>NC_090444.1:1481643694-1481946724 GCF_031143425.1 Pleurodeles waltl
TTGACCAGCACTATTGTGTTGTATTATATATTTAGCTTTTCTAGAGCGTATAAAATCAAAAGGTATCAAGGGGCTAATGTACAGAAGGAGAAAAAGGCAAATGCAAGAGGTCCATCCTAACCCTAGCAGCACCTTTACCAGCTCCTAAGAAGTAAACAACCATGTTTTCAGATGTTTCTGAAACCCTAACTATTCCTCCTTACTACAGATATACACTGGGAAGAAATTCCACAGCCTACCAGCTGCTACAGAGAAAGCCCACCCTCCACCTGGCTTCCTCTGCATCTCCCTCTTTGACTTCTGCCAAGGATCGACTGCTGACTGCTTCAGGACGCCTGCAAAACTGCAACAAAGTAGCAAGAAGACTACCAGCAACATTGTAGCGCCTAATCCTGCCAGCTTTCTTGACTGTTTCCTGGTGGTGCATGCTCTGGGGGCTGTCTGCCTTCACCCTGCACTGGAAGCCAAGAAGAAATCTCCCGTGGGTCGACGGAATCTTCCCCCTGCTAATGCAGGCACCAAACTTTAGCTTCACCAGTCCTCTGGGTCCCCTCTCATCGTGACAAGCGTGTTCCCTGGAACACAGGTGCTGGATCCAAGAGACCACAAGAGTCCAGTGGTCCATCTGTCCAAATTTGGAGGAGGTAAGTCCTTGCCTCCCCTCGCCAGACAGTAACCCTGTGTACTGTGTGAACTGCAGCTGCTAGGGCTTCTGTGCACGTTTGCAAGGAATCCTTCATGCACAGCCTAGCCCAGGTCCCCAGCACTCTGTCCTGCATTGCTCAACTCACTGAGTTGTCCACCGGCTTCGTGGGACCCTCTTTTGTGGTGTTGAGACAACCTCCATGTTTAGTTTTCTTGAATCCATGTTCAAGTACTTCTGTGGGTGCTGCCTTCTTGTGCATGGGCTCTCTGTGTTTCTGAGGCCCCCTCTGTCTCATCTTCCAAGTGGTGACCTCCTGGTCTTTCCTGAGCCCGGGCAGCACCCTTTTTCTTCAACCGCGACCTTTGCAGCTAGCAAGGGTTGTTTTCAGTCTTTCTTCAAAGAAACAACTCTGAATCCTCCAGCACATTGTGGGGCATCTTCTGTGCAAAGGAGACGTTCCTGGCGTCTTCCATTGTTGCAAAATCTTCAGCTTCTTCCACCCACAGGCAGCCATTTTGCACCTTCATCCGGGGTTTAGTGGGCTCCTGCCCCCCAGACACTTTCGTGACTCTTGAACTTTTTCCCCTTCCTTTGCAGGTCCTCAGGTCCAGAAATCTGTCTTCAGTGCTTTGCAGTCTGTTGTGGTCTTTCACGAATCCCCTATCACGACTTTAGTGTGTTTCTGGGGAAGTAGGGTCACTTTTCAGGGTCTTGGGGTGGGGTATCTTGGACACCCTTATTGTTTTCTTACACTCCCAGCAACCCTCTACACACTACACTAGGCCAGGGGTCCCCAAGAGGTTTGCATTCTACTTTGTTAGTATATGGTTTGTGTTCCCCTAGGCCTATTGCATCCTATTGTATTCTACAGTGTTTGCACTACTTTTCTAACTGTTTACTTACCTGATTTTGGTTTGTGTATATGTATATGTATATTTTGTGTATTTTACTTACCTCCTAAGGGAGTAAATCCTCTGAGATATTTTTGGCACATTTTCACTAAAATAAAGTACCTTTATTTTTAGTAACTTCGAGTATTGTGATTCTTATGAGATGGTGCTATGTGATATAATTGGTATAGTAGGAGCTTTGCATGTCTTCTAGTTCAGCCTAAGCTGCTCTTCTATAGCTACCTCTATCAGCCTAAGATGCTAGAACACTACTAATGTACTAATAAGGGATAACTGGACCTGGCACAGGGTGTAAGTACCATCAGGTACCCACTATAAGCCAGGCCAGCCTCCTACATCTAATCACAGACTTCATGCATACAGGTCTCAAACCTGTCCGTGGCCTCATTCCAGTCATTCATGCTGGAAACAATGATCTGGGTATTGTCAACAGAAGACAACCCTTGGAATCCAAAATATTGTACTAGTTTCGATAGGGGCATCACATAAAGATTGAATACGGTCAAGATCAAAATATTCGCTGTGATGAGGAGAGCAGATTCCATACCATGATTCTTCCTGAATCCATTCTGAGAGAGGTCCAGGAGGTCATGAAAATGGGGAAATTTAGCAAAATCCTGGAACAGGTAACAGGAAAATCGGGCAAAGAATTTTCTTGTCAACAGTGTCCCCCTCAGGTTTCTTTTTTAGTGGAATCTCCACCACTTCCTTTCACACCTGGAGATTTATCCATGTCTGCAGTACCTCTGCAAAATACTTTTTCCAGAGCTTCCGCTATGAGGTTTGGAGCAGCCTCAAAACCCTAATCAGTCAAAGATCGTCCAGGGAATAGGACATAGTCCCCAAGGGCAGGGTGTTGATCTTAGAGACAGGCAGCAGGGAAAATCTTGTCAAACCTGTGGGAACAGGATGTTCCAGGGCTAATTCAGCTTCCATTTGACATGGCTGGGGTATAGAAACAGATGAATCCTCCGCGGGGGAAGGAAAATCTGCATGAATCCTCAAAATGTTATCTTTAAAATACTGAGCAATTTTGTTAGAGAAACCTTAAAAACTCTCCATATCTTGCTGCCGCCATGGAGACATAAGGGAGAGAACCATAATAGAATGTTTCCTAAGCTCATTCATGGAACTCTAATCTTCTGAATGAAAAAGACTTATTTAGCCTCATTAATTGCCAATTTATATTTAGCCGTCAGTTCTCTACGCCTATTGGGGTCATTATGATTCCCAGGACCACCATGTTGGCAGTGGCAGTCGTACCATCAACATGCTGGTGGAGAGTACAGCCAAATTATGACCATGGCGGTGTTCCCAACAGAATACAGCCAAAGTACCGCCAGCACTGCCACTATGCTATGGCAGCCACAGATGACGGTAGCCACCTGAAGGCTTGTGGAGACCATGTTTCCGCCTGACAGATTACAAGGTTGCACACCGTCAAGGTTTCCTCTGCGGTCGCACAACCATGGAAACCCAGGTGGAAACCAACTGCATAAAAGGAGACACTCACCTTCAGGAACCTATACTCGTCCGGAGCAACTATGGAGCCAGAACTACACAATGACAATAGCAACTGTGAGTACACACTCTGACCTGTTACTGTAGTATACTGTAAATTTCTGTACACATACACAACATACATTTGAGAAGGGGGTGCGAGGGCCACACTCACATGTAACTGCACACTCACACACAGCCACACACACACTTGCATATGCACAACAAACATGCCACGGCTAAACACACACACACACATACACACGTCACAAACACATACAGGTACGCATGGAAACACTACACAGACCCACACTCACACAATACCACACAACACATCACAAACACAACACAACCTCACCATCTCCAATCAGTTGGCAGGGACCCACAGGAGACACTACCCAGGGACATATCACACATACTTCACAATGTAACACCAATAGGCACAAAACACATACAAATACATAATCATACTACTTACCGATCAACCTACAAAGAATTCTGTGTCCATCATTTCATGCACATAACAAGCAAACAGTCAATACACATAAATCCACACAGCACACCAACAAACACATCACAACACAAACAACACACAATACGAACACAATAAAACTCCTTGAACACATAAATTTACATAGCATAACACATACCCTATCACTTTCTGTCAAAATCACTGGACACAACCTCACATACTGCCTAAACAACACACATAGCCCAAGCAGAACACACACATATAGATACAGACACACAACTAATGTCAGACAGGAACAACTCCATACTAGTGAAAGAAATGCATGACAAAGATGTGACCAGAAAACCACCAACTGGTTGGTTCAAGTAATTATTTTGGGCATGAAATATTAAAAGCAAAGGCCATAGGCCAGTCCATAAGTCAAATGTCTCAATGCACACAGAGCACATATGTGTGCCCCAAACTTGACTCCTGACTGCCATGTAACCTCCACAGGAAGGGGCATCTATGGGGCAGGCAAGTACCTCAGGGCTTAGCTGGGTGTGGTGGTGGGGGTATTGGGTTTAGGTCTTGGAGGGAGGCCTTTGGGATCTGACTAAGGAGGGGGCTTTGGGCTTGGGCTTAGGTTTAGACGAGGGATGGAGTTTAGGTGGAGGGGTAGACTTCTTGGCAGGGGAGGGGAATAGGAATTTCCAGGGGTGGAAGGGGAGGTCTTAGAGGTTGAAGGGCCGGACTTGAGGAGGGTCACAGCACATTTAGGGGTATCATGGGGTGGAAGAGGACTAGGGAAAAGGGCAAACTCCGAAAGGAAGGCATTTAGACACATGGGGACAGTCATAGCAAAAGGGTTTGCGTGTGGAGGGAGAGGGAGTGGTTGTCTGAGGTGTTGGTGTAGATGTCTTGGGTTCATGTTTGTGCAAGGTATGTTGGTGGGTGTCTGTTGGATGGATGAGTATGGGTGTTTATGTGTCTTGGGAGGAGGGGGGTGGAGGTGTTCGGAGATACCACAGTGCGAGGGTGGGTGTCTTTTGGGGTGGTGACTGCATGTATGGTGGATGTGCTGTATGTATGCATGCCTGTGGTTATGGTGTCTGCAGATGTGGTGACTGGGGGATCTCTGAGGGTCTGCTGTGGTGCTATCTGTGGGTAAGATAGCTGTAGTGGCTGAATCTGTGAATGTTGGTGTGGTGTCTTCAGGTGTGCTGTCAGTAATGTTAGGGATAGTGGGGGTGCCAGGGCAGGCTGTGACTGTTGATGTGTGTGCATGTGTATGTTGCTTGTATGCATGCCAGTGGTGTGTCTTGTGGTGCTTGTGTTTGTCAGAGCTACCCTTCGATGTTGGGGTGGATGCATGCTTTTCTGTCTGAGTGCTTTGGCTGGGTCGGGGAACGGGCTTTGGGATTGAGAAGAGGAAGGTGGAGGGGGGATGGGAGATAAAGGATGACTGGCTGCCATCAATGTGGAGGTCAGAGCCTAAAAGGATCTCAGCAGGCCAGCCAGTGTACTGTGAATGCCCTCCAGGAATGTATTACTCTCTTGAACTTGAGTTGCCAGTCCCTGGATGGCATTCACGATGAACCACTGAGATTGACCTCAGGAGGTTAATAGCCTCCTCACTGAAAGCAGCAGGGATGACAGGGGTAGGAGCAGAGGTGCCTGCGGCAAAATGGATGCCCACCCTCTGGGATGACTGGGCACGGCCAACTGGATGGGAAGCTACAGAGAGGGCGGTGGTAGGGAAGGGGGTGGTGGACAGAGATGGTGCTGGGGTTGTCCCAGAGGGGTCCGCCACCGCCAAGAAGGAGCCACTGGAGGAAGATTCTGATCATGAAGAACTACATCCAGTCTCCCCTCTGGCACTCTCCTCGCCCCATGGGCCACTGGATCCCTAGGTGTCAGTGGTGTCAGCACTCCAGGTCCCATGGCCAGCAGCTTCCCCACTCGGCTGTGCCCCGTCTCCCTCGCCTGCTGATGCTGATTCACAGAAAGAGAGAGAGAGATTCATCACATTCTTAACAAACTTACAGTATTCTATACACAACAGTATCAACACATCTATGTCTCACAAGTCCCCAGATAGGAACATCATCACAACTACATACTTCTAACATTCGTGTATGACCACAGTATCACCCACAACATAAGCCAACCATCACAACACTACATCACCATGCCATAAATTCAGCAGTAACACAAACAAATCATGCACAAGATGAATTAGTTACATCAACAGTCTCTCCCTATACAGATCATCACTGTGTATTAACAAATCATCCTTAGGAAATGCTTATAACTGACAACACAATATCATGCCTCCCCCTAATCCACACTTGCCCAGTCCATCACCAGTAGGTATGTAACATGAAAGTTAACTCATCTCACTTAAGGTTTAACAGAGCATGTTGCTTTGCAATCACATACTTAACATGTAACTCTGTCCAGATCATTCACAATGTCAACTAACTCAGAAGAAGACACTACATATGGAATACCCAAATAGCGTGCCTCACAAAATAATGAAGCATGTCATTGAAACATCTATCAAAAGTGCACAAAAAAGATTTAGAATGATTTTCTGGATCCACTTATCTAACTCATTGACACAGAGACAACAAATGTATGTCCTGCCACAGGGGCTTAGTTAACACACAGGGTACAATCACAGACAACCACAAGGAGTATACCAACATCTCCAATACAATGGATACCAATCATGTGCATGAAGGCCAATATACCATTCCACAATACATGCTGAGTAGAAACCTCTACATGACTACATCAAAACACCTACATCACTAATAACTGTTGAGACATGTGAAATCTAATACCTTAGTACAGAACTAACACTTACATAACCCACTACTAATGTAACCATGAATGACACATACACCTAGAGTCCAGCAAATTGACTGACAACATATCCCATAACTCCAACATGTGTATGTAAAATGGAACCCTTGCTGCACTATTAAGTCAGGAAGGAATGAGCTGATCCATTACCAAAACCATCAAAACAGCCTCAGATTAGCAAAGGTACGTCTGGCAAAGAAGAGTTTTCAACATAACAATATGCATGAAGTATCAATTGACACATGATGTAGGCATAAAACAGTATATGCTGCACCCATATGAGTATGGTTCTGCCCTACATAGCATTGACAAAATACATGGGATAAGGGATCAGCAGGCTTGCCACTTACCTTCGTAAAACCATATACATGGAAACAAATGTATTTGTCAATGATATGTCTTGTACTGTCAATGTATTACTACCATCATGATTATCACTATGTAGGATGTCCACCCAGATTAAACCTCACATTTCCCAATATATGGTTCTGACATAACAGTGGGGACACCTCCTCAAACCTCATAAGGAGTGTAGTAAGTTTGCCATATTACAATCCTGATTGAGATGACAGCCTTACAAGAAGTTTCCATCTTTTTCAGGGCACAGGATTACTTGGCTCTGTTACTTGTCTATCAGACCCAATGTTGCACATAGAGCAAGATCCAACGGAATTGGATTTGTCAGAGACCAAAGAGCTATATGACTTACCAATTGCGTAGAGGAACTGTGGAACAGTAGGTGAGAAGGATGACACAGCAATTTGCACAAATGTATGACTGAGTAGAGTAACACATATGACACGGCCATGTGTGGATCACCGAATGCTGTCATACTATTTGTTTGACATAGGTGAGTAACATGCCGCTCTACATATTACAATGCCCACATCTGTGTTTCAATGTTGGCAACTGTAGTATTATGTCTCCCTAGGAGACCTTTACCTGAAGCACTTACCACATTGTTATGGCTGCAATACTTAGACATCGTACACTTAACTGGTCGAGGCATGTACATGTGTTTTGTCAGTACTTATCCCCTTGTGGCTGCCGTGCTGCCCTTAAATGCCCACCCACCTTAGGGTAGGCCACTGCGAAAATGCAGGCTATTAGGGGGGTCAAGGTCCAATGGGCACCCCTCCTTCATTGGGAAGACATCCCCAGCTGGGCCTCTGCAGTCTTCCAGGCCCAGCATCTCAGGTCCTCCCACCGCTTCCTACAGTGGGTGCTCCACAGACTCCACAACAGATTCTCTTTTTTTGATAGGCATTGACCTGCATGGATGACACAGACAAAAGGAAACAGTCATGTTCACATGCACCATAGCAACATAAGTGGGCAGAACACTTCAGTGACAGCAAGTAGACAAACATTCCCATCCCCTCAGTTCACACTCATGTACAAATTAGCATCTGCATGCAACAACACCATTACTACTTTTCATTCAGGTACACCATCATATACCACACCTTTCAAACATTGATATACCACTGGACTCACCTGCTCCTCTGGTGCACCATATAGCTGTCCATATAGAGGTAGGACGAGTGTGTCAGCTTTTCAGGGGTGAAGACTGGGGCTCTATCACCAGCAGGATGTGGCATGATAGTTCCCAGAGGCAGTTCACTGCAGCTCAGGTAGTAGAGGTCTTGCTGGCAGCAGTGTCAGGAGTCAAGTGAAGAATACTGCAGTAGATGGCAGTCACATCCACCACTTACAGGACCCTCACCACCGGCAGACATCGCCATTGGCCCAAGTCCACCAAAGGAAGCAATGTGTTCCAGTGGCAATTTCCACAGCAGTTGTGACCGCCTATCACCATGACGACATCTGCCAGCAGACTTAGGTCACTTCCACATGCCCAGTACAGTAGGTCAGGGGCCCTCCATTTTGAGCGCACTTCATGTATGGAAAACGTTTAGAATCTGCATCAGAAACTAAGCCCTATATTGTGCAGTACATCTGTAAGTACTGTCTTCATGTTAATTGTCTATTTGTGCATGCGAGTAGTGAAAGTTGTGTAACTGAGAGATTTGTGGTGATAGCAATTTACACATATTCTCAGTAGTCTATGTGCATTGTTAATGTAGATAATGTGTGAGAATATGTGTATGACATGCAAAGTCGGTTGGCAGTCACAGATGAATATGCATGTGTAGTACATTAGGTAAGTGAGGGAATGTGCACCAAGGAGAGTGTCATTGGACATAGCTATGTGCTGTACCATAGATGTCAGAGGTTGTAAGTGACCTCAACAGCAGATATGTGTGACTTGTATAGCAACATTTACATGATGTGTGCATTATTCATGTCACATACTATATTTACATGTTTCCACATAGTTGCCCGGCCATGAGGAGAGGAAGACAACCACCCATGTATCGTACACTAATAGACCTGCACACCATGGTGGAAAGACAACCTATCCAGGCATATCTGCTGAATCACATACTATCATGGATCATTCTGATCAGTTGAAGCCTGATCTAATGCCTTCCATTCACAATCCCTATAGCATAACTCCCAGTATTCAAGTCATGCCAGTGCTACACTTCCTGTCCACTGGGTCCTTTCAGAACACAGTGACCCTGACTGCAGGGATGTCTCAGCCCATGTTCAGTCTGGTTTTGAAGGATGTACTGTGTGCATTGTTGTAACACTTGGACAGCTACATTAGGTTTCCACAACATGCTGGTTTGGCCTATGTGAAGGCAGAGGTTTATGCTATAACACACATTCCACATATGGTTGGTGCCAAAGTTGGTACCTATGTAGCCTTGGTTCCCCAGTACCAATGAATAGGTATATAGGAACAGGAAAAACTACCACTCCATCAATGTCCAATTGCTGTGTCTGGCAGACAGTCAGTGCAAAGTATCCAGGATCAGTCCATGATTCCTTTATCATGCGGTACAGCAATGTCCCACTGATAATGACACAGCTCAACACAGAGAGGGCCTGGCTGGTTGGTAAGTTAGGTTTGAAATGTGTGTTTGCAAAGCATGTCTCCTTCCATCACAATGTTGCATGCCCCACATATATATGTTTGTGTCGCTCTACCATATTGCTTACAGGTGACTCTGGCTAGCCAAACCTTCCTTGGTTGTTGACACCAGTGAGGTACCAACCACGCCAAGGGAAGTCCGCTACAATGAGGTCCATGGGAGGAAAAGGTGTGTTGTAGAGTGGACATTTGGGCTCCTGAAGGCTAGATTTAGGTACTTGGAGATTTGAGGAGGAGCGCTCCTCTACTCCCCAGCAAGGTATGTCAAGTGATTGTTGCTTGCTGCATGCTCCACAATCTTGCCCTGAGACATCAGATACCATTTCTACCAGATGAGGGGAGCCAGCAGAACCTGTGGGTGAAAATGCAGATTTGCCGCCAAGTGATGAAGCGCCAGTTTAAGATGAAGCATGAGACTCCAGGGCAGATCTCTTCAATCAGTACTCCAATTGACTAAACGGTATGTGATATCTACTTAACGTTGTGATTTCATTTTGTAACCTGCAGTTGATGGGTAGCATGTCACCTTCTTTTTTACATCACCTATGGGGTTGAAGGTAGCTCCAATGCCTATGAGTGAGTTGTGCATGCAGACTGTAAATTTGTATTGTGTACTTGACATAGTTGTCTACAGTGTCATGTTTTGTTTTAACTGATGCAGAGTCACAATTGTGAACATTACTTTTTTGATTTGAGGAATGTTTTCTGCTATGAGGACATGGGATTTAAAAAGGTAAGGGAATAGTGGGTATCTAGTGGTACTTGTTTATTTGCCCCAGTAGGTCTTCTATATGCAATAAGATAAAGGTTAGGTATTAGGTGATGAGAATGTAGTTACTTGTGCTATTAGGTGAGATAACCCATTACAGGTTTCGACAGGGGGCGATACATGCAGACTGAAGAGACAACCATGCAGCAGTATCTTCTGGAGAGATTTAAAATTTGTGTAGGATTAGTTTTATTTAGGTTTTGTAGATTAAGTGAGTTCTCCCATTAATAAATAAGGAAGATGGATGAAATAGAATATGGAGGATAATGGAGATGTATTCTGATAGATTTATTTCCGCACAAGAATGCCCCATCAGGTTAAAGTTGGGGGGGGAAATATTTTCATTAATTGACATTTGAGTTGTTCGCTTTAGTTGGGGCTTATTATTGTATATAAAATAATTTCTGTTTTTGATAGAGAGTTTATTCTGCCATGAGAAGAGAAGCGAGGAACTCTCTCCTGAATACCAATTTATGAGACCTGAACAGAAACCTATGTGGTGTGTGCTAGTTGCAAATTTACATGAGTGAATAGTATCAAGTATTGAGGAATAAATATTGAGAACATGAGATTGTAATTTCCCTTGTTTAAAAGGTTTGGTGTGAAAGGTGTGGTACATATGGGGGACTGTTAAAGAACAGTGAACAATTTTGTGTATTTTGACCAAGTGATGTTTCAATAAAGGAATAAAATGGGTTTTAAGAAGTTGGTTACTATAATGTGATAAGTAACATTTTTCTCAGCAAATATTATGTATGGAAATAGGGTGTATGGGAGATATATTAGTTGTAGTGGTACAAAATATCGGAATTGAGGAAGGATTGATTATGATCTTAGTACAGATTGGTATATTTTACTGTAATTTGTTTTTATACAGATGTTTTAGTATTATTGGGAGACTGTATGATTGTCCTGAAGAAGGTGGTGAGAGAATTGTGAAGGCCACCGAAATGTGTCAATGCACTTGGAAGACTGGACCCATTGGTACTTGCCAGGATTAGACTGAAAAATGTATTTATCAGTCATTTGGCATGTTGATGTTTTATGCGGAGAAGTGATTGGGTGATAGACTAGGGAGGGTGTCTTTTGTGATGCCTTCTATATGTTGAAGATTTTATATATTGAAGTGGGTCATCAAAGGGAATCATTGTGGCTCTTTGAATCGTTTTAACAATTCACGTGTTATTATATGGTGGTATCCACCAATGTTTTGTATGGTCCATTAATATATTAAACAAGTAATTTAATTTTTGTATTCCTTTATTATCGCTAATCATTTTTGAGTGTGATAGATGGATGGAAGGAATTTGTGGTTGTGATATTGAATAGGTTGTGTGACTTACTTACCAAGGGGAATAATTAATATACATTGCTGTGACAAAATGCTGTGTCCCCTTGTTGTGTGGGCCGTCTCTCTCTCTCTGGTTTCAGAGTGCAGTACTTCCCCTGACAGGGCCTCAGTTCCACTAGCAGCCACAGATGTTGAAGGGCATGAAGAGTCATTATTAGTGGCAGAGGCCTGATGTTGTATTGCCCACATACTCAGGGTAGTGTTGATGTCCCTCAGCACCCCAGCAATGGAAGCCAGGATTGCATAATGTACCTGCCACTGCTCCATGACTTCCTGGTGGTTGTCCCTCTGCAGCTTTTGGATTTCCCCCATCATGGTGAGTACCTGGCTCATCATACTTTGGGGATTTTGGTAGGCTCCCAAAGATTGGGACATGGTTTCCTGGTCAGTATTGTCCCTTGGTGCCTTAACCATCTGGCCAACAGCATCCTTGCCAAGCTCCCTGCCCCCATTTTCCTGTGCCCCTGGCACAGTGTGCCCACTTCCAGTGGTGACAGGACCATAATTGTCAAGGGGTGACAAGAGGAGACTCATGGTACCTGTATGGTAGGGCACACACTGGATGAGACAGCCTTTGGACACAGATTTGGGGGCAAATGGTTGCCTGTTTTGTAGATGCAATATGGCTGGGAGGGGAGGATGTGGGCAGAGTGAGGCTGACAGTTGTTGACAGACCAGGTGTCCCTGATGGGCCAGGTTTGTCATCAGTGTCCAGACATCCAGGGGTTTTGTCCTTACTGGGGCCTTCATCCAGAGGTGTAGTGACAGTCTCTGGTATCCTGTCCATGGTGACACTAGCAAGGTTACCTGTTGGAGAAGTGAAACACAGAGCTCTGGTTAAATAGTGGGTATTGTGGCAGATGTGTGAGATGCAGACAATGCCTTAACATGAATCCCAGCAATGACAATGACAGCTGCTGCACAGAATAACGTAGTACAACATCTAACTGTGTGACTTGAATTGTATACTCCATATATTGAGTTGTTAAACTTTGTTTGTAAATATTGTACTGCTGATGCCATCTAATGTTGTCTGATTATTGACATGGGTTTTCACCTTTGTTTCCTAGTGGATTGTCTGACATTATAGATGGCACATAAAAGAGCTGTACAATGCACATTAGTGTCATTGTAGGGACACAGTATGTGAGTTAGCAATAGACATTGACCTATAACTGTACCTGTACTTACAGCATGTGCATATGCTTTGCCATCTGGCTTTCCACCCCAGGTGAGTACATTTCTATCTTAAGATTCTTTATTCTAAGGCCATTATGAATGGACACTCAGCTTGTGTGTGTGATGATAGTAGGAGTAGGCCATTGCATTGCTATCATTGCCATAAACTGGTTCACACTTGAACATTCAAGATGGTTTAGATTGGTAGTGAGTTTAACATGCATGACTTCTCATATTTCGTGCACTGTTCAGGTTTTCACAATAATGGGATTTTGCATTCTGGGAGTTGTAGTGCTATGAGCTGCCATTATTTACATGCCATTTCAAAGGGCTGTGGGGCCAGGTGAGTTAAGTAGGCAAGTGGCATGCCAGAGAGGGGTATTAGGTCATTTGGACAGAGGTCTAGTGGATGGTGTATAAAAAGGGGTGGGATAAGGTGTTGAGGGAGCATGCAGTACATGACAATTGAGTGACATGAATGCTGTGGGTACTTACCCAACTCCACGCCCCAGGTATTCCTGTTAGACCCTCAGGATGCAGTATGTCCAAGACCTTCTCCTCCCAAGATGTGAAAGTAGGGGGCGCTAGGTGAGGGCCCACCACCAGTCTTTACCACTGGCTGGTGCCAGGATGCCATGGAACCTACCTTCCCTCTGAGGTCATTCTACCTCTGCCTGATGTCCTCCCTTGTGTGTGAATAGCTGCCTACAGAATTGACCCTGTTGACTATTATTGGCCACAACTCCATTTTCCTGGCAGTTGAAGTTTGCAAGACCTCTGCTCCGAACAGGTGTAACTCTACTCTGACAATTTCGTCCACCATGACACTCAACTTCTCAACCGTTAAGCATTGGTATTTTTGTGGGGACATGGTAGTGGTGGCGAAGATGGAGTGGTAGTGTTCAAAGTGAAAGGCTGCAGAAGTAGGCAACTGGTGAGGTGTAGGTGCTGTGATGTGAGTGGGTGACGGTTGTTGTGGGTTGAGTGTGGTATTAAAATGTGTATTGTGTATGTTGTGCAGGTGTGTGATGTGTGCAAAGTGAAATGTTAATGGGTGCCTATTCTTACATTTTGTATCTGTGTAATATGTTGGTTGCCTGTGGTTGTGTGCAGCGTTTTGTTTGTAAAGGATTGTCAGTTGTGTAGAGGTGTGTTATATGGTACAGTGAGTAGTTGCGTCAGGAGTGTGGATGTGTGTCAGGTGTGGGGTATTCAAACTTTCCAATGTGGTGTTTTGTGCAGTGTGATATGACCCCTGATAGCCGCAGTTCGCACCGCCAATGGTTTACCGCCATGGAAGAACCATTGTTATGATCTGCTGATCCTGATATGATGGGTGGATTTTGTCGGGATGGTGGTGCTAGTGGTGGGACCGCCTCTTTTCCATCCTCCATTGTCCTGGCAGTTTTAGGAATTTGGCTGTTTTTGGCACACTTCACAGTGTAACTCTTAATACCACGGTTGGAGTACCGCCAACAAGATAGTCTTTTGGCGGACGCCACCCCGGAGGTCTTCCCATTCAACCGCCAAAGTCGTAATGAGGCCCTAAAAGTTTCTCTACCAAACTCACGGACAGTCTCTGTTTCCTCTCCTGCCTTCTGCTTTGCCTTTGCAGCTCTTTCAACTCTTCTGAGTACCACGGAGCCAAGGGTTTCCTCCTTCTGTTTACATTTGCTTTTGTCATGGGGACTACTTCCTCCACTGCTGATCTGATCCAATTATTAAAGTTATCCCCAGGGAGACATTGTTCTACTGCCATGGGACTTATATCCAACCTGCACTCCATCCTGGTTGGACTTTAACCCTACCTTTGTCATGGTCTCAAAAAGCGACCAGTTGCTCACAGTTAGCAATTTGTGATTTTCGGAGCTAAAATGTAATTTAGAATTTAAAATTCATATCTCCTTTTTTCCTAACTTGACTTTTGTTGTTTAGTTGTCATTCGGTCCCTTAAAATATTCTTAATTTTCGTAAACTGGAGTTGGATTTTTATCATATTTTGTTTTCACTTGTTTTGGTACTTCTAAATGATTTATAAAAATTTTTCAAGTTAAGCCTGCCTTCTCTGTGCCCTAACTACCAGGGATTGAGATCAGGTTTAAATTACTGAAACCTTTACAGAACTTAACAAGAATAATGACATTTTCTCATACCATTTCAATATAAACAGTTTTGAGAAAGGTGTTGGGCACTGAAGGGGCCAAATGTTCTATTCACACTCCAGTCAAAACAATTTCAGGGAGGATGTTGGACACAGGGGTTAGATTTACTATTCCCACTCTATGTAAACCATTTTGGAGGAGGTCTTGAATATTACAAGGGCAAGACATTAATTGTTCTTACACCAGTCTAAAGAGTTTTGGATAGGGTGGTGGACACTAAAGTGGTTAGATTAACTATTCCCACTCTAATCAAATCATTTTGGGAAATACCTTGGACACTAAAGCGGTTCGATTATTATTCCCACTCCCACATAAGCCATTTTCATGATGGTGTTAGACAGTAAAAGGGCAAAAATTACTATTCGAATTCCAATCTAAACCATTTTGGGAGAGGTGTTGGATAATAAAGGGTTTAAACTTACTGTTCCCATTCCAATCTAAACAAATATGGGGAAAATGTTGAACACTAAAGGGATTAGAATTACAATCCCTACTACCATCTAAACCATTTTAGGGAAGGTGTTGTACACTAAAGGGGTAATATTTAGCATTACGATAAGACAATACATTATGTTTTAAAATCACAAATACCAATAGAAACAAATAAATGCAACTTACACTGCATAGGGCCTCATTACGAGGCTGGCGGTCTTGAAACTGCCAGCCTCACAGTGGCTGTGAGAACCACTGCTGCTGTGGCAGTCCGACTGCCGCATTAATACTGGCAGTTAGACTATCAGGGTACCGCCAGCACCGCCAAGATCCATGATCGCGATGGGCTGGTGGTGGCGGACATAGCAATCAGCCAGGGCAGTGCTGCATGCAGCGCCACCCTGCTCATCACGACCTCATTCTCCACCAGCCTTTTCATGGCAGTTTTACCACCATGAAAAAGCTGGCAGATAACAGGTGCAGGGAACCACAGGGGGGCCTTTGCACTGCCCATGGACTTAGCATGGGCAGTGTAAGGGTCCTCCTGCCCAGCGCCATCGCAATGTTCACTGTTGATTATGAGCCAGCGACCATGCTGCTACTTTTTTTCCACTAGGCTGGCAGGTGGAAATCTTGGTTTCCACCCACCAGCCCAGTGGGAAACTCTTAATGGGTCCAACGGCAACCCAACCGCCGGACGTTCGGCAAATGATTCAAATAGTCTACCGAACTCCTAATCAGGCCCTGAGTTACAATTTACATAAATAATCAAATAAATAAACATAAAACAATATAAAAAAAATATGAATAACATTTAAAAAACAAATGTTAAACATAACTTAAAATTATATCAAAATAAAATAAAATTATAAAATAAATATTGACAAAAGAGGAATGTTTAGAAACACATTTAATCATCAAATAGAATAAAAATTACAAAGTGCCAACCTATAGAGTTAATTTATTTTTGTTAGAATAAAAAAGGATGTTATTTAAAAAATAAACATATTATTGAAATACATTAATATACATAAAACATAAACCAATATATCTATACAGTAACAACACAAAGAGACAATGTAAACTATATTTTGAAGATATGTATAAAAAATATAATAATGCAAATATTTTTTTTAAATTATATTTTTTTGTAAATTGTAATGCTGTTAACAAATATATAAACATTCCCCGTACTATTCCCCTATGAACCCAATATCCCTCTAATGAAATGTTGTTAATTCTGTCTTTTAATTTAAAGAAAAAATATAAAACACATAAAACGATGTTAAAGAAAATAGCAGTTACATACATGTCTTTTATTAGAAAAACTTAAAGTTTAAATTTTTGTTAAATAAGAAAATGAATGCACATTTAAACCTAAACCTAATAAACATTAAAATAATATGTTGTTTATTTTTTCAGTTTTCTTATCATAAACACAAAATGTGCACACAATAATGTAACATTAAAATTAATAAATAATACCTATGTTTAAAATACATTTAGGAATAAGAACATGTAAACTTACTAAAAAATGTATAGTTTACATTTTAAAAAATTACACAAACCTACCTTAAAAATCGTTCCTTCCCTTTCTCCAATAAACTCAACATCCTGACAAAATAGAGAAAATACTCTCTGCTATTGTTATTCCAGACCCTTGAGCGAGCCAAACCAAACCTTGGAAATTAGTCAGGATCCAGATCCATGCCATTTGACACCCAGTATGATCTCACAAAACTTAAGAGAAAACTGCATTGCTTAATCCTTATTTAAACAAAAATTAAGTGAAAAGGCTCACAGTGGGACATCTAAGGAGTCAAACTAAGACAATCAATCCCACATCTTTAACTCATCACTCGTGGTATTTCTTTGTGTAAGCATTCTCGACTACCAGGTCATTGCAAGCGCAGAAGGGTGTCCTAAACCATACAGTCACCTTTGTTCCCACACAACCACAAGCCAAAACTTTGGTTATAAATGTTGGCTTGATCAACACCCACTCTACTCACAACCTCAGCACAGGTTCAAAACATTGATCGGTACAAAAGAGATCCTTCTTCTCAGATTGACAGAAACATGGTTCATGGCAATTTATGTCAAGGTCATTGGTGAGCTGATTCCCCAAGACTACACAGATTTCATCAGAGCGAGAGATTGCTTATCATCACCTGCGTGGAGATGCCAAATTCAGAGTGTACCTCCTATGTATGTAAGGCAACTGGATCCACTATGAAGTCCAACTTCCTTTCCTTATTAGTAGATGCAGGAGTATGCTGCTATTGTTAGACAATGCTTGATTTCCATATGTGTTCCTCAATCTAGCATTTCTTTTGGAATCAACCAGCACATACATTTCTGATATTAGGAGAAATTCAACAATGGGCATATAATACAAATTAAATACATCAGACATTACTGCTTCAGCCATGTATTGAACTGCCCAAACTATACAGCAGACCCCACTTTAGATTTCAGTGTCTTTCACAGTTTCAAAACCGGTGAACTTCCATTATTAACCCAGAGCTGATTATGTAGTACTTAATATCCTTTTGGCTCGCAGGCATGCATTTAAATTTCATCCTCAAAGCAAGCGGAGAACAATCCCAAACCAAATATAGCGTGTCAAAAATATCAGAAGAGATTTCAACAATATGCACAAAATGGTTGTAAACAATGCATTCACCAGCCCACATACAGAATCTAGGGGAGAAATGTTCCACAACAACTGTGCCAATTCATTTAACAACTTGCCCCCTCTCAAGCATGTTAAAACAAGTTAAAACAAAGTCATGGAGTAAACTGTGTTAACAATGCATAACTTCTAGAAGCCCAAAGCTTTTGAAAGACGTTATGATCTCATCCCTGCTTAAAAACCTTTGCTAGAAACAGAGACTTTGGCCAACTACCATTCAATCTCCAACCTACTTTCCTTACCAAAACCTGAGAAAAGCACTAAGAAATGAACTAGAAAACTGTCAGGAGCAATAACACTCTATACTTAACAGCCAGATTTCTTTATACCCTCAAGAAGCACTCAGAAACCAGTGTGGTGAACATGAGAGAGTAAATACTGCAGTGGATGAAAATCTGAATCTGTTCTGATCCTACTCTATCTCTCAGCCACATATGAGCTTATAAGTCTCTCAACAGTATTAAGAAGAACACAATATGATCAGGGCTCTCAGAGAGATGCTTAGATTGCACCTCTTTCTTCCCCATTGCTCACATCCAACTAATATATGTAGGTTCCATAACTTCGTCTGCACAGATTACGTTCTATGAAGCACCACAAGGTTCTTTACTCTAATCAGTATTATTAAATCTATGCATCCACCCATTAGCCCAAGTTCTTGAATCATTTGTGACACAGTTTACATAAAATCTTAAATTTTCTTAAAATGATCAGTGGTTGCAGGAACTGCACCTATATTTTACAAAGTCAAAAACTGAGATTCTTTGTTTTGGTAGGATAGTCCCAGAAATCGACCCCCTCTGAATGGCCCGTGAACTTGGGAGTCCTCCTCCCACAGACATGAAGGAAAAAGACCCAGGAATTTGTTAAACATTTGTTTACACTTTTGAATGTAAATCAGTTTGTGATAAATGGTGTAAATCCCCGGCTAGGGTATTTACATAAAAACATTCTGCTATTTCATTCTGAACTTGTACTGTGGTATTGAGAGAATTATTGGTAACAAGAATAGACTACTGTAACAAAGTATAGAATGGTCACACATAAAAAAAACATAACTGCAAAACAATGCAGCATGCCTATTCCTAAAAGCTTTGGAAGTGTAATCATATAAAGCCAGCATTGGAATTGCCACACAAGTTGCCAGTGGTAGACAAAATTATGTTTAAAGTTCCATTTGTGGTACAAGAACGTGTTCTTTAAAAAATACTGGGGAACTTTCAAATATTATCCAATGAGCTCAATGTAAAGCTATTGAATGCTGGAACTATCTGCACTTCAGGAAACTCCCAAAGATGGAAGCATTCAGATCAACTTTTGTCTAGACCTCAGAACTGTTGGCAGTAAGTGAGGAATACAGAGCTCCATCTGAAAATCGATTAATCAAGGGCTTCACCAACAACAGACTCTAATTAGAAACTGAACAGAACTCTAACCTGTGCTTAACTCTCTGGTAACTTGGCACAAAAGTAACCAGGTTTAACTTATAGACAGTATGTAAAGTACTTATTTAGCACACATGCAGCAATAAAGTGAAAACACAGCACAAAATCCCACACCAATTTGGAAAGGTAGGGCACATTTTAATAAATAATTTGATACCAAACTGGCAAAAACTCCATCAGTAGAACCAGAGTTATGATTTTTTCATTTGAAAGTGAAAACTAGCACCTAAAAGATCAAAGTGCCCATCGTGAACATCTAGTAATGTAAGACTGAGTAAAACACAAAAGTTATGGCTGACTGGGATGGAGCACAGTTCGAATACAGGAAGTGGAGTGGGCTCAGTTTCCACTTACTGTGGACTTAGAAGAAATTTTAAAGAAAAATATCTGAGAGGGTAAAGTCGGTGTCAGAGGAGGAGTTGTCCTGGAAAGGAGCTCCTGGCTAAAGTTGAATTGAGAAATTCTTCATTTAGACTTAGGGCTTGATTTAGATCTTGGTTGGACTACTGCCATCCCACCGCCGCAGCATTACCGAATACTTCATCAAGCTAACCAAGCTCCGACTGCCATATTTAGATCCATTTTCAGTTCAACCTCTGTCCGCATTGATGGAGTGTACTCCGTCGCGGGAGCAGTACGTGACGCAGCAGACTCAAATGCTGGGGTATAGCACTCCCTCACCATTAGGACTGTGGGATTGCATCAACCATATTTAGATAGCACAGTCTTGCTGATGATGTACCAGTGGCAGGCCTCTGACAGAGGGAGTACATCATGGGACCTGTTCAACATTGTACTATGACTTCTTTTTACTCCATTGAATTTATGTAATTGCGTATTCATAGTCTGTTGAATCAAAGATTTACAATCATACTCTGTGGCATGCTAAATATAAGTAGTAATGATGCACAATTTACTTTGCAGTGTTCATCTGATGACCAATGCCATAAATTGTAATAGGCTGTACTATAGTCTGATTTTTTTAGTCTGCTAGGCCTTGGAATGGTTTAGGTCTCAATTGTCGTAGCTACCGTGTTGGGATGATTGTCTACTACATGTAATGTACACTTTCTAAATAACATGCTGTGTTCCAGGACATCTATCCAACATTTTTACTGAAGTTTGCATCCATGTAAATTAACCTGCATGTGAAAATTAATACAAATCACACAAAGGTCTAATCATTCCATTAATCACACATTTCACTTTTAGGTTGCTTCATTTGTAGCTGAACATACATTTGAAGTACAATCCTTTTAATTTCATATTGTTTGTAATTCATCTTATGTCCAACACCCAGGGCAATTGAACCACCATCTGCAACTGAAGACATCTCAACTCCAGACCAGGATCAAGCCTTCAGTGAGGGCACCACTCCTGCAAGTTCAAATGATGTTGAGCTGCCTGGTCCATCTGGTCTGTCTGTGCAGACAGCTCCAGTAAGTCTCACTCAGACCACACCTACACCTCCCACCCTAGCTGCAATTACACCTCAACCTGGAGATACCTCCACTTCCTGTGTCCAGAGGAATACTACAACCATCTTGTGCTCCCTAGTCAAGGCTGCTGTTGAGCAAACTCTACCACAACCTCCAGTTCTTCTAGGACCCAGTGGGATGGGGCACATAGCCTGAAGGGCACAGGATAGTGGGAAGAAATCCATGGGCCAGCAAAGTGATGCCACTGGATGCACTGTCATCTAGACTTCCATTGACTGAGTCTTGGGAGTACTACAGCATTCCCAAGAATTGATGGCCCTGGTCCTTACAGAGCTCCAGGACATATACCAGGTGTGGAGGAAGCAAAATGTAGAGATGCAGAATCATTACTCAAATTTGTGGTACCTGACATGGTAATGGTTGACATTTACCATCATATGTGCAGGGCTTTTCCTGTACCATCTACACCTGTCTGTGGTCCTTCAACACCAGGACAAAATACACCTGCCTCAGCCACAGACAGGGAGGCCTTGCCACAGCAAGAAACTGCTCCATCCATCCCAGGCCCTCCAACTGTGGACCCCAGTCCCCAAGGAGGGGACGTTTATCCATGCCACCAGGAGAGGATGGCAAGACCTCCACCACAACCTCCAAGAGATGCCAAACCTAATTTCTTCCTGCATGTGTCTACCATTCACTCTGTGGACTATTTATTGGACACATTTACCTTTTATGAGGACAGTTGTGTCTTTTACATTGCGCTTCAAACAATTTTAGTTTCCTCCACCATGATTCCTTTTCCTTTTGTTTTATGTTTCAAACTATTAGTTAATCTGTGATAACGAAATAAATTCACATAACACAAAGTCAAAGACCAATGTTGTATTTATTGTGGTATTATTTGTTTTATGTCTTCCTTCCACCATCATATAAAAAAACTATTAATCAATAAGATTCTAACATAAATAAGGTATAACAACTAGGTTACGTGTTTCTCATTTCACAAAAAGCTAAAAACAAAAAAGAAACAGAAATCTCAATGTATTGTGTAATTCATTTGTAAGTAACAATTATTTGTACAAAATTTTGATACTTTTTACACACTATGCATAACCCAATTTGTCTGTACCGTTTAGAATTTGATGCTGAAAGCCCTTGACACCATGAAAGAAGGGGAAATACTCCAAATGAACAAATTAAATAGGCAAACTATTGTTGATTCATGTCACTGGCTGGAGCCAGACGTCCTTCCTCACAACAGGAATTCCACATCAATTACACCAGTAATCAAAATCATGGCATTACCACATTTTGTGACCACAGGATCATTTTAGTACAAGGTGGCAGTATCTGGAGGCATGGCACAACCGATTTTCAGATGTGTGCTATAAAATGTTCTTTCTACAATGGCGAGACACATCAACAGCTTCAAACACAACACAAAATGAAGATTTAGCCAATGTGAAGGAAGATCAGTATGCTATGGCTTGACACATACATCCATATGCATGTAGTTAGAGCAAGATAGGCAGCACATAGTGCCTCGGTGGCAACATTCAACAGAAAACATGTCTAATCCAATTTCAATAACTTCCATTCACTCACTGTGAAAGTCGCCTGTGTACAATAACTGTACATCTAAAGTGTGTGTCTGTCCCAGGATCAACCCATGTTCCCATTGCACCTTTCAACAGTAACATATTACTGCAAATGTCCCAACTTTGAAATCTCCAAATTAAGATGACATACTGAGGGAACCTAAAACAGAATAACAAGGGAAAATTAATGATTTCACATAGGAAAATTGACTCAAATGATAAGTTAGGAGGATACATATACTTAGCACAAGCAAAGACAATCAATGTCAATAAGCACAGTAGTCAATGTATGGAAACTTTGAGCAAGAAACATCTTTGCCCTGGACTTTCCTAAACTAACCACAACTACTAAATTACCATCACAGACTGATATGTTCACTATGTTATAAGTTGTTCTGAAATCTGATGTTACAATATGTAAAGGTAAGCTTGCACTCAGGTGAAGAAGTTGTCAATAACATCTTGATGTATGCCAATTCTTTCCTTTTCACCACTGTCATCTTCATTAGCCATTTCAACATCCTCACCAGGTGGCTTGCCATGGTCTCCATCCTCTGCAATGAATGGGATATTGCTTCGCAGGGCTATGTTGTGCAACATGCAGCAGGCAACCGTGATTTGGCACATCTCATCGGGTGAGAAGATTTTGGCTCAACCTTGTCTTTTCCAAACATCTAAATCTGGCTTGCAGGAGCCACAAATCCTGCTCCAGAGGCCTCTTTGTTCTTCCATATTTCTCATTGAAGTGGACTTCTCCTGGAATTGGTAGAGTTGTCAGTGGTGTTTTAACAACCATGGTAGTTTATGATAATCTCCTATATGAAAGTAAAACATATGTTGAACAAAATATTTCATGCCATTTTACAGTTCTAAACTATGAATACGGTGAATGATCCTCATGTCATATTGTACTTACCAACAAGCCAGGCCCTCTCAGGTCCAAGTTATGACATTTGAAGGATGGTACAGTGCCATTCAGTAGTACAAAAGAATCATGTGTAGACCCTGAAAAACGGGCACACACATTTGAGATGTACAACTCAAGTAAGCAGACAACTTGCACATTGATTGAATAGAAGTTCTTCTGTTTGCAGTAGACCTGTTCCCTGGCATGTGGTGGCACCAAGATAATATGTGTGCCATCAATTGCTCCAACCACATGTGGTATGCCACCCAAAGTATGGGATGGGTGAAGGGAATGGGGTGCTGTAAGGGGTAGAGGTGGTGGGAGAGGGAATGGAAAGACCAGAGACACAGGCTAACATCAAAGAGGAGGCCAGACATGGCACTGTGAATACCTTCCAGGAATGCGTTGCATTGCTGCATCTGGGATGCCAGCCCCTGGATGGTTGTCTGCCCTACAGAGATGGTTCTCAGGAGGCCAAAAGCCTCCTCAGTGCGGGCAGCAGGGCTGACTGGGGCGAAGAAGAGTTGCTTGGGGTGAAGTAGACACCCACCCTCCTGGGTGAGCGGGCATGGGCAACTCAGTGGGGAGCTACTGGGAGGGCGGTGATGGTATGGGGTGGCAGAAGATGCCAAAGAATGTGTGGGCCCAGTAGGGTCCACCACCACCAGGGAGCTGCCATCGGAGGAGGTATCAGAGTCACTACCTTCAGTGGAAGTCGCCTCTCCCGTGGTACTCCCCTCACCCTCCAACCCACTGGTCCCCTTGGCATTGGTGGATTCTGCCTCCTGGGTCCCGTGGGCTGCAGCATCCCCACTCGCCAGTGCCTCAGCTCCCTCGCCAAATGATGCTAAAGCACACAAGGACACAAGAGCACAGATGGGGACAAAAGAAGAAAGAAGTGTGTCAATTCCAGGAAAAATATTCATGTTGGAACACAGACACTCCCACCTATCTCAGGCACCAACCCTCAGCAGACACAATATATGATATGAATGTGCCCCTGACTGGTAGGCATGATTCCGCAGTACACTACATTACCATCCTGGCCTTCTAGTCTGCTACACTTTGCAATGGGAAACAATGAGAGACAATGCAAAGAAAACAAATCTGCAAATTCATGAGGCCACATTAAACCAATAGCCCAAACAGGGGACCCCTCACATGCCTACATTCCCAGCCATATCCACCTAAGGACATTATCCCACAGACGTAGAGTGGGGCAGGACTGCAGAGACACACCTGTCTATGGGCCTGGCACCACAATGCATGCATCCCATAGGAACTAACTTCACTCATCAGAGTGGCATCACAACAGTGTTGGTACTCAACCCCTTGTGGCTGCTGTGCTGCTTCAAGCGCCCATCCAAATGAGGATAGGCCACTACCAGAATACGGGCCACTAGAGGGGTCAGGGTCCAATGTGCACCCCTCCCTCGTTGGGAAGCCATCCCCAGCTGGGTCTCTCTGGTCTTCCGGGCCCAGCGTCTCAGGTCCTCCCACCGCTTCCTGCAGTGGGTGCTCCACAGGTTGTAGACCCCCAGAGTCTGCACTTCCTTTTTGCGATGGCTTGCCATAATCCTTTCTTCTGATGGGCGCTGACCTGCATGGGGCACACAGAGTAAAGAAACAGATGGCAGTGTGGGTGCCATCTGACATAGTCCATGGAGACATACATATAGACAATAGCCAAGCCCAAAACTGCCAGACACACAATGGGTAAGCATTCACACAGCCAACAAAAACACCTACAAGCATCCGAGACATTCACACACATTAAAGGAGGACAAATAATAACTCACCTGTTCCTCTCATCACCCATACAGCTTTGCATGCAGGGGTAGGGCTCCATTCACCAGCTTCTCTAGCTCCTTCGTGATGAATGCCGGGGCCCATTCCCCTGTAGCACATGCCTTCTCACAGACCAGAGTCAGGACACAGCAGCACACGAAGTGGAGTTCTTCCCTACCCGAGGTGCAGGAGTCAAGTGGCAAGAGCATGGCAAAATGGCAATATATACCGCAGTGGTGTGCATCATCACCGCCGGCGGTGATCATGATTGGCCCTGCTTTTCCAATGACAAAAATGTTATCCAATGATCAGGTGCACGGCGGTGAACATTGCCTACCGCTATGATAACTAATGGGAGTGGAATGAGGTCACTTCTTACACTACACTACCTGTAGGGTAGGGGGCTGCCATTTTGCATCAACCACACCTTCATAGTTTGGCCGGGGTCCTAGTCCATGGCTCCATTCCATCTCCCCTTCGTCGAGTAATGTTTTGATTACTGGTCCTCCTCATGCAATCATGTTGTGCCAACACTGTGATGCAATAAAACATACACACCTCACCACACATTGCCCTGACAGGATTAACACGTTCTTTGTGTCTGTGTGAGGGACAATTGTGTTGCATGTACAAAATGCATAGCGGGACCTTTCCCAACTCAATGTGTCTCTCTTCCTCCCGCATAGGTACAGACCCATGTGGTGAGGGAGGGCCCCAAATGTTTATAGACCCCTGGTAGACCTGGCCACCATGGAGGAACGTCACATCATCATCACTTACCTCCAGAATCGAGCCACAATCCTGGAACACTGTGCACAAATGGAGCCTGTTCTGATGCCAGCGAATAGGAATCCCATCCCATACCTACAACTGGGCAGGTACTATCTGTGCTACATTTTTTTGCCACAGGCTAATTCCAAGTGACAGTGGGCATGGCAGCCGGTATTTCTCAGCCAATGTTCAGCCTCATCCTGTCCAAATTTTTGAATGCATTTGTGCAACACCTGCAAAGTTATGTCCAGTTCCCCCAAAGGGCTGATCTCACCACCATCAAATCAGGATTCTATGCTTTTGGAAGTATCCCCCATGTGATATGTGCCGTTGATGGTACCCAAATAGCCCTCATACCCCCAACAGTAAATTAACAGGCGTTCAGAAATCGTAAAAACTTTCACTCCATGAATGTCCAATTGGTGTGTTCTGCTGATCAGTACATTTCTCATGTCAATGAAAGGTACCCAGGATCAGTCCATGATTCCTATATCCGAGAAACAGCAGTGTGCCACACATGATGTGACAACTACAGGGAGACAGAGCTTGGCTCATAGGTGAATGTGTATCAAACTGTGCTAGTGACATACCTGACAGGTAGGCTGCATACAGGTAGTAAGTGTGTGTATTAACCCTATTTCATCCACTTAGATTCTTGCTACCCAAACATGCAATGGCTCCTGACAACTATGAGAAATCCCAGGACAGATGCTGAACTCTATTATAATGAAGCACATGGTCGCACTAGGAGGGTGATAGAGTGGACCATAGAACTCCTAAAGGCAAGATTTTGTTGCCTGCTTCTCTCTGGAGGATCCCTGTGCTATGGCCCTGACAAGGTGTGTTCGATAGTGGTGTGCCTGCTGTATGCTACACAACTTGGCTGTGAGGAAAGCTATCCCACTACTGGAAGATGAGGATGCTGTGCAACCACCCCTGCAACCTCAGAGGATGGATGAGAGTGATGAAGAAGAAGAGGGGGAAGACATCAACTCCAGAACACAGCTTATCTGGCTATACTTCCAGTCACTCTGAGGTACATTTCCTATTCTGCAAATGGGTTTCCTGCATCGCTTCTGGGACACTTATGTACTAAGTGCTGTGGGGTCCCTTACTAGTGATGTTGCTACATTATGAATGAAGAAACAGATGTGTGTCACAGCAATGGAATGTACAGCGTGACATACTTCAAACACGACAGTCTGTTAGACCCTCTCCTCCAATTAAAGCGGCATTATGATGTAAACTGGCTAATAGATACACAATGACATTTGCTTGCTGACATTAAGTGAGGACATATTTTTTGTGTGTACAAGTGTATATATTTGAAGATAAAACATACATGAGTGATGGGACAGTAAAAGGGAGTGGGCACATGGTGAACAATATCCTCAGGTACATTTCCACAACTGTTGGTAGCACAGGGGCAAAGTCCATGGGGCCATTGGAAGATGGCGAAATGGCAGTGGCATGTCAACAAGGTAGCTCAGTGGCACACAAGGGAGATAGTTCAGGGCAGAGTAAATTCTTGGCGGTGGGCTTGGTCCTGGCTGTTGTTTGACCGAGTTGTCTGGGCCTGAGGCTACGTTTGCGAGGGGGAAGGTCAGCTGCAGGGGAAGGGGTGCTGGTGTCCTGTGTTTCCTCTGGCAGGGCCACCACTCCAATAGCTGCTGCAGATGTTGCTGGCAGGTCAGTGTCCTGGTTAGTGTAAAGGACCTGCAGGTGGGTGGAGGACTCAGGCTGGATGTTGGTCTGGTGCTGCAGCACCACTGCAATGGAGGCCATGGTGGCATATAGCTGTTTCCATTGCTCCATGGCCTCCTGGTGGTGTGCTACCTGCAGTCTCTGCTTCTTCTCCAATATGGCAAGGATCTGGCCCATCCTGTCCTGGGAATGGTGGTATGCTCCCAGGACCTCAGCAATGACCTCCTGGGCAGCAGCATCCCTCCTTGGGCCACCTCCCTGGGCCACTGGTAACCTCCCACTGGTCCTAGCCCTCTGCACCTGTGTCCCCAGCACAGGTCTGGCAGTCCCACTTGCACTGGGCCCTTCATCATCCTGCCTGGTGGTGGGTGGAGACTCAGGCCTCTGTACATGTGGGCAGCCAGTCCATGGCCGTGAGACTCTGGTGTGGGGGTGTTGGGCCAGAGCTGATGGTGGTGGCTGAGTGGTAGGGGTGTCAGTGGTGTCCTGGGTGGGGCTTCTGGAAGGTGACTGTCGTGGACTGAGTGATGGGCCAGGGATTTCGTTTGTGTACAGACATCCCACTGCACTCTCCTGAGTGGGGCCTTCGTATTCAGGTGGAGGACTGGCTCACCATGACGTCTCTGTCCGGGGGGCATGGGTGGTGGTACCTCTGTGTGAGAGAATAGAGATGTGGGTGTTCTGCACTTTCTTGTCCCTTGCAGCACTGCTCAGCAGTGATCGGTAGTTACATTCCTATGTAGTAGCATGCAGGGTCCCTTTGTGTTCTTTTTGAAGCATTTAGTCCCTCATTACGACCCTGGCGGCGGTAAAAAAAATGGAATTATGACCACGTCGGAAACCGCCCACACTGACAGCCAATTTAACACACCGACCACCATGGTGATAGCAACAAGCACCGCAGCGGTAACTGCAAACAGCCAGGCGGAAGACAATGTACCACCCACACTATTACAACAGGCCTATCCGCCACTTTTTCCAGGGCGGTACCAAATACATCAAAAGCACGGCGGAAACAGTACACAGAAGGCAAAGGACTCACCTCTGGAGACACAAGGAAGTGCCACGATGCCATGCAGCCCGAGTTGCACATCTTCCCCATGCTTGTATACCTGTTCATGCATCGCGAACAGCAACGCCGGTGAAGACGACCACAGTGAGTACTGCCGCCTAGCACACAAGGGAGAGGGGAGGAAAAAGAGAGTGACACACACACGCAACACCCCCACCCCCACCAACATACACACAACCAGATGCAGTAACATTACATATTCAACCCATACCCCTCAAGAATAATGCAAGGAAAAAAGGAATTGATTAAAGTGATTGTAGTAAGATAAAATAGTAGAAGTTTGTGCTTCAAAATCAAAACAGCATATACATATATACAAATGGAGGGAGACTGCCCAGTCCTCAATGTCCGTGGGCCCCAGGGCCACTATACATAGGCCAAGGCCCCACTTGACTCCTGCAACAACACGGAGAGAACACTGCAGGGGCATTAGGTCGAAAATACACAGGCACCTAAGGGGGACAGGGAACGGAGGCACCTCGGCTGGAAGAAGGTACAACAACACTGGTCCTGGAGTGGACAACATGCCCTGTGCAATGACCTGGGGAGTGAAAAGCCAAAGTTTCTCAAGTGGGTGGTTTGTCCACTGCTTGTGGTTTGCCCACTGCTTGGTCCTGGGGAGTGCAAAGCCACAGTCTCTCAAGTGGGTGGTTTGCCCATATCTTGGTCCTGGGGAGTGCAAGGCCACAGTCTCTCTAGTGGGTGGTTTGCCCACTGGTTCTGGAGGGGTCTTGTGCCCAGTGTGCTTTATCCTAGCAAGGAGGGGGTCAGTGGATGGCTTCTTCCACTGGTTCTGAAGGGGGCTTTGTGCCCTGTGATGCAGCACTTGGGGAGTGCAAGGTCACAGTCTCTCACCTGGGTGTCACACCTACAGGATTTGCAGAGTCCAGGACACACTACAGCCCATGGAGGCAGGAGTACACACTGCCCGCCGGCAGGGACGGCTGCTCAGTAGTGGCAGTGGCGGTGCTGGTGTCGGGGATGCCAGTGGTGGGGGGAGGCTCCAGCCCAACCCCTGCAGCCTCAGACAGCTGCCCACTAGGGCTGCTGATGCTGGCAGTGGTGCTGGTGGCAGTACTGGTGGCGGGGATGCCAGTGGTGGGGGGAGGGTCCAGCCCTTCCCCTGCAGCCTCGGACGGCTGAACCACCATAGTTGGTGGTGGGGGCTCATATTCAGTCCCAGCACCAGGTCTCCTGTCTTTAATGCCTGCAGGTGCAGGCCCCTTGCCCTTCCCCTTGGCAGCTGGTGGTGCATCCTTGTCCTTCCCCATGGCAGCTGGTGGTGCCTCCTTGCCCTTCCCCGTGGCAGCTGGTGGTGCCTTCTTGCTCCTAAGCTTCTTAGGGACACTGGGGTGGGAAGAGGGTGAAGGTTTGGGAGTGGAGGAAGAGGGAGTGGTTGTAGGAGGTGTCTGTCTGCTGTGTTTGGGTGCAGGTGCATGGGCTGGATGCTGTTGTGAGGTAGGTGGCTGTTGGGTGTCTGAGTGTTTGCATTTATGTACTTTGGGAGGAGGGGGCATTGACACTGGATGAGGACACAGGGGATGTGTGCATGGATGTGGGGGTGGTGACTGCCAGTGAGGGGTGTGTAGTGATAGACGTGATGGTGATAGGGTAGTGGCTGAGGATGAAGTGCATGGAGGTGTGAGTGGAGACGCTACTGGGAGAGTGGTGGACGAGGAGGAGGAGGAGGAGGAGGAGGAAACAGTGGAGGCAGTGGATGTTGGTATGTCTGCATCTGGATGCTGTTCGTGTGAGTGCCTGTGGGATGATGTGTGGTGCTTGTGTTTGCCTAAGCCACTCCTGTGTGTTGTGTTGGGTGCATGCTGGTCTGAATGTGTGCTTGGGATAGGTTGGGGTTGAGGGGAAGGGGACTGGGTAGAGGAAGTTGGAGGGGGAGACTAGAGACAGGGACAATGGCTGCCATCAGAGAGGAGGGCAGAGCCTGGATTGATCTCTGTTGGGCCACCATTCCAGAGTGAATGCCCTCCAGGAATGCATTTGTTTGTTGCAAATGGGCTGCCAGCCCCTGGATGGCATTCACTATGGTTGGATGCCCAACAGAGATGGATCGCAGGAGGTCAATAGCCCCCTCACTCAGGGCGGCACTGCTAAATGGGGCAGGGCCTGAGGTGCCTGGGGCGAAGGAGATACCCACCCTCCTGGGTGAGCGGGCACGGGAAACTTGCAGAGGGGCTGCTGGGAGGGAGGTGCTGTACCTGTAGCTGGGGTTGACACAGAGGTGTCTCCCACCAGCAGGGAGCTTCCATCGGAGGAGGTATCACTGTCTCAACTGTCCCCTCCTGTCTCTACTGTGGTGCTCCCCTCGCCCTCCGTCCCACTGGTGCCCTCACCGTCAGTGGATTCGGCCTCCTGGGCTCTGTGGGATGCAGCTCCCTCCGTGGCCGGTGCCTCTGCTCCTCCACCAGATGATGCTAATGAACATAAGGACAGGGTGACAATACAAAAAGGGGGGGAAATCAAAGGATACACTTGGTCAATGGCAGCAACTACACCACCGTTGGCGTACACAACACACACACACAGGGAACAGCCCAATGCACTAGGCAAAGCACTACCAGTCACAATGTTAGTCACCAGCCCATGGATGGGAATACCTAACGCCAATAGAAGCATACCTGACACCACAGACCCCTGCCCAGTAGTAGATGCCTACTAACTTGGTGGGAGGTGGTGTTCATCAGCCCCTGCCCAACATGGGACCTACCCTGCAATGTCCGACCTGGCCTAGGGGAAACCACAAGCCCACATCCCCCACCCGGAGAATACCCCACCACGCACAAGTAGTATATTGGGAAACTGTACTCATCCCCTTGTAGCTGCTGTGATACCCTCAAGCGCCCATCTAGCTCCGGATAGGCCACCGCCAGTATGCGGGCCATCAGGGGGGTCAGGGTTCAACGGGCACCCCTTCCTCGTTGGAAGGCCATCCCCAGCTGGGCCTCCACCGTCTTCCTTGCCCAGCGTCTCAGGTCCTCCCACTGTTTGCAACAGTGGGTGCTCAACCTGTCATAGACCCCCAGGGTCCACACGTCCTTGGCGATGGCACGCCATATACCCTTTTTCTGATGGGCGCTGACCTGCAGAGAAATACACATAGAAAAAGGTATCAGTCATACCGTCCGGCCTGTTACACTCATGGCCCAACATAGCCCTCACATCCCCTTTTGCACATACATTGTCTACCATACATGCATCACGCTGCTGAGAACCCTTCCACCAACCCCCCCACACAAGGCCCTCACACACAGCACTCCAGGCATTCATGCCCCTTGCATCGTGCTCACAGTGTACTCACCTGTTGGTCTGGAGGCCCATACAGCATTTGGTACTGGGGTAGGACCCCATTCTCCAGTCTCTGCAACTCCGCAGTGGTGAAGGCAGGGGCCCTTTCCCCAGTGACACGAACCATGGTAGGTTCCAGACACAGGTCACAGCAGCACTTGCAGTGTAGGTCCTCTCCTGTTGAAGGTCAGGTAGCAAGTGAGTGAACAGATAGAAAATGGCGGTCACGTCCACGGCGGTGCGTACCATCACCACCAGTGTACATCACCATTGGCCACTGTAACCCATAGGGCCCAATGACAACCAATGAGGAGTTGCAGGGCGGTACTCGACCGCCTCCCGTAACAGCGCACAACGCCAGCGGCATTACCTCATTTCCGCATGTCCATCCACACAAGACAGGCGGACGCCATTTCGGGGGGGGGGCAGGCCATGGCACCTAACTGGTCACAGTACACATACTCACCATTTGGGCCTATCCAACTACATACTGTTACAGTCACAAAATACAATGCAGTGTAATGTCTGGAAAGGTGGAATACTGACCAGCTGCTCACCGTTTTACATCCTAAATTACAACCGCTGGGTATGAATAGGAGATGGAGACATCCCCCCGCTGTACAGAGCCCTGGTGGACTTGGCAACAATGGAGGGCAGGCACATTATCCTCACCTATAGACTGGACAGAGTCACAATCACAGAGCTGTGTGCCCAATTGGAGCATGACCTGATATCTATTATCCGTCAGCCCACTGGGATCCCACCTCTTGTGCAAGTCCTATCTGTGCTCCATCTCCTGGCAACTGGCTCCTTCCAACTGACAGTGGGCTTGGCCACAGCAATGACTCAGCCAATGTTCTCAATAGTGCTGAGCAGAGTGTTGTCTGCCTTGATTAAACACATGCACAGCATCATCATTTCCCCCCAGGTGGATGATTTGGCCACAGTGAAAGCTGACTTCTATACAATGGGACATATCCCCAACATTATCGGGGCTATTGATGGTACACATAATGCATTTGTCCCCCCCCGGAGAAATGAACAGGTGTTCAGAAATTGAAAGAGCTCTCACTCGATGAATGTGCAGATAGTGTACCTAGCGGACCAGTACATCTCCCATGTCAAAGCAAAGTATCCTCGGTCTGGGCATGATGCATATATCCTGAGGAATAGCAGCATCCCATATGTGATGGCTCAACTCCGGAGGCACCGGGTGCGGCTAATAGGTGAGCCCTGGTTCTCACCCAGTGGATGTTGGTATATGGGTATGGTGTGGGCCCTAAGGGTTAGTGTGTGGCTAACAGTTGTCCCTCGATATTTGCTGGTGACTCTGGTTACCACAACCTCTCATGGCTACTGACCCCTGTGAGGAATCTCAGGACAAGGTCAGAGGAACGTTACAATGAGGCACATGGGTGAACAAGAATAATAATAGAGCGGACATTCGGCCTCCTGAAGGCCAGGGTTTGTTGCCTCCATCTAACAAGTGGATCCCTGCAGTGCTAACCTAAGAAGGTCTGCCAGATAATCATGGCAAGCTACATGTTGCATAACCTTGCTTTGAGACGCCAGGTGCCTTTTCTGCAGGAGGATGAGGCTGGAGATGGGTGTGTGGCAGTAGTGGACCCTGGGGACAGTGAAGATGAGGAGGCAGAGGATGAGGATGAGGACAATAGAACAGCTATTTTATGACAGTACTTCCAGTGACACACAGGTAAGATACAGTAACTTCACTTTGCATTGACAGTTTTGTATTTGACATTGTACACAGCAGGCAGATTCCCCCAATTCTATGGCCACTTACTGTACCATTTGGCATCTCTATTTTCAAATATCTGTGCCCCACTCTGGCACCTGGTGTGTTGACTGCAGCCAACTATAGGTCATTCCTATGTATATATTACTGTACAGTTGTATTTCAGTGTTTAAACCTTGTTAAACAAATACATACTTAAATCATTTGACATACTCCATACTTATTTTTTCAAAGGGTGTTTATTTAAGTGCTAAGAAGTAAAGGGGTATGTGCAATGGGCAGATGTGATGGTGGAGGAAAGTACAGGATAGAGTCCAGTCTATTGGTATCACAGGTGCATTGTCCAAGGGGGCATAGGAAGGGGAGCAATGGCAGTTCATGGTGGACAGGGTGACAGAGTGGGACACAAGGGTGACAATCAGGAGAGTCTTTTTCCTGGCAGGAGTCTTGGCAATGTTCTCTGGCTTCTGCCTGGATCGCAGGGACTGTTTGCAGGGTGGTTCTCCTTCTGCAGGGGGAGGGGTGCTGGTGGCCTGTTGTTCCTGTGGCGGGGCCTCTTGTCCACTTGCAGCAGCGGAGGTAGAGAGCTGTACATCAATGTGGATAGTTTCAGGGGGCCGGTGGTGTGCCACTGCCTCCCTCATGGCGTTGGCCATGTCTGCCAACACCCCTGCAATGGTGACCAGGGTGGTGTGGATGTCCATTAGGTCCTTCCTGATCCCCAGGTACTGTCCCTCCTGCAGCCACTGGGTCTCCTGCAACTTGTCCAGTAACTGGCCCATCATATCCTGGAAATGGTGGTATGCTTCCAGGATGTTGGTATGTGCTTCCTGGAGAGTCGCTCCCCTGGGCCTGTCCTCCCCCTGTCGCACAGCACTCCTCCCAGCTTCCCTGTTGTCCTGTGCCTCTGTCCCCTAAACCGTGTGCTCACTGCCACTGACCCCTGGCCCCTGATTGTCCTGTGTTTGTGGGGTTGCCTGGGGTTCCTGTAGTGGTGGACACACTGCTGATTGACGTGTCCTGGGGACAGAGGTATGGGCCCGCTGGGTGGGTGCTGTGCTGGTGTTTCCTGAGAGGGGAGGCTCTTTGGTGGTATGGGACTGTGCCTGGGTAACCGACTGTCCGGAGATCCCTGATGGGCCAGATTGGTCATCCAGATCCAGGCGACCAGAGGTGCTGTCAACACTGTGGGCGTCTTCTGTGGGGGAACTGGATGTTGCTGGCACCTCCTCTCCGGTGACGTTGTGTGGGGACTTGTGGGGGTGTAAATGTAGTGTTGTTGTTTCTGCGTGTGACATCCTGTGCATAGATGTGTTTCCCTGCATGGTTGTTATTGGCCTGCCAGCTTTGCCTTTTGTGAGTAGGGATTTTGTGGGCTAGCTGATTGTCTCCAGTGTGCATGCTTTAGTGATGAGTGTTCATGTAGGGCTGTGAGTGGTGTCCATGCATTGGTGGTGCATGCAGGGCTTGGTATTGGGATGGGTGGGTTGTGATGGTGGGGTGTATGTGAGGTGGTGGGGTGATGGAGATGAGGGTAAGGTTGGGGGTATGTGATGGCATCCAGGTGGGGGGTGATAGTAATAAAGATTTGACTTACCAGAGTCCAGTCCTCCTGCTGCTCCTGCCAGGCCAGGCCCTCAGGATGCATTATTGCCAAGACTTGATCCTCCCATGTTGTTAGTTGTGGGGGAGGAGGTGGGGGTCCACCGCCAGTCCTCTGTACAGCTATCTGGTGTCTTGCAACCACAGAACGCACCTTCCCCCGTAGGTCGTTCCACCTCTTCCTGATGTCATCCCTTGTTCTGGGGTGCTGTCCCACCGCGTTGACCTTGTCCACGATTCTCCGCCATAGCTCCATCTTCCTAGCAATGGATGTCTGCTGCACCTGTGATCCGAATAGCTGTGACTCTACCCGGATGATTTCCTCCACCATGACCCTTAGCTCCTCCTCTGAGAACCTGGGGTGTCTTTGTGGTGCCATGGGTGTAGTGTGAGTGGTGTGGGTGAAGATGGGAGTAGTGTGAGTGGTGTGGGTGAAGGTATGTGGGTTGATGTGTTGGGGTGTGTGATGTAAGGTGCTTAGATGGTGTATAGGTGATGTTGTGATGTGGCTTTGGTTGTGGGGGTGCTCTTGCTGTATCTCTCTCTGGTGGTAATTCTTTCTAGTCGTAAAGGGTTGTGGGTAGTGTGGGTGTGTGTTTTATAGTGGAGTGGGTGTGTGGGCGTGGTGTGTAAGTGTGTCAGGTGTGTGTAGTTCGAATTGTCCAATGTAGTGTTGTTTTGTATGTGTGTGTGTATTTTGAGCGCAGCAGTATGTACCGCCAATGGTTTACCGCAGCTGAATGTCCGCCACGGTGATTCGTGGGTCATAATGCTATGGGCGTAGTTCTGCTGGCATAACGGTGTGGGCTGGCGGACTTGTGTGTGTGGCTGTGTAGTGATCAATTGCTATGTGTGTGTCATAATATGGGTAGCGGTAATCCTCAGCGGCGGCGGTATGTTGGCAGCAGTCAGCATGGCAGTAAGCGGGACTTACCGCCAATGTCATAATGAGGGCCTTAGTGAGGGGATGGTGGTGCATTCTGGGTGTTGTAGTGCTCCTGACATTACTTGCATGGGTTGGTGACTGTGTACAGGGGGCAGGATAGTGATTTGAAAGGGGGTTGTGGGCATGCTGGAAACATGGATAGGAGTGTCTGGGTGTTGTGGTCTGGGTAGGGGATGGGGCATGATGGTAGTGAGAGGGATTGGGTAATAGATGCATTAAAGATGTGATGACTGTGTTATGGGTGTTGTGGTCTGGGTAGGGGATGGGGGCATGATGGTAGTGAGAGGGATTGGGTAATACACGCATTAAAGGTATGATGACTGTCAGGGTATTGTCGTTGACTCACCCGAGTCCAGTCCTCCAGAGAGTCCAGTGAGACCATCTAGGTGCAGGATAGCCAAGACCTTCTCCTCCAAGTCGGTGTATTCAGGAGGAGGAGGTGGGGGACCACTGCCAGTCTTCTGCACCCCAATGTTTTGTTGTGTTGCCATGGAACACACTTTCCCCCGCGGTCATTTCATCTCTTCCTGATGTCATCCATTCTGCGTGGATGGGTTCCCACAGCATTGACCTTGTTGATGATCCTCTGCCATAACTCCATCTTCCTGGCCAAGGGCGTCTGCTGCACCTGTGCCCCGAATAGCTGTGGCTCGACCCTGAGTATATCATCCACCATGGTCCTTACCTCCCTGTTGGTGAAGCAGGGGTGCTTATGGGGTACCATGGTGTATGTTGTGGGTGCTGTGTTTTAGGTGAGTTGGTGACAGTGCTGTTGTGTGGTTGGGAGTGTGGTTTGTGATGGTGGGTGTGCAGGGTATGTGTTTTAGTGGTGACTTTATGTGTGTGTGACTTGTGTGATGTTTCTTCAGTGTATGCATGTTGGGGTGTCAATATGTGTTGTACTATTGGTGTTGAAGAGGATTGTGGGGGTGTGTATGTGTGTGTTTTATAGTGGTGTGGATGTGTGTCAGGTGTGTGCTTTTCAAATCAGCCAATGTGTGCATTTGTTGTTCGTGGTTCCCATTGCTAACCGCAGTGGTGGGTACCACCAATGGTCGTTCTACTTTCACTGTCCACCGAACTGATTTGTGTATCCTTATTTGGTGAGCTGGGATTTTGTTTGCGTTGCGGAATGAGGTGTCCTGTGTTTCCACCGTCGTTGGCCCTGGCGGTGGGTAGAGGTTGACAATTTTTTGTCAATTTTCATTTTTGGCATCTTTATACTGCGATATGTCATCCACCGCCACTGGTGGTCTTTTGTTGGCCGTCAGTACGGCTGTCAGCAGTGTTTGCCGCCAAGTTCATAATTAGAACCTATGTCTTTTATGTTAAAAGTGACAGATTTGCATGTTTTCTTACTCCTTCACAAATGTGCATGAAGCCACTCTATTTTCTGAAAAATAATTGTGATAGGCTTACAATATGTCACATTGGTGACAGATTACCGTATACCGTTTACCATTTCACAATGCCCTTTGTTTTATCCAGATCATAAATCAATCAGTAAGAAAAATGGGATATTTAAAGAGACTTTCTTCCATCACATATATGTTGGAGTATCCCATCTGGAAAACTCGGAATCAGGCACAAATCATAACTAATTTTGTAAATGTATAAATGCATCAAGGTGTAATCTTTAGCATATTGTAAATTACGTGTGAATCTTTGATGAAAAAATTATACATTAACCAGTGTATGTTCTATTAACTGTGATGTTGCATCAATTTTTGTCTAAAGTGAAAGCCAGCATATCTTGTGAAAAAATTACACCATGGTAAAAACAGTCTTAACAAAACTAGAGATATTTCGGAGTCAAGTGTGAAAATGTTTTTGCTCTATACTGAAATGGATCGTAAATCAAGGAGTATGTATTTACATGTGCTGTATGACTCATTTGTCAATCCACCACAAAGTATTAATCTCAATTGCTTCAACAGCTTAGGTATCTGCAGAATGCGTGATTCATAAATAAGCTGTTTCAGTACAGAATCCAAATAATCTTTTTTACAATTGAAATATTTATTAGTTACTTGAAGTAAGTGTTACCATTGTAAAATGCCCCAACAAAGGAAACAGGCCTTCAGTTTATGCAAATATTGGTACGAAATTGCAGTATTTGTTGACACACATTGATTCATGTTTTTATTCTTGTGATTGTAAATAATGACGATTTCTTGTCCTTGTGAACACAATGTACAGATGTATTTTTGGTGTATATCCTGTTAGGTGACATACGTTCTTTATTCTAAACAACCAGGCCCATCCATTCAGAGATGTTAAACTGTCCCTGCATAGAAATGAAACTGGATATGAGAGTCAAGGTCATAAATGATATGAGAGCTGTCATGGGGGACTATAAAACTGTGAACCAATGGTATCCGAAAATATTCCAAACATGCATGAGATAATGATAATACGGAACCAAAGATTGAGAGCCTTGAATAAGGTGAAATATGAAAACCTGGAAAATGTTTTGATCAAAGTTCATGATTAGCTCTATTTACATAGATACAATAACACTATCTGTCATTTCACCATCATCAGGAGCAGGCAGAGGAGAAACTGGAACGGGGAAGAAGCTGGCCATTGTGGCTGGGGTACTGAGACCACTGACACCAAGGGACCCAGTGGCAAGGAGGGTAAGGGGACTGGCACAGAGGTAACAAGCACCACATCATCATCTTTGGAGGCCTCCACAGAAGACAAGTCCCTAGTGAAGATGGATCTTCCAGCAAAGTCTTCTATTCCTTTCTTCAGCCTTTTCTTGAAGTGGGTCAACGATGGTGCAGTGCAGAAGTGGAGGGGGAGGGCGTTCCAGGGTTTGGCGGCAAGATGGGAGAAGGGGTGTCCTCTGTAGTTGCAGAGGCGTACGTGAGGTATCTTTAGAGGGTGTGGTGTCCGGAGAGAGGTTCCTTGAAGGTCAGTGGGAAAGCAGGTGGTGGTTCAAGTAGGCGGTCCTTTGTCATGTAGGTCTTAGTAGGTGTGGGTCAGTAGTTTGGATTGGCATCTCTTCTGGATTGGGAGTCAGTGCAGGTTGTTCAGATGCTGGGTGAGGTGGGTTCTCTTGGACAGGTTGAAGGTCAGTCTGGCAGCTGCATTCTGGATCATCTGGATTCTTTGTATGAGTTCGGTGTTGATGCTTGCTTAGAGTGTGTTGATGTAGTCAGTTGGCTGGTGATGAGGGTCTGCGTCAAAAGCCGGTAGGGACAAGGGGCCGGTGGGTGTTCCCGAGTGGATGTTGTTCATAAGTGGGGCTGTGTTTGCTGTGCTGAGTGATTCCTATGCAGTGAGCAGGTGGTTGACAGTGGTGGTTGATAATCTGTTGTGGAGTTTAGAGGGTTGGTGGTCTAAGTTTGTATAGATGGTTTATATCTTGTTGTGAAAGTGATCGGCAAGGACCTCACAAAGTTCCTGTGAGGAGGGGATAGAGGTTTCGATATCTAATGGGCAGGTGAAGTCTCTGACAATGGTGAAGACTACCTTGGATTGGTTGGTGCTGGTCTCAATCTGGTGGGTCAGGGCCTCCTTTTTTGTGGCTTTGATCTGGCAGTGGTAGTCATTGAGGCTGATTCTTGCAGGTATGCCATCCTTTTTCAAGTTATTTGCACCTGCGTTTTATTGTAAGGAGTTCTGGGGTGTATCAGCTGGCTTGTTTCGGGAGACTGTGGGTTTTGGCTGGTTTGGTTGGGGAGACTTGGTTGGTGGTGCTGGTGATAAATTTGTTGAATTTCTGTATAGCCAGGTCCAAGTTGATGGTAACATTGGGTTGTGTGGTGCTGAGGATGTCAGGTCCATTGATGCTGAGTGGCCATGGTCCAACTGCGGGAGGGGATACTCTGACAATTGGGGTGGGGTGGGGAGGACCGGCGATGGTGAAGTATACAATGGGGTGGTCCGACCAGGTGAGTTCAGCAGTGCGGCTGTATCTGTTCTGTTGCTGGATGTAAAGATGGGGTCCAGCATGTGACCGGCTTTGTATGTTTCGGTCTGTGACCCACTGCTTGAGGCCAGTGTTGCCCAATCTTTCCAGGATATCAGTTACGTTAGTGTATGTGGGGTCGTCCAGGTAGAAGTTGAGGTCTCCCAGGAAGATTTAGTGTTCAGATTCAATGGAGAGATGGGTGCTAAATTCAGTGATGGCATCACTGAGGGGGTCATTCTGACCCTGGCGGTCGGTGATAATGCGTCGGCCAACCCGCCAACAGGCAGGCGGTCAAAAAAATGGAATTCTAACCCTGGCGGGAACCGCCAACACAGGCCGCCACTTTAACACTCCGACCGCCACGGCGGGACAGACAAACAGCGCGGCGGTCACCGCCAACAGGCGGGCGGCAGACAATGTACCGCCCACCCTATCACAACTCACCAATCCGCCACCTTTTCCGGGGTGGGAGCCCCGCCGATAAAAACACGGCGGAAACATACTACGAACGGGAAAACGCTCACCTATACACACTCCACGAGGAAGGAGGACAGCATGGAACCCGAATTACACATCCTACCAGCTATTGTCTACCTGCTCATCTACCAGGAGTACGAACGCTGGCGCAGACGACAACGGTGAGTACTGCACCTACGACACAGGCGAGGGGGGAGGAGAAAAGCTTACGGGCACACACATGCGCCATACACCCACCCCCCCACCACAAATACCTACACCCCAATGCCGAGCAACAAGTCAGAGTGACACCACACAAACCCCCCGGAATAATGCAAAGACACAATTAAAATGATCTATAAAATATATGTATAAATAGCTCCATTGAAGGTATGGGAAATATGCCATATAAAAGATACAAAAATAAGGAATGAACATAGTCAACAATATATACATAGGCAAAAAGTCCTGCACATTCCGTCAAAGTTCCATAGTCATTGGGCCAATGTGCACAAACACATGGGCAAAGCCCACACAGGAGACCAGATACCATTGGAGAGAACACTGCAGGGGCATCAGATGATAAAACTACAGGCACCTCAGGGGGAAGGGAAGGGGGGGCACCTCAGCCACATGAGTCCACGACGCCAGATCCACGAGGGGCCTCCATGCCCACTGTCCCATCCTGGGGAGTGCAAAGCCACAGTCTCACAAGTCCCTACAGTGGGTGGCTTGCCCACTGTACCATCCTGGGGAGTGCAAAGCCACAGTCTCCAAAGTCCCTACAGTGGGTGGCTTGCCCACTGTACCACCCTGGGGAGTGCAAAGCCACAGTCTCTCAAGTCTCTACAGTGGGTGGCTTGCCCACTGGACCATCCTGGGAAGTGCCAAGCCACAGTCCATCAGATGGATTACCGACTCCACTGTTATTGGAGGAGGCATGGTGCCCAGAGTGCTTCCTGAAGCCCTGCTCGACACAGAACCAGAACTGTCAATGGGCCAGCGGTGCTTGAGATGAAGGGCCCAGAGGAGCGGTGCTTGACAGGAAGGGCCCAGCGGAGCGGTGCTTGAGACGGCGGGGCCCAGCGGAGCGGTACTTGAGACGGCGGTGCCCAGCGGAGCAGTGCTTGAGATAAAGGGTCCAGCGGAGCGGTGCTTGAGATGAAGGGCCCAGCGGAGCGGTGCTTGAGACGGCGGGGCCCAGCGGAGCAGTGCTTGAGACGGCGGGGCCCAGCGGAGCGGTGCTTGACAGGAAGGGCCCAGCGGAGCGGTGCCTGACAGGAAGGGCCCAGCGGAGCGGTGCTTGAGATGAAGGGCCCAGCGGAGCGGTGCTTGAGATGAAGGGCCCAGCGGAGCGGTGCTTGAGACGGCGGGGCCCAGCGGAGCGGTGCTTGAGACGGCGGGGCCCAGCGGAGCGGTGCTTGACAGGAAGGGCCCAGCGGAGCGGTGCTTGAGATGAAGGGCCCAGCGGAGCGGTGCTTGAGATGAAGGGCCCAGCGGAGCGGTGCTTGAGATGAAGGGCCCAGCGGAGCGGTGGTTGACAGGAAGGGCCCAGCGGAGCGGTGCTTGAGATGAAGGGCCCAGCGGAGCGGTGCTTGAGATGAAGGGCCCAGCGGAGCCGTGCTTGACAGGAAGGGCGCAGCGGAGCGGTGCTTGAGACGGCGGGGCCCAGCGGAGCGGTGCTTGAGAGGAAGGGCCCAGCGGAGCCGTGCTTGAGATGGCAGGGCCCAGCGGAGCGGTGCTTGAGATGAAGGGCCCAGCGGAGCGGTGCTTGACAGGAAGGGCCCAGCGGAGCGGTGCTTGAGATGAAGGGCCCAGCGGAGCGGTGCTTCACAGGAAGGGCCCAGCGGAGCGGTGCTTGAGACGGCGGGGCACAGCGGAGCGGTGCTTGAGATGAAGGGCCCAGCGGAGCGGTGCTTGAGACGGCGGGGCCCAGCGGAGCGGTGCTTGAGATGAAGGGCCCAGCGGAGCGGTGCTTGACAGGAAGGGCCCAGCGGAGCCGTGCTTGACAGGAAGGGCCCAGCGGAGCGGTGCTTGAGATGAAGGGCCCAGCGGAGCGGTGCTTGAGACGGCGGGGCCCAGCGGAGCGGTGCTTGACAGGAAGGGCCCAGCGGAGCGGTGCTTGACAGGAAGGGCCCAGCGGAGCAGTGCTTGAGATGAAGGGCCCAGCGGAGCGGTGCTTGACAGGAAGGGCCCAGCGGAGCGGTGCTTGAGATGAAGGGCCCCTGTTCAGCGGTGCTTGTCCCGGCGGGGCCCTGTTCAGCGGTGCTCCTCCTGGCGGGGCCCTGTTCAGCGGTTCGTGTCCCGGCGGGGCCCTGTTCAGCGGTGCTCCTACCGGCGGGGCCCTGTTCAGCGGTGCTCCTCCCGGCGGGGCCCATTCAGCAGTTCTTGTCCCGGCAGGGCCCTGTTCAGCGGTGCTGCTCCCGGCAGGGCCCTGTTCAGCGGTTCTTGTCCCGGCGGGGCTCTGTTCAGCGGTGCTCCTCCAGGCGGGGCCCTGTTCAGCGGTGCTCCTCTCGGCGGGGCCCTGTTCAGCGGTTCTTGTCCCGGCGGGGCCCTGTTCAGCGGTGCTCCTCCCGGCGGGGCCCTGTTCAGCTGTGCTCCTCCTGGCGGTGCCCGTTCAGCGGTTCTTGTCCCGGCGGGGCCCTGTTCAGCGGTGCTCCTCCCGGCGGGGCTCTGTTCAGCGGTGCTCCTCCCGGCGGGGCCCTGTTCAGCGGTGCTTGTCCTGTGTGTCTAGGGAGCCAGATCTGGGCAAGACTTCCTGCTCATTCACCATCCGAACTTGCGGTCGCGGCGCCCTCCTGTGATGGAGTCCTGGGCCCGTGGGTGTCATCCGTCACACCCGGAATGGGGCTGGTGGGGCCCTCCTGGGCAGCTCGCCTGCTGCCTGACTTCTACGCCCTGCTGCCCTTGCCCTCCTTCGCTGAAGCTCTGTGGCCCTTGCCTCCCTTGGATGATGTGGCAGGTGACGGGGCAAGGCTACTGTCCTTGGTGGCAGCCGTCTCAGTCTTGTCGCGCCAGGCCTTTTTCTTTTTTTGTCCTCTTCCCAGGTGGTGGGCTGGCTGTCCCCTTGCTGCTGGCCGATGTTCCTGCCCTAGGATCTGGTGGACTCCAATAGCCCTGCACTATGGTCACAGTAGATGCAGGGCTGGTGGTGGCTGAGGTGCTTTTTTTACTCTTACCAGATGGAGGGGGTGGGTCAGTGATTGGAACGAGCTCAAGGTTGGAAAGGAAAAGGACTTTGGAAGGACAGGGACGGGTAGGTGTAGTGGGTTTGGGAGTGGAGGAAGAGGATGTGGTTGTAGGAGAGTCAAATGTGCTGTCTTTGGGTGCAGGTGCTTGTGACGGAGGCTGTCGTGAGTTGGATGGCTGTTGGGTGGGTGGCTGCCTGCGTTTGTGTGCTTTGGAAGAGGGGGTGACAGACACACTGGGAGAGGACACAGGGGACGTGTAAATGGCAGTGGGGGTGGTGACTGCACGTGTGCGGACTGTAATGGAGGGTGTGCTGGTGATGGAAGTACTGGCTGATGGTGGTGTGCATGCAGGTGTGAGTGGAGACGTCACAGGGAGGGAGGAGGGAGATGAGGAGGTGGGGGACACAGAGGTGGTAGTGACTGTTGGCATGTCTGCATCTGGATGTTGCTTGGGTGAATGCTTGTGGGATCTGTGGTGCTTATGTCTGGATGAGCTGCCCTTGGGTGTAGAGGTGTGTGCAGACTGGTCTGATGGTGTGGATTGGATAGGCAGAGGAACAGGAGACTGGGACTGGGTGGAGGGAGTCAGAAGAGGGAGGCTGGAGACAGGGACAATGGCTGCCGTCAGTGCTGAGGCCAGAGCGTTGAACGATCGATGATGGGCAGCCTGACCCGAATGAATGCCCTCCAGGTATGCATTGCTCCGATGCACCTCCTTTTCTACACCCTGGATGGCATTCAAAAGGGTAGACTGCCCAACAATGAGTGTCCTGAGGAGGTCAATGACCTCCTCACTGAGGGCAGCAGGGGTAACTGGGGCAGGGCCTGAGGTGCCTGGGGTGAAGGAGATGCCCGCCTTCCTGGGCGAGCAGGCACGGAGCGAAGGCTGAGGGGCTGCTGGGAGGGCGGGGCTGGTGCGCTGGGTGGCGGCTGTACCTGTTGTGGCGGTGGACACGGATGTTGCCGCCACCGCTAGGGAGCTCCCTTCCGAGGACGTGTCAGTGTCGCTGACGTCTCCACGGGTCCCCGTTGTGGAGCTCCACTCGCCCTCCGTCTCACTGGTGTACTCGGAGTCTGTTGTATGGCCCTCCGGGGCCATGTGAGATGCAGCTCCCTCGTGCGCCGATGCCACTTCTCCTCCGCCTGATGATGCTAATGCACACATGAACAGGAAGACAAAGAAAATGGGGGGGGGAGAAATGAAGACAGGTTGAGTGCATGCATTGGCAACACCGTTGTCGGAGAGGACAGACACAGAAGCCCCCTGAACTAGGCCGCGAAATGGGGGTACACTACTCAGTTATTGTGACTAGGCCTACAGGTCTATGGACGACAAATGCACACATGGGTGAGGCCGGACCATGGATAGCTGTACTTGGCACCCTACAGAGGTGGGGGGCGGGGGCACAGGGCCGTGTCTAACGGAGGGGCCTAGCCTACAGAATGCGCCCTGGCCTGGAGATAGCCACAGCCCTCCTCCCCCACCCAGACACCTTCACTGCCCGCAAAGATAGCAGAATGTGCTGATACTCACCCCCTTGTGTCTGCTGTGATGTCCTCACGCGCCCATCCAAATCGGGGTAGGCCACCGCCAGGATCCGGGACATCAGGGGGGTCAATTGGCGGCTGGCACCCCTCCTACGTTGGGAGGCCATCCCCAGCAGAGACTCGGCGGTCTTTCTGGTCCCGCGGCGGATGTCCTCCCACCTCTTTCTGCAGTGGGTGCCCCGTCTGTTGTGGACCCCCAGGGCCCGGACGTCCTTGGCGATGGCACGCCAAATGTCGATCTTCTGATGGGCGCTGACCTATGTGACATGTACAGGGTGGTAAAGGAAATCGCATCAGTTTTCTGCCTGGTCAATGTGAGTGGCCCCCCCTCCCCAACCTTGCCATGTGGCACATGCTCTCATCTTTTGTGCATTGCACTCCTCATTCGCTCTCCTCCCCACCATCTTACATACACCCCACTCAACACAGGCATAGCTCATTCAACGTGCACCCTGTGTACTAACCTGTTGGTCTGGAGGACCGTAGAGTAGCGCATACTGGGGGAGGACCCCATCAACAAGTTTCTCCAATTCTTTGGAAGTGAAGGCAGGGGCCCTTTCCCCAGTCGCAGCAGCCATTGTATCTCCCAGACCGAGGTCACAGCAGCACTTGCAGTATAGGTCCTCTCCTGTGGATGATCAGGTCTCGAGTGATTAATCAGATAGAAAATGGCGGGCACGCCCACTGCGGTGCGTACCGCGGCGGTGCGTACCGCGACCGCCGGCGCACATCATCATTGGCTCCTGAGACCCATAGGGTTCAATGTTAACCAATGCTGCTTTGCGCCGCGGTCTTTGACCGCCTACCGCCACGGTGTGCCACGCCAGCGCAGTGACCTCACATCCCACTGTCACACTTCACAGGTCAGGCAGCCGCCATTTCAAGGGCCCACATGGCATGATTTCTACTGCGTCACACAGGCCTAGGCCTTGCATTGCCACTCATACAAGCCGTTCAATGCATAGCGATTCGTGTACTGTGCAATCTGTGTGAACGAACCTGTGGGTTGCTTGACTCTGTGTTCCATTTTGTCCTTCCTAGGCACCGTCCGCTGGGACTTGCGAGGAGAAGGATGAATCCTCCCGTGTACTGACCGCTGGTGGACCTGTCGACAATGGAAGAACGACATATCATACTTACATACAGGCTGGACAGAGCAACTATAGATGAACTATGTGCCCAGCTGGAGCCAGACCTGATGTCCCCCATCCACCAACCCACAGGGATTCCCCCTCTGGTGCAGGTTCTGTCAGTACTCCATTTTTTGGCAAGTGGGTCTTTTCAGACAACAGTGGCCATATCATCTGGGATGTCTCAGCCTATGTTTTCTAAGGTTTTGTCCAGAGTGTTGTCTGCCCTGATGAAATACATGCGGAGCTACATTATTTTCCCTGAGGTGGGCGAATTGGCTACAGTGAAGGGTGATTTCTATGCCCTTGGACATATCCCCAACATCATTGGTGCCATTGATGGGACCCATGTGGCTTTGGTTCCCCCCAAAGAAAGTGAGCAGGTGTACAGAAACAGAAAAAGTTATCATTCGATGAATGTCCAGGTGGTCTGTTTGGCTGACCAGTACATCTCCCATGTAAATGCCAAGTTCCCTGGGTCAGTGCATGACGCGTATGTCATGCGAAATAGCAGCATCCCTTATGTGATGGAACAGCTACAGAGACACCGTGTGTGGCTTTGTGGTGACTCTGGTTACCCCAACCTATCGTGGCTACTGACCCCAGTGAGGAATCCCCGGACCAGGGCAGAGGAACAGTACAATGAGGCCCATGGGCGATCTAGGAGGATCATAGAAAGGACCTTCGGGGTCCTGAAGGCCAGGTTTAGGTGCCTGCATATGACAGGGGGATCCCTCATGTACTCACCAAAGAAGGTGTGCCAGATCATCGTGGCCTGCTGTATGCTTCACAATCTTGCATTGCGACGTCAGGTGCCTTTTCTGCAGGAGGATGGTCCAGATGGTGGTGTTGTAGCAGCTGTGGAGCCTGTGGAGAGTGAAGAGGAGGAAGACGACGGGGACGACACGGACAACAGGGATACAGTCATACAACAATACTTTCAGTAGCACACAGGTAAGAATCAGCCACGCCATTTTACATTTACTTAAGGCCTCATGCGTCTCCACTGTCTGTGTTTCCCCCCAGTTCCTGTTAACTGATTTGTGACTTTCCCTTCCCTTTTCAGAGCTGTATGACCCATTGCCTGACTTCAGCTTTGTTTGCCCATGGACTAAAGCTTATTGAAATTGGTATGTTGTCATCACAAAGTAACTGGACATTATTGCACCGTTATGTGTAATACATTTGTTAAGAATACAAGCAGACTCCTGTTTTTTTAAGTGGAATAAGTGATTTATTTTAAGTGCTACATATAGGTACATGATTGGGAAACTGTGATGGGTGGGGGTGGAGTAATGTCCATGGCAGAGTCCAGTTCTCAGTCGCACAGGTGCATTGTCCATATGCCTGGGGAAGGATGGAGCAGAGGTAGTTCAAGGTTGGACAGGGTGACAATGTGGGACAGTGGGATGACATCAGGGGGTATCTTAGGCTGGCGGGGGTCTTGCAATCCTACTCTGTCTTCTTGTGAGATCTCAGGTTCCGCTTGCGGGGTGGTTCTTCTTCTGCAGGAGGTGGGGTTCTGGTGGCCTGTCGTTGTGTGGGGGCCTCCTGTCCACTTTTGCCGGCGGAGGTGGTAGGCTTTTCCTGGCCTGGGTTAGTGACAGGGGCCCTTTGGGGTGCCACATGGTCCCGCAATGTGGTGACGATCTGGGTAAGGGCCACGACTATGGTCCCTATTGCGGAACCGATGTTCCTCAGTTCCTCCCTGAACCCCATGTATTGTTCCTCCTGCAGTTCCTGGATCTCCTGGAACCGGGCCAGTACCGTCGCCATCGTCTCCTGGGAGCGGTGGTATGCTCCCATGATGGAGGAGAGGGCCTCTTGGAGAGTCGGTTCCCCGGGCCTGTCCCCCCCCTGTCGCACAGCAGCCCTCCCAGTTCCCCTGTGTTCCTGGGCCTCTGTCCCCTGGACGGTGTGCCCACTACCACTGCCCCCAGGTCCCTGTTGTTGTTGGGGTGGTGGGTCAACCTGGGTGCCCTGTAGTGGTGGACACACCGCTGATTTACGTGTCCTGGAGACAGAGGCATGGGCCCGCTGGGTGGGAGCTGTGCTGGTGTTCCCAGAGGGGGTTGGGTCTGGTGTAGCCTGTGGCTGTCTGTGGGGAACTGACTGTCCAGAGGTCCCCGATGGGCCGGGCTGGTCGTCTGGCTCCAGGGAGACAGAGCTGCTCTCATCGCTGGGGGCCTCTTCTGGGGGTGGGATGGACATCTCTGGACCCTCCGTGGCGGTGTGGTGGCGTTCGGGTCCTGCAGGGGTATAAAGGTATGGTTATTGCTTCTGTGTGTGGCATTTCGTGTGATGGGTGGGTGTCCGTGTACCCATGTGCAGGCATTTCCTTGTGGGGGCTTTTGTGAGGGTGGCTTGTGGGGGTGATGTGTGTGTGCAGTGGGCATGCTTTGGTGATGGGTGTCCATGCTTTGTGGTTGCATGCAGGGTTTGGTGTTGGGATGGGTGGGTTGTGATGGTGAGCCTTTTGCTAGGGGTTGGTGTGATGGGGGATGGGGTGAGGGTGGGGGTATGATTTGGCATGCAGGTGGGGTGGGGGTGGGAAGCAGTAGTGAAGATTTGCCTTACCAGAGTCCATTCCTCCGCCTACTCCTGCGAGGCCCTCAGGATGCAGGATGTGCAAGACTTCCTCCTCCCACGCGGTAAATTCTGGGGGAGTAGGTGGGGGTCTGCCGCCAGTCTTCTGCACCGCAATGTTGTGCCTTGATACCATGGAACGCACCTTCCCCCGTAGGTCGTTCCCTCTCTTCCTGATGTCCTCCCGATTGCGTGGATGCTGTCCCACTGCGTTAACCCTGTCCACTATCCTTTGCCATAGCTCCATCTTCCTGGCAATTGTGGTGTGCTGCACCAATTCCCCGAAGAGCTGGGGCTCTACATGGACTATTTCCTCCACCATGACCCTGAGTTCGGCGTCACTGAACCTGGGGTGTCTTTGGGGTGCCATGGGGTTTGTGGTGATGAGTGTGGTGCGTGTGGTGGTGTGTGGTGTTTGGTGCGTGGATTCAGTGTGGGTGATGGTGTTGTGTGCCTCTGTGTTGTGGGATTGTCTATTCTGTGCTCTCTCTCTAGCCTTCGTCAATGATTTCGGGTCGTAGGGGCTTGTGGGTGATGTGGGTGTGTGTTTTATATTGTGTTGGGTGTGTGGGAGTGGTGTTAGTATGTGTATCAGGTGTGTGTATTTCAAACTGACCAATGTGGCTGAGTTTTCTATGTGTGTGTGTATTTTGACCGCGGCGGTGTGTACCGCCAATGGAATACTGCGTTTGAGATTGCGTGGATTTGTGGGTCGGAATGGTATGGGCGTATTTCTGTTGGCGTGACGGTGGAGGTTTGGTCATTGCCATTTTTTCGCTGACCTTTGGTGTGGCGGACTTTTGTGGATGTCGGGTTTTTTGCGGTTTGCCAGTTGCGGGTCAAAATGAGCGTGGCTGTTTACCGCGGCCGCGGCGGTGTTATGGCGGTCTTCTGACCGGCGGTAAGCGCCTTTTACCGCCGAGGTCAGAATGACCCCCTGAGGCTGGTTTGTAATCCTGACTGTCTGTGTGCGAGGCTGCCTCTGATGATGTTGTCGATGTGGAGCTGGAAGTTCATGTGTTCCATGATCAATGTGGTTTTGTCATTGATGATGGTGCAGGTGATCGACTTTTTGAGTACAATGGCGACACCACCTTCTGGTCTGCTGGTGCTGTTGAGGTGTTTCATCTTGTAGCTGGTGGTTGTTGCTGTGGAATGTCTGGGGCTGATGTGGGGGTCAGCCAGATCTCTGTGATGAAGTTAATGTTAAGGGCGAGAGTGGTAATGGTCTCCCAGACTTTGGCAGTCATGAGGAGCTCTGCAGCTGCAGCAGGGAGACAGCACAGAGACTGGAGTCAGAGACTGCCACCCAGAGAACCATCTCCACACTCCCTCTTGCTCCTCCCTAAAAGGGGTGACATCTCCTTCACTGCAGGAACCTCCCCCCTGCCCTGTCCCCCCAGATGCGCTGAGTGAAGAGGCTATTGATCTCCTATGGAACATCTCTGTATGTCAGACTGCACTCCTGAATGCCATCCAAGGGCTTAGTTGCCATATGAAACAAATGGTAGCATACCTGGAAGGCATTCATAGTGCTATGTCAGGCGAAGAGAGGTGATTTGAAGGTATAGCCTCATTACTGACTGCAGCCTACCAAACCATCCCAACCTTGTACCCTAACTCTTGCTCCTTTCCCATCCTAATTCCCTATTTCCAGCCCTGTCCCAACCACACTCACTTCTTTGCATGCACCCACTCACATAGACACAAGCAGCACACACACACAAAAACACATAAAGGAACATAAGCATACATCCACCCAACAAACACTGCTGATACAACACCCACAATACAACCCCCACCCCCACCACCACAACACCGACCACTACTACCAGCACAGACACAACCACCACACCCACAGCCACAACATCCACAACCTCAGACATGTCCACCAAACCCATGCCTACAATACCCACCAACACAGACACACGCACTAACACCCCATCCAGCAGCACCCCCACAACCACAACATCCAGCTCTATATCACAGTCATCCAAACACACAGTCTCAACACACAAGTGGCTGGGATACGGACAGTAGGTACACACACCGGTATTCCCTTTGGTGTGAGTGTGACTACAAGGGATACCCTCCCTCCGGCAACTTCCAGACCAGAGGCAAACCACCTTATCCTTCAGGACCTACCATAATATGAACAAACAGTTCAGGTAGGCCTCTTATATTATTTTATTCTTACCACCCACCAAGCATGCTACAAAGCATTCATCCCTAGGGGATCCATGACCCTGACGAATGCCCCTGACCTTCCAGCATGTAGAGAGGGCAGAAACATGTTGGTTCTTGTTTTTTAGACTCTGTGAGTCATTAATCTCAACTGAGTCCTGAGCATAAGTTTTAACCTTACCTACATACACCTCTATTAAAGTATCCTACTAACCGTGACAGGTGACGTGTAAGGTAATTTTATTCACACCCCATCTGGATCCCTGTAACATATCCAGTTAGATTCATTTCAGCACTCCCTCTGTAGTTCTTTTAACAACGAGGTTGAGTCCGCCCTGGTAGTACCATCTTACCTGGGTGGGGCTAGGTGGTCAAATGATGAAGCATGGCACTATTATGTGTGTGAGACCACCTAGTCCGTATAAGGAACTCCCGCTTGTATATACAGCCACAACCATAGACATTCTATACTCAGCCCTTTACCCAGCAATTTCGCGCTGAGCCAGAGCTTCTAGATTAGGGTTCACTAATCCAGTTCACCCTTACTTATCACCCCACACCTTTAGTGGTATATGGATGTGCTAATGTTTCTTGGGAGTACGTGTGGGGTTGTGCCACTCCCGCCACTCTCTTTTGTGTTCTCAACACACACGCCTACATCAAAACAACTCCCACCAAACACATATGCTCACAATCATCAGAATACAAATAAAAGGGAGCAGCGGGCCAATCCCAACACCCCCACCTTGTCCCAAACGTAACTTGCACACGTCCAGTATATTCAATTATTCTTTTGTATTTGTGTTCTTCACATCAGGATTCCAATTCATGTGACGAATAGATACAACCAGTCAACGTGTTTCATCTGCTAATTTAGACTTCTTAAGGGCATAGGTATTCTTAAACTTGAGTTTTAGTGTCAGGAAAACTGTTACCAGCGTTGTTAAGTTCTTCCCTCAGCAAAAAGGATTCCCCCTTTCCTTGTACTCATGTTGGTTGCAACGGCGTCCTCACTCCCGGTGGCTCTTGCAGGGGCTGTTCTTAGAACTAGCTTCTTCAGGTTTAACTGCCACTCAAGATGGTGGTCGCAAATCCTTGTGAGGTCAGTGCTCTAGTGTTTCTACCTTAGTCTCGTGCTGAAACTTCCCTCCAGCTGTTTCTCTCTGGGAGCCCTGCACTTGAACTGTCATCCTGAGGAGAATGAGCAGTGTTCCTGAGGTGCCGTTTTCATAGAGAATTCTTCCAGTTTTGAGTAATTATTTATTTTTCTTGTTATGGTGTGCACCACCAGCTACTTTTTTGCTTTTAAAGAAGCTGAATTTGTTCCTCCTTCCAACAACTGGCTATCGGCTTTCTGAGGAGAATTTATTTTGGTTTAACACAACTTCAAGCAACTGCAGTAAGGAATCCTTCTGTATGATTTCCAGACTTGCCAATATATTTATGTACATATATATTCAAGACATCTTTTCTTTGCAGACTTGTCAGTCTTAGAGACAAACTTCAGTGTTGGGACTAATTCCTAGAGACTGTGAGTGAGAAAACTGAACCTTGAGAAGGAGTTTTCGTTTCCTGTAAAAGACATTAGTAGTTTGTATATTTCTGAACTTTCCGACTGTTCTCCAGAGAACCTTGGAAACCTCTAACTCCTGGAGAAAAGAAGATATTAAGTTAACATTGTTCTCTTAGAGAGAGGCTAGTCCTGCAAAAAATCCAGGATAGGAGAACGATAGAATTGGGTGAATGTGAATGGCTGAACAGTTGAATGCGCAGTAGGAATGTACATATCTGTGCTCTTATCACCTGACTGCAGGTCCGTCCTTTAAAGAAATTCCAATAAGGAGAAAGGTATAGGTTTTCAGAGACACACACTGAATATCCTATCTTCAAGTGGGAAACACAGGCTGGAACTGGTACTGGAGGCGGTCTTTTTCTATTCCCATTCCCCTTTCTCCCTAGCGGATGCAGGGTTTACATAATCAGTTACAGTCTGAGCACGCATCTGTTGGAGGGAGTTGGGTAAAAGGCATCTGCTCCTGTGGAAGTTTGATTTAATGGGTAATCTTCTGACAATTAGCTTGTTGATGAATATTCCACAAGATACTTATCTCCAAAAGGTTTTCTCTCCTTGATTCTCAGGACATCACATATTCTGGGCTCCATATTACTTGTCCTAGAATAGGATTGTATTGGACCTGGCATGCTTGACTTGGTTGCCATTAACTTTTTGCCCCTTGACCTCCTGTTTTTCTCACTCATTTTTGCTGCCTGTGAGGATTCTGTGCACTTTACCACTGCTGACCAGTGCTAAAGTGCAGGTGCTCTGTGCTCTAAAACATACTAACATTTGCTTATCCACAATTGGCATATTTAATTTACTTGTAAGTCCCTAGTAAAGTGCACTGGGATTGCCTAGGGCCTGTAAATTAAATGCTACTAGTGGGCTTGTGGCACTGATTGTGCCACCTACTACTGTAGCCTTCAAATATGTCTCAGACCTGCAACTACAGAGCCTGTATGTGCAGTTTTAAACTGCCATTGTGACTTAGCAAGTGTACAAACTTGCCAGGCCCAAACCTTGCTTTTTTATTAAATATAAATCACCCCTAAGGTAGGCCCTGGTTAGCCCCAATGGCAAGGTACAGTGTATTTAGAGGGGTGACCTATACTCTAAGTTTAACATGTCCAGGTAGTAAAAAACTCTCAAATTTGTTTTTCACAATTGTAAGGCCTAGCTCTTCCATAGGTTAACATAGGGATTGCCTTAAAACATCTTTTAACTGTAATTTCCAATTGGGAGAAGATGGAAATTTGGAGTTTGGTGACTCCAGACTCGCAATTTAAAATCACAACTCATGGTGAAGTCCAATTTTAAATTGTAAGTCTGAAAATGCCACTTTTAGAAAGTTGCCATTTTTTTACCACTCTGTGCCTTTAGCCTGTCTCTAAACACACATCTGGGCTGGGTACTAGTTTGTGAATCCCTTCTAGACAGCCACAAATACAGGACACTCAGCTGCATCCTGGGCAGAGGGGAGGGGAAGGATTGACATTTACTCTTCATTATGTGGTGTTCTGTCTCCACGCAAAGGACTGATTATCCCCCACAGATAGCCGAGCAGACAGGACTAGAATGAAAGGATCCCTTTGCACTTCTGAGGACTCCTTTGAAGTCTCCCCCACATCAAGGGACTTTTGGGGTATAAGTAATAGACCTAATCCCCACCAAACCAGTTCACTTCGTTGTCCTGAGGAAACTCTGCAACCACGAGGTGCTGCGCTACCAGGAGGGACTGGAGCCACTTTGTCACTTGTGTTGCTGTGTTTGACTGCTGCTTGCTGATTGCTATGCTGCCAGAAGACCCGACCCTGATTAACACTTCCGAGATCGGGCACATTCAGGACTCCGCAGCTCATAGAATTCTGCCTCTGCAGAATTGCCATTAGTTTTTAATCAACTCTGTAAAATTCTGCGGAGTGGAACTCCGTGAACTCCAAACAGGCATGAAGATTTCTTGTTATGTTCTAGAACACCATTCTCCAAAAGATTATTGTATGCAATATACAAATACATTTAGAAGCTTTCTCAAAAGGAAGCTGCTGCTTGTTTAAGGCAAATTGATCAGGCATATTTAGAGAAAGCATTAGCCATTGTCGATAGTGGTATGAATGCTTTTTACAAACTAAACAACATTGTGTCATCTGCAATAGATATTATACAAAATACTGTGTTGTTTTTACAGTTTAGGTCCATCATGCAGTATAGTTGGACGTTATAGGTTCTGTAACTGAACGGGGTCCCCTGGAAGCACGTGAACTCAAAAGAGTTATTTTCACCATTTAATCTAACACGTAAACAACAGATAATGGCAATAAATAAAACAACATACACAATACCTAATACAGAAAAGTTAGAAAAGTAGATTTTACAGTGGCTGCAACATGGTCTACAGTGTGGTTAGTACATGGAGTAAGCTCCTTGCCAATATTAGCTTTTCAAATCACTTCATGTTTGAAACATTTTTACTGTAGTTAGATATGAAGCTTTAGGGGAGGGTTTTCTACATGAGGTGTGGGATCTGCCTTTTGATAATAAATGTATGAGCAGGGAAAAGGAAGTCTTTCTCGGTGGTAGTGATTTGTGAACAGGTGACATTGCACGGCATTTATAACATGTTGGTGGATAATTTAGCATGTTACCCATCCCCTTGATTTGCCCAGTGTTTCAGTTACTTTCGAATGGAAGTTACTTAGGCCCTCATTCTGACCCTGGCGGTCTTTGACCGCCAGGGCGGAGGACCGCGGGAGCACCGCCGACAGGCCGGCGGTGCTCCAATGGGGATTCCGACCGCGGCGGTAAAGCCGCGGTCGGACCGGCACCACTGGCGGGGTCCCGCCAGTGTACCGCGGCCCCATTGAATCCTCCGCGGCGGCGCAGCTTGCTGCACAGCCGCGGGGATTCCGACCCCCCCTACCGCCATCCAGATCCCGGCGGTCGGACCGCCGAGATCCGGATGGCGGTAGGGGGGGTCACGGGGCCCCTGGGGGCCCCTGCAGTGCCCATGCCACTGGCATGGGCACTGCAGGGGCCCCCGTAAGAGGGCCCCTAAATGTATTTCACTGTCTGCTGCGCAGACAGTGAAATACGCGACGGGTGCAACTGCACCCGTCGCACAGCTTCCACTCCGCCGGCTCGATTCCGAGCCGGCTTCATCGTGGAAGCCTCTTTCCCGCTGGGCTGGCTGGCGGTCTGAAGGCGACCGCCCGCCAGCCCAGCGGGAAAGTCAGAATTACCGCCGCGGTCTTTCGACCGCGGAACGGTAACCTGACGGCGGGACTTTGGCGGTCGGCCTCCGCCGCCCGCCAAGGTCAGAATGAGGGCCTTAATGTTGAGTGATCAAGGCTGTTGTGAGATGAGAGCAGTAACCTGGTTACCGAATCGCAAAACGGGTTTGTGAGTCGCAATTAGGAAGAGGAGTCCCCTTCCTAATTGCGAGTCGCAGTGTGATGCCAGATTGCTTTGTGACCGTGAACGCGGTCGCAAACCAATTGCAGTTTGGACCCCTTTGAAATGGGTGGTAACCCATTCGCAAAAGGGAAGGGGTCCCCATGCAATCCCTTCCCCTTTGTGAATGAACTGCAAACATTTTTACAGAGCAGGCAGTGGTCCTATGGACCACTGCCTGCTCTGAAAAAATGAAACTAACACGTTTCATTTTTCATTTGTGTAATGCATCTTGTTTTCGTTTCAGGAAAACGGGCTGCATTACAAAAAAAACTGCTTTATTAAAAAGCAGTCACAGACATGGTGGTCTGCTGTCCGCAGCAGGCCACCATCCCTGTGAATGCCTCCTCTTGCAAGGGGGTCGCAAATTACGACCCACCTCATGAATATTAATGAGGTGGGCCTTTTGCAACCCCTTTTGCAACCCCCATGCGAGTTGCAGATGGTGTCAGGGACACCATCTTACATTCCAATTTGCGACTCGCAAATTGGCAGTCGCTCTGACTCGCAATTTGCAAGTCGCAAATTGGAATCTACCTACATCTGGCCCTTGGTCTCCATGTCCTGTAAGCGCTTTTGGAACTTATGTTCCTCATTGCAATTACACCTTGCACGCATCATTTCAGCAAATGGTATTGTATTCATTTGACTTCCAGTATGTGAACTCAAAGCATGCAAGGTTGCATTGCATGATGTTGGCTTATGGTGAAGCCTTCTATGTATCTTGTTCACATTTACATAGAGATTAACATCTAAGAAACTAATTCTTGCCTTACTGTAACGAAAAGTGAACCACATGTTAACATTATTGTATTCAAGTGAACAAAACATTATTTAAGGTGTATTTCGTCACTAATCCATATCATAAATGAATCATCTATAATCATTTCTATATTGCCCCAATAGAGGATATCCTCATCCATTGAACATCGCCCAGGCCCCAGATACGCTGCTTCTCAAACACACCTGAGTAGGTTTTTGTATAAAGGGGTAAATCTAGAGCCCATTGAGGTACCCTGTTACTGTTTGTACCAGGTGTCATTATAAAGGAATACATTGTTTTCAACAATTAGTTCTGCCATTGACATCAGCATATCTGTGTGTTCCAACAATTGACTATCACGCCCATAAATTTGGGCTTTGAAATTCCTTTACACAGGGTGATAAATTTGCAATGTGTTGGTATTATGGATTTGTAAGTTACCCTATTGCTTTATTCCAGCCCTGATGAAGTCGTGGGGTGAATGACCTAGTGACAAAACATGTGTTAGCTGGCTGTGGCACTGACAGTAAAGAAATAAACTGAATAAAGGAACTTGCTCAGATCTTTGGGATTAAATTGTATAATTGTATCTTGAACAGTTCGCTTGTGCTTGGGTGCTTGTTTCAACAGTTATAGTTATACTTATCTGAATAAACAATATCTTGTGCCATTAAGTAACTTTAGGCCATGAGTGATAGGGCCTGATTTAGAGTCTGGACGACACGTTTCTCCATCACAATTGTGATGGATATCCCATCTGCCGAAATGTAACTCCCATTATATCCAATGCGATTTATATTTCAATAGACAGGATATCCGCCAATTTTGCCACCGAGTAACCCCTCTGCCAAACTCTAAATCAGGCCAATAATTTCTTACCATAAGTATAACTATAAATATAGCTATAACTGCTAAATTTCTATGGTTTTGTAGGGGTAATATGTCAAACTAACTATATTCTCCCTGTAACCTTTGTTTTTCTTTTTTTTATTCAGCCTTGTGAATAGCTTATACTCCCTGTGAGGCCCGCTTTATCTCTCTCTGCCACTGTCTCTGTCTCTCTCTCTCTCTCTATCAGAGAACTTCCCCCCACCGTAAAGTTCTATGAGAGGTGGAAAGGGAGACTAAGGGCCTTATTTAGAATTTGGTGGGCTGTAGTCCATTATGCCATGGCAGCAGAGGCATCTGCTCACTGCCCTGGAGGACTACAGCCTGCCATATAAATTTGTTCATTTGCTGGTGGAGATCTATGTGCCTTCAGAGAAGCAGCCACCACAGCAGATCTTCTAAAGGCATTGCATGTTTGTTAAGTGGCCAGCATGTATCAAGCAGCCACACATCTCTCTTTTTTATTTTTCAAAAGAAAAGCTGATTGGGGCATTGCTCAGGAAAACATGATGATCCAGTAGTCTCTCAACAGATTAAGAAGACTATCAATTTGGCAAAGAATGTTCTCCTCCACATTTACAGTGGAGTACCCTGTCCGCCAAACTTTGAATAATCCCCTAGATTTACATCTCAACAGCTTATGACCGATACACATGAACAGGAATTTAGGGAAGGCCAGGAGTTGGAATGGTTAATCCCAAAGGAATCTGTACATGCTCTATTTGAAAGTCTGTTTTCCAAGGAGGGCAAGGTGGTAGGGGATAAGATAAATTTACTATATTTTGCTCAATGCAATACAGTACAATTCTTCTAGGTCTTACCAATCACTTCAGATGAAATGGATGAGTATTTATTAGATGTTCCTGCATTTTAAGGAAAGACCCTGAAGACTTTTAAAGCATCTTTGAGAGTCCTAAAAGATTGTTTGCTGTCAAATTTCTACCTTTCAGTACAACAGCCTTTGCTTTCAGTACAACAACCATGGGTTTGGATTATAGTTTTACAAGGCCAACACCAGTTTATTGGCTCCTACACTACTGAACTTCTTCAAAGAGTCCTTTCAGAGGACTATACTGGCATCTGATCCATGAGAAATTCATATTAATGTTCTCTGAAGCATAGGAAAAAGATCAGATTGTGTGCTTTCTATCGCCCTTTATCATTTCTTCATGCCTACAAGAATTGCATGGCTTGATTATTATCAACAATTATCTGTCTTGATTTGGTGGGCTTCTTATTGAGATACTCCACTATGTGCAAAATCTGACGTCTATTCTGGTGCTAAGTGAGTGTGAGGAGAAAGGGGGACTCGATGGTGGCCATTCCTGACACTGGAAAGTATGTTACTTCCATCCTTCACGTCAATTTAGGGTGAATTTTGAGGAACTTCAGGTTTGGAACTAGAATGGTACCTTTCATAGAACGTCTTTACATGAACCCAGTAGCCAGACAGCTGAATGGAGTGATCTATTTGGAGGTTACATTGTATGGTACACAAGTCTGGGCTGACCCTGTCGCCGTCATCAGTCACTATTTCTGTCGAGCTCTTTGCAGTGTTGTGCAAGTGGTGGATGTAAGGTAGTTGTGCAACAATTTATGGTACTGAATCATTAATTTTACTTTTTTGTGTATGATATCTCATTATATTTAACTATTCCTAGTGCCACTATACACGGGGCCCTAGATATTCTTAACCATTATGGGAATTTAACAGAATTAAAAATCAGTTGGCAAAATTCAAGACTTTTCTTTTGGTAGTTACTAACACATCAACAGGGGAGGGTATATTATTTAATTTGCATCAGATATCTCGGCATTTCAATACATAAGATCGAAGATCATAAAGATAGATAACATTTCAACTCATTCATTGTTGAAAGCCAAAGTTGAAAGGTGGATGTGTGTCATTATACACTTGATGGTCCAAACAGGATTAGCTAAAACAGTGGTGGTAGTTAAGCTCATCTATGAATATCATCTGTTTTTCTCCAATAGTTCTTTTTTGTCAAATGTTAATTGACCTGTCTTGAGTGGAATCCTCCAAACTTCCACAATGGCACAGCTCCATTGCCGTTAAAGCTCTATATCTTTATTCATAGTTTTTATCTGCCCATCTTCAATACATAAAGTTCCGGTTGATGATAGCTGCACATTACTGTATGTCTGTAAGAGGCTGGCCTGGTTTTTAGTGAGTACCTTGGGTACTTACAACTTACACCAGGTCCAGTTATCCCTTATTAGTGAAATGTAGTAGTGTTCTAACAGCTTAGGCTGATAGAGGTAGCTATAGCAGAGCAGCTTAGTCTGAAGTAGGAGACATGTAAAGCACCTACAGTACCACTTATAGTTAAACAGTACTTCTACACAAGTAAAGTCAATACTCAGTGTTACCAAAAATAAAGGTAGTTTATTTGGGTGATACAAGGCCAAAAATATCTTAGAGGCAATACCCCTTCTGGAGGTAAGTATTATACACAATAAATACACTAGACGCCAAAATAAGGTAAGTAGTTAGACATAGGATAGTGCAAACAATAGAAAAATGTTGAAAAATGGGTTATTGGTGAGGGCAGGTAAGTACCTACACTTAGCAATAGGCCATTAACCTCCACTTAGGTCCAGTTAGGTCTCAGTAAATTAAACCCAGCTTAACCCTTGGTAGCTTGGCAATGAGCTACAAGGCTTAACTTAGAAGACAGAGGGTAAATCATTCAAATATCACAAAACAGTAATTAAATAAAACACAGGAAACAGTTTAAAAATCCCAAACCAATTTACAAAAATATATTATATTTTTATCTTTAAAATGACACAAAAACGAATAAAATCTGATAAGGGGAACTGGAGATATGATTTTTTTAAAGAATTATTGTTTTCTAGCGCCTAGAAACAAAAAGCGCCAATCTGGTCATCTGGTCGCAACTCGACCAGGGCAAAGTCAAAGTTTAAGGCCAACCGCGATGGAGCCCGGCTCGGCTACAGCCAGCGGGAGGCCTCGTCAAAAGTTTACCTTCGTACTTAGTCATTTTTCTGAAGATCTTCTTCAGCGGGACGAACCTGCCAGTCCAATCCGACCTCCTGGAACTCTTCTCCGGATACACGTTGCGGGAGCCCTCGGTAGAGATTTTTACCTTCGGACTAAGTCGTTAGGTGAAAATCCTTTGATCGGGGTACACCTGGATATTGATCCTATGTGCTTGGGAGGTCCCGGTCAACTTTCTACGTTCGGACTTAGTCTGTTTTTTGGAGATTTTCTTCACCGGGACGAACCTGCAAGTCAGGCCGGGTTGCGGTTCAGGCAAGATGGCTAGAGTTGCCGCGGCAGGTGGGTCCCTCTATGGAGCTTTTTTTCAAAAGTTCCTTTAAGGTTCTTTTGGGATCCACAGCTCATCCCAAGGTTCCAGAAGCTCTGAGATGATCCTTGGGAGTGTGGACTACAATTCCCAGAATGCACCTGGTGCAACTCCTTTTTGGCCACTGGACAGTGGTCAGCCGGTTGATTTCTCTTCAGGAGTTGGTGCAGGGGACTCTGGTTAGCAATTTTTGTGCACCTGTAGCAAACAGGGAGTCCCTCCTTGAACCAGTTGAAGCCAGGCAAAGTCTTTCTTGTGGTGAAGCCCAAGTGTGCAGCTGGTGCAGTCTTTCAGAGTGCAGGGTCCAGGTGCAGGCCAGGGGTCCAGCAGGGCAGTCCTTCTTCTCTGTTGGTTCTTCCTTGTTGAAATCTGATGGGGATCTGAGGTGTGGGTGCAGGTCTGCCAGTCTTATCCTTGCTTCTGGGTAAAAAACAGGGGGTCCTGGTTCTCCAATCAGGTGCAGGGTCCTTCCCCCTGTGATGACCACTTCCTAGGAAGTGTGGCAAAAATCAATCCCAGGAGGCAACATTCCTCAAAAATCCATCATTGCTGAAAATGATTTTTGGAGGTTACATCTGGCTGAGCCCACCCACTGGTGTGGCTAAAAATCATAAACACACCACTCTCCTGCCCTCTCCTAATCTAATCAAGGGGGCACCTAGTTGTCTGGGGCTGCAGAATGTGGGGGTGTTGTTGGGTTGCTCCAAATGTCCTTCTCTGCCTTTGAAGACTAGTTTGACAACCCTCCCCCTTCCTGCCTCACCATCTGCTGAGGGGAGTTCGCCTCCCACAGGCACATCTCTTTTTGTGAAGCCAGGCCTCTTCACACCTCATCAAGGCAGCCTGGCCAGGCTGCCAGAGGCTGGTCAATCAGAGCACAGCAGCAGAAACACTACAGGGCTGAAGTTGGCAACTTTTTAGGTAAAGTTTAAAACTCTTTACCTGAACAAGTTATATTAAATCCCACATCTGGAAGTTGTGGGATTTAATATAACAATTAATTTGATACCAAACTCTTTGTATCTGTCAGTTAAAGGGACTTTTCAAATTAAAATAAAGTCTCCCCATTCCTGCCTATGAAGGCCATTCACTACAATGAGGGAAAAACTAATTTGGCTGTTTTTACCTCACAAGGGTTTGTACAACTATTTTTATAAGGTCCCTGCTTATAGTTACATGGCACCCAGCCCTAGGGGCACATAGGGCACACCTTAGGGGTGACTTATATGTAAAAATAAGGTAGTTTAAGACTTTGGAACTACTTTTAGTTCCAAAGTCAAATTTTCATATAACTTTAATTTAAAAGCAGCTAACAAGGCAGGCCTGCCTTCAAAATGACACTGGGCACCTCAGCAGTGCACCTATGGGTGCACTACCTATGCTGCTGTCCCTAAACCTACATGCCCTACCATATACTGGGGACTTATAGGTAGGTTAGCTTAGCCAATTATAATTAGCCTAATTTGCATATCCACTTTACACAGAGCACTGGCCCTGGGACTGGTAAGCAGTACCAGGGCACAGCCAAGAGTCAGTAACCACCAGTACCTGTCCAAAAATTGTGGGGGTGACCAGGGCAAAAAGGAGGACTTTCCTACACTCCCCCCTAGATGAAAGGTGATGGGTACTAACCTACACCCTAGTAGTCCTCATCAGCTAAGTGGAAAAACCTGGAAAGGCCATCTGCATTGGCATGGGCAGTCCCAGGTCTGTGCTTCACTGTGAAGTCCATCCCCTGTAGGAAAATGGACCACCTTAACCATTTTGGGTTCTCCCCCCTCACTTGCATCAACCATTTGAGAGGTCTGTGGTCAGTTTGAACACGGAAGTGAGTGCCAAACAAGTATGTCATCAACTTCTTCAGGGACCAGACCACAGCAAAGGCCTCCCTCTCAATGGCACTCCATCTTTTCTCTCTGGGGAGTAGTCGCCTGCAGATGAAGGCAACTGGTTGATCTTGGCCCTCTTAATTAACACTGCCCCAATCCTTTCCTCTGAAGCATCTGTTTGCACTATAAACTCCTTGCTATAGTCAGGGGCCAGTAACACTGGTGCTGAACACATAGCCTGTTTTAGGGTGTCAAAAGATTTCTGACACTCTGGGGTCCAAATGACCTTCTTGGGCTGTTTCTTGGAGGTAAGCTCAGTCAGAGGGGCCACTATGGTCCCATCATTCTGAACAAACCTCCTGTAGTACCCAGTCAGGCCAAGAAGGCCCTGACCTGAGTCTGGGTTTTAGGAGCCTCCCAATCCAGGATAGTCTGGATCTTGGGCTGAAGAGGATATACATGTCCTCCACCAACAAGGTGGCCCAGGTACACAACTGAGCTTTGCCCTATCTGGCACTTGCTTGCCTTGATAGTCAGGCCTGCTTGAAGAAGGGCCTGAAGCACTTCCTTCAGGTGGACCAGGTAGTCCTCCCAGGTGGAACTAAATACAGCTATATCATCCAGATAAGCTGCACTGAAAGATTCCAGCCCAGACAGGACTCTATTCACCAACCGTTGGAAGGTGGCAGGAGCATTTTTCAGGCGAAAGGGCATCACCTTGAACTGAAAGTAGCCCTCTGGTGTGGAAAATGCTGACCTCTCCTCAGCTCCTGGACTTAAGTCAATCTGCCAGTATCCTGAGGTCAGATCAAAGGTGCTCAGGAATTTGGCAGCCCCCAACCTATCAATGAGCTCATCAGCTCTAGGTATGGGGTGAGCATCAGTCCTAGTGACTGCATTTAGACCTCTGTAGTCCACACAGAATCTCAATTCCTTCTTCTCACCTTGGGGATAAGGTTTGGGCACCAGTACCACTGGACTGGACCAAGGACTGTCAGAGGGCTCAATTACCATGAGCTCCAACATCTTAGCCACTTCAGCTTTGATGTTGGCCTTGACCTGGTCAGACGGCCTGTACAGCTTGTTTTTGACAGGTAAGCTATCACCAGTGTCAATGTCATGGACACACCAATTGGTGGGTCCAGGGGTCAGGGAGAACAGACTAGCAAACTGCTCCAAAACTTGTCTGCAGTCTTTTTGTTGCTGGTCTGTCAACTTGGGAGAGAGTGCCACTCCCTCCACTGACCCATCTTGTTCATTTGAGGACAGGAGGTGTGGCAGTGGTTAACTCTCCTCCTCCTTCCCTTCATCAGTGGCCTCAGCATGGTCATGTCTGCCCTGTCCTGGTGGGGTTTTCAACCTGTTAACATGCAGGATCCTATGAGGATTCCTGGGGGTGCCAAGGTCCTCCACGTAGGTGACCTAAGCCTTCTTCTCCACAATTGGATAGGGCCCAGTCCATTTGGCCTGAAGTGCCCTGGGAGCCATGGGCTCCAAAACCCACACCAGCTGTCCTGGGTGATACTCAGGCATGGTAGCCTTCTGGTCATGCCAGAGCTGCAGGAGCTCTTGGCTGGCCTCCAGGTTTCTGCTTGCCTTCTTCATGTACTCAGCAATGTGTGACCGCAGGCCCAGCACATAATCCAGCACATTCTCCTTGGACTCTTTGAGAAGCTTCCCCCAAGACTCTCTCACCAAGCACAATGGGCCTCTTAAAGGGTGCACAAACAGTAACTCAAAGGGGCTGAATCCAACCCCCTTCTGTGGCACCTCTCAGTAGTCAAACAGCAGGCATGGGAGGAGAACATCCCATCTCCTCCTGAATTTGTCAGACAAACCCATGATCATGAACTTCAGGGTCTTATTAAATCTTTCCACCAGACCACTGGTCTGTGGATGATAGGGGGTGGTGAACTTATAAATAACACCACACTCATCCCACATGGCTTTCAGATAGGCAGACATAACATTTGTGCCCCTATCTGAGACCACCTCCTTTGGGAATCCTACTCTGGTGAACACACCAAGTAGGGCCCTCGCCACTTTGGGAGCAGTGACTGTCCAGAGGGGTATTGCCTCAGGGTACCTGGTGGCATGGTCCACAACCACCAAAATGTACCTGTTGCCTGAGGTAGTTGTTGGGTCTAGGAGACCAACAATGCCAATCCCCACCCTCTCAAAGGGAGTCCTAACCAGTGGCATCAATGGAGCCTTTGGCTTGCCCCCTGCCTTGCCACTGGCTTGGCAAGTAACACAGGAGCTGCAAAACTCATTGACTTTTTCTGACATTTGGGGCCACTAAAATGGTTGACCAGCCTGTTCCAGGTCTTGGTCTGTCCCAAATGTACAGCGAAGGGAATATCATGGCTTAAAGTAAGGCGGAATTCTCTATACTTCTGGGGGACCACTACTCTCCTGGTTGCCCCTGGTTTGGGGTCACTTGCCTCGGTGTAGAGAACCCCATCCTCCCAGTAAACCTTGTGGGTCCCACTGGTATCCCCTTGTTCTTGCATGGCAGCAGTCTGCCTTAGGCCCTCAAGAGTGGTGCACTCTCTTTGTCCCTGGCACAACTCTTCTCTGGTGGGCCCATCTGCCCCTTGTAGTTCTGCCAAGTCAGGCAGAGTTTGCAGGGGAAGTGGCCCTCCCTCAGAGGTCACATCCTCCCCCTCAGGTTTGGATTCCTCCTGATCCTCTGTACTTGTGGGGGCTGGCAAGTCAGACCCAGTGCCCTTTCTCTTCTTCTTGGAGGCTTGGCCCATTGTTCCAGGGTCCATATGTCCAGCACTTCCCTGTTGTGCTGCCTGTGACCTAGTCACCGCACACACCCATTCAGGGAGGTCCAGCATCTGTGCATGGACCCTTCTCTTCAATTCTGACCATTCAGATGCTTCAAGATCATTTCCCAGTAGACACTCTACTGGGAGGGCAGGAGCTACAGCTACCTTCTTAGGGCCAGTCTCACCTCCTCATTCCAAGCTCACCGTGGCCATGGGATGGAGTTGGGTTCTGCTATCTGCATATGTTACTTGGTGGAAGACACCAGGTAGGACCTGTTCTGGAGAAACCAGCTTCTCTGTGACCATTGTCACACTGGTTCCTGTATCTCTCAGAGCTTCCACCTCAGTCCCATTGACTTTAGGCCTCTGCCTATACCTCTTCATGCTGGGAGGTAAGGTGGCCATAGTTGCAATGTCCACCCCACCCACGGATACTAAGGTGACCTCTGTGTACCCTGATTCCAGCCCTGGGCCAACTTCCACCCCCATCCCTCCACTAGCAATCCCCTGGGATTGCCCACCAGTGGGGGGCTTTTTGGAGCAGATAGCATCTCCTCTTTTTTGTCCAAGTTGATGACACTCAAAACACTTGCCGGCCTTAGCAAGCTCTTTAAACTTTCCTGCTTTAACAGGATCATAATGCGTCCCCTGATACCCTTTCCCCTTAGAAGTGGAAAGGCTCGGGGCTCCCCCACCCTCAGAAGTTTTTGGGGACTCTTGTGAGGACTCCTTGGGCTTTTTGTCATCTTTCCCTTGGTTCTTCCCCTGAGAAGAACCATGTCCTCCCTTTTTCTGATCACCCCCTGGGGGTTTCTGGTTAACCCTAGTTTTTAACCAGTCATCTGCTGCCTCCCCCAGCTCTCTGGGGTTGGTCAACTTAGAGTCAACTAGATACTGGCGGAGATTCTCTTGGACACAATTGTTTGGAAGGTGCTCCCTCATAATCAAATTGTACAGCCCCTCAAAGGTACTTACCTTGTTGCCCTGTATCCAGCCCTCTAGTGCTATAGCTGAGATGTCTATAACGTCCACCCAGGACTGGGTGCTTGCCTTTTGGGTGTCCCTAAACTTGAGCCTATACTGCTCTGGGGTCAGACCAAACTTTTTAGACAAGCATCTCTTCATACTGGGGTATGAATCTGACTCCTCCACCCTCAAGGTTAGGAGCCTATCCCTCCCAGAGTTGGGGACCAACTCCCAAAGAAGTGAACCCCAGTACTGAGGCTTGACTCTCCTCATCTGGAGGGCCCTCTCAAAGGCCCCCAGCCACTTGTCTATGTCATCCCCCTCTACATAGGCAGGAACCACCCCCTTGGGTAATCTGGGGCAAAAACCCCCACCCATGGACACCTCAGCTTCTCTGTCGCTGCCACCATCTCTTTTCTCTTCCCTTGCCCACTTTTTCACTTCTAGGGCCAGCTTCTGTGCTTTCAAAGCTATAAATGCTAGCTGGGCCTCCAGCTCTCTTTCCCAGATGGACAGGGTCTCTCCTCCTGAAGCGACCCCCTTTCCCCAACTAGCTTTGGGTATCACCCTAGTAACTGTGTGCAGTGAGGACCTGTCTTCCTCCTCCTCACTTAGGCTCAGATGCCCTCCTTCCCCTGAGTAGTTGGAGCTAGCATCCTCCCCTGCTTCTTCCTCCTCTGAAGCTTCCTCTAAGTCTACCTCTTGGGCCTCAGCCCATGCTGTCAGGGATTTGATCAGGACATGGGGCCAGATGCAGCAAACGTTTGCGAGTCGCAAATGGCCCGAATCGCAATTTGCGACCCCTCAAATTCGGAAATGGGATGCAAAAATCCCATGTCCGTAGTGCAAATTGCGATGTGAGCCATTACCGACTCGCAAAATTGGCGACCCCATTGTGCAACCCGCAAATAGGAAGACACAATTTGCGAGTCGCAAACCATTTGCAAAAGCCACTCGCAAATTGAGACTAGTCGCAAAAAGCCCATTTTGCACACCCAAATTACCACTAAGTCAGAGCATGTGGTAACCAGAACCAAAGTATAAAAGGAGACCCAGAAGGCATCTGAGTGACTCAAAATGGCTGAAATATATCTGATAGCAAGAAGGAGAATCCACGCCGCACAGCAGAGGAGAAGGAGGAGCCAGAGACAGGAGAGGATATACAGAACCAGGCAGACACTTTTCCAACAAACTGAGGAGGAGATTTATGACAAATACAGACTCAGCAGTGCAGCAATATTAGAATTAATTGATCTACTCAATCCGCAGCTTCAACGACAGACTGTGCGCTGCAGCGCCATCCCCACACATGTGCAAGTGCTATGCTCACTGCACCTCTTGTCCTCACGTAGCTATCAGGGGGTGATTGCAGTGGCAGGTGGGGTATCCCAAAGTGCACTCTCACGGTTCTTCAGATGTTTCCTAGATGCCATACTCACACACATGTCCAGATACATATACCTACCCAGGAATGAGGCAGAAATCAATAGCACCAAGTTGGAATTCTACAGAATTGCCAACTTCCCACATGTAATAGGGTGTGTAGACGGGACACATATACAAATATGCCCTCCTGCAAATCTGGAATATCTGTTCCGCAATCGGAAGTGTACCCACTCACTGAACATCCAGGTGGTATGTGACGCCCATTATATCATCACTGACATGGTAGCCAAATTTCCAGTGAGTACACATAACTCTTACATTGTCAGGCACAGTGGGATACACCAACGCCTAGAACGTGGGGAGTTTGGAGACGGATATCTATTAGGCATTTCTGAAGACACCCTGAAGCCATACACACAGGTCACTGTAGAAACCATCCATGCCCTGCTAACATTGTTAATTTTTGCCAAACAGGTGACAGTGCATATGCGCTATGACCATGGATACTTACCCCGTACCTAACACCCAGCAATGAGAATGAGAGGCGATATAACAGTGCACATAGGTGGACCAGAAATGTCATAGAGAGGACCTTTGGACTGTTAAAGGCAAGATTCCGATGCCTCCACAGAAGTGGAGGTGCGCTCCAGTATGCCCCAATAACAGCTTTCAAGATAGTTGGCGCATGCACTATACTGCACAACATTGCCACCAGATGTGGGCTACATCTCACCCCTGAAGACCCAGATTCGGAGGATGACGAGCAAGAGCTACCACATCGCCAGCCAGGGGATAGAAGCATTGCAAATCAAGGCAGACAGAGACGGGACCACATTGCAAACCAATACTTTGGAAGGTAGGTGGTAACTGTCACCACACACACTAATGTCACACACAAAGAGCCCAATGGTGAAGTGGATCAAACAAAACATTTTAATAAGTGAACCTAATAACTAAAGAACTGAACTGTTGGTAAGGGGCTGCACATGTCCACCCTCAATGAGGACACATTAACTCCATGTGCCTCATGAGTCCTGCAGTATTTTGGCCAAACACCTCCTCCTGCTACGCCCAGCATTGCTCGTGCCAGGTGGGTCAGCAGACCCCTGACGTGCACTGCCACTCCGCAGTACACGTGTGTCTGTGGCAGATGCGCTGCTGATGGTGGACCCCTCCTCACTGTCCTGAGGTGTCTCAGCCATGCCCCTTGCCACCTGTGTGGCCTGCAACATGTCCACAGCGCGGCTAATATGGCCAGTCCCCGCACCACATCCCCTGCAAAGTGGCCCAGGTCCACCTGCAGGCTCACAGTCCGTCGTGACAGGCCTGTGGTGTTCACTGAAAGACGGACAATGGATGCTGCCATGCGGTCAAATCTCTGCACCAGTTGGCGCTAACGGCACCTTGCACTTTGTCTCTCTGCCACCAGTTCCGTCACTAGTTGGCGTATTGATAGTGCTAGGTCACTGACATTGTCATTCAGTCTTGTGAACTGTGTGTTCACTTCTGCCAGGCCATGAGTGAAATTGTGTTCCATCCTCCTCATTGCCCCAGAAATAATCCTCAATTGCCTTGTTTGCAGGCGCTGACCAGATAGGAGGGATGCCTCAACTGCAGACATGGATGCCTCCCCTGGATCCTCCTGGGCCACTGCCTGGACCTGGACTCTGCGTCTGCAACGCGGTGGTGCTTCTGGCTCTTGCTGTCTCACAGTGTGGCTGGGACCAGGTGTTGTGTCTATTTCTTCCATGTCCACTTCTTCATCTGGAGGGAACTGTGGTGGTGTGGTGCTAGGCCCTGTATTAGCTGCTGCAGCCTCCTTCCCTGCCTGTGGCCTGCTGTCTTCACCCTGGATGGTGTGGCTGGTGGGGGTGTCTTGTGGGAGACCTGTGGGACATAGGGAACACACTGTCAGTATCTAACATCTGTTGTATGCCTCCTAATAAACATTTGCCTATCTGCTGCCTACTGTACTACATTGCCCATAATGCACCATTCTGGTGGTTGCTAGTGTGGAATGGAGCTAGTCTGGTTGTGCATGCTGCTGTGTACTGGGTGAGTGTGGGTATAGCATTTATAGGTGTACATGCATGTTTCATGGTACTCACTTTTTGATGTCCCTTGCACTGACGTGTCCAGTGCTCCCATTCCTGACACTGCCTCAGGCTCCAGGGTCTGTTCAACCAATTCCTCCATGGCTGTGGGTGGTGGGATGGTGGATGGGCCTCCTCCTGTGCCCCTCATCTCCCTGAGGTGCTCTGCCACCCTCTCCTTTGTCCTGGAGTGCAGGTCATACCACAGTTTTTTAATTTCTTCGATGCTTCTGTGGCTCACCCCTATGGCATTGATCCTCTCCTGTATGTCCTGCCAGATCCTCCTCTTTTCAGTGTCTGGGACACTCAGGGCTGCCTTTCCAAAAAGCTGGTCATGGTGCTGGCAGCATTCCTCTGTCAGCACCTCAAGTTCCTTCTCAGAGAATTTCAATTTCCTCTTCCTTCCTGCACTGCCTGTGTCTTCCATGGTTGCAGCTGTTCCTCCAGGTAGTTGCTCAGCAGTTTGAAAAGGGTGTGATCCTCCCTCCTCCCAGGTGCATTTGATGTCTTCATTGCTCTGATGTCATCAGCAAGAGCCAGGAAGATTTTTTCCAACTGTTTTGCTGCACCTGCATGCAATTTGCGGCGCAGTTGCATTTTGTGACACCTGACTCGCAAATTGCGAGTTCGTTTTTAGCGAGGTCGCAAAAAGCGACCTCGCTAACAGACTCGCAATCTGCGGTGCAAATTCATTTGCAAGTCGCAAATTGTTGTCGCTTTTGTTTGTTGGATCCCATTTTGCGAGTCGGAAATTGCGAGTCGCAATGACTCGCAATTTCCGACTCGCAAATGTTTTCCTTCCTACATCTGGCCCATGCTTCCTGAGGTCAGTGGTTGCAGGCAACCCTCTTTCTGTACACAACCCCCTAAGCTGGACTACTGTCAGTGTGCGTAGGCTAGCCAGATCAAGCTGCATGGTTCCCTAGTTTTGTGTTAGCAAAAACGTTTTGCAAAAAATTGAAACAAGAATTTAGAAAAATCACAAAAATTCAATAATTGAAATTAATCTAAATTAAAAATTGAAAACAATTTTTGCACTAGGAGAATTTAAAGGATTTTTAATTTGTTTTACTAAAAACTGTAATGTGATACTGAACACAAGTACAGGATCCCACCACTGCGCACCAAAAAATGTTGGAAAATGGGTTATTGGTAAGGGCAGGTAAGTACCTACACTTAGCAATAGGCCACTAACCTCCACTTAGGTCCAGTTAGGTCTCAGTAAATTAAACCCAGCTCAACCCTTGGTAGCTTGGCAACGAGAGACAAGGCTTAACTTAGGAGACAGAGTGTAAAGCATTCAAATATCACAAAACAGTAATTAAATAAAACACAGGGAACAGTTTAAAAATCCAAAACCAATTTATAAAAATAGATTATATTTTTATCTTTACAATGACACAAAAACGAATAAAATCGGATAAGGGGAGCCAGAGATATGAATTTTTAAAAGAATTATTGTTTTCTAGCGCCTCGAAACAATAAGCGCCAATCTGGTCATCTGGTCGCACCTCGACCGGGGCAAAGTCAAAGCTTAAAGCTGACCACGATGGAACCCGACTTGGCTACAGCCCGCAGGAGGCCTCGGTCAAAAGTTTACCTTCGCACTTAGTCGTTTTTCTGAAGATTTTCTTCAGCGGGACGAACCTGCCAGTCCAATCCGACCTCCTGGAACTCTTCTCCGGATATGCGTCGCGGGAGCCCTCAGTGGAGATTTTTACCTTCGGACTTAGTCGCTGAAAATCCTTCGACCGGGGTAACCCTGGATCTTGATCTGACGTCCTTGGAGCCCTCCTCAGATACGCTGGCTTTGAGATCCCGGTCAACTTTCTATGTTCGGAATTAATCTCTTTTTTTAGAGATTTTCTTCAACTGGACGTACCTGCAAGTCAGGCCGGGTCGCGGTTGAGGCAAGCCGGCTAGAGTTGCTGCGGCGGGTCGTTCCCTCTATGGAGCTTTTTTTCAAAAGTTCTCTAAACATCTCCAAACTTCTGGATCTTCTCCCAGATGTTCCTTTAAGGTTCTTTTGGGGTCCATAGCTCACCCCAAGGTTCCAGAAGCTCTGAGATGATCCTTGGGGGTGTGGACTACAATTCCCAGAATGCACCTGGCACAACTCCTTTTGGGCCACTGGACTGTGGTCGGCTGGCTGATTTCTTCAGGAGTTGGTGCAGGGGACTCTGGTTAGCAATTTGTTTGCACCTGTAGCAAACAGGGAGTCCCTCCTTGAACCAGTTGAAGCCAGGCAAAGTCCTTCTTGTGGTAAAGCCCAAGTGTGCAGCTGGTGCAGTCCTTCAGAGTGCAGGGTCCAGGTGCAGGCCAGGGGTCCAGCAGGGCAGTCCTTCTTTTCCGCTGGTTCTTCCTTGTTGGAATCTGATGGGGATCTGAGGTGTGGGCCCAGGTCTGCCAGTTTTATCCTTGCTCTTGGGTGAAAAACAGGGGGGTGCTGGTTCTCCAATCAGGTACAGGGTCCTTCCCCCTGTGATGACCACTTCCTAGGAAGTGTGGCAAAAATCAATCCCAGGTGGCAACATTCTTTCAAAAATCCATCATGGCTGAAAATGATTTTTGGAGGTTACATCTGGCTGAGCCCATCCACTGGTGTGGCTAAAAATCATAAACACACCACTCTCCTGCCCTCTCCTAATCTAATCAAGGGGGTACCTAGTTGTCTGGGGTTGCAGAATGTGGGGGTGTTGCTGGGTTGCGCCAAATGTCCTTCTCTACCTTTGAAGACCAGTTTGGCAGCCCTCCCCCTTCCTGCCTCACCATCTGCTGAGGGGAGTTCTCCTCCCACAGGCACATCTCTTTGTGTGAAGCCAGGCCACTTCACACCTCATCAAGGCAGCCTGGCCAGGCTTCCAGAGGCTTGCCAATCAGAGCACAGCAGCAAAAACACTGCAGGGCTGAGGTTGGCAACTTTTTAGGTAAAGTTTAAAACTCTTTACCTGAACAAGTTATATTAAATCCAACAACTCGAAGTTGTGGGATTTATTATAACAATTAATTTGATACCAAACTCTTAGTATCTGTCACTTAAGGGGACTGTTAAAATTAAAATAAAGTCTCCCCATTCTAGCCTATGAAGGCCATTCACTACAATGAGGGAAAATGAATTTGGGTGTTTTTACCTCACCAGGGCTTATAAAACTATTTTTATAAGGTCCCTGCTTATAGATACATGGCACCCAGCTCTAGGGGCACATAGGGAACACCTTAGGGGTGACTTATATGTAAAAATAAGGTAGTTCAAGACTTTGGAACTACTTTTAATTCCAAAGTCGAATTTGCATATAACTTTAATTTAAAAGCAGCCAGCAAGGCAGGCCTGCCTTTAAAATGACAGTGGGCACCTCACCATTGCACCTATGGGTGCACTACCTGTGCTGTGGTCCCTAAACCTACATGCCCTACCATATACTAGGGACTTAAAGGTAGGTTAACTTAGCCAATTATAATTAGCCTAATTTGCATATCTACTTTACACAGAGCACTGGCCCTGGGACTGGTAAGCAGTACCCAGGGCACAGCCAAGAGTAAGTAACCACCAGTACCTGTCCAAAAAGTGTGGGGGTGACCAGGGCAAAAAGAAGGACTTTTCTACAGAAATGCTATAGAATGCAATGGGAGAAAATAGGTCTAGGGGCAACACAAACCATATACTAAGAAAGCCTAATGTGAATCACGAATTCCACCCTAGACAAGTGTGGTGTGAAGAGAATAGCTGGGAGAGTAAGAATACCGTAAAGGAAAGTAAATTACCCCACCCCAGAGCCAAGAGAAGTAGGAGTAAAGTACTACAAGTTTCCTTAGGACACTCGAGTTACTGCAAGAACCAAGCAACGCTGCAAACACAAAATGGTGGATTCCTGGACCTGAAGACCTGCCAAGGAAGGAGACCAAGTCCAGAAGTCAAAAGAAGTAAGAGGAAGGACAGGAGCCCCTGCCAACCCAGAAGAGGGTGCAAAAGAAGAGTCTATGGATGGATGAAGACTGCAGAAATGCGCCCAAGGAAGATGTCAGCGGGTTCCTGCATGATGCAATGGATGTCCCATGAGGAGAAGTTGGATGCAGGTGAGTTTTGGTGCTGGATTCGTCCAACAAGCAGTGGTGCCGGCAAAGTAGCATTTTGTCCCATATTTATACTTTTTTAGCGCCGCATTTGCATCATTTTTTGACGCAAAAGTGGCGCAAACTTGCAAAATACAATTGTATTTTGTAAGTTTGCGCCATTTTTGCGTCAAAAAGCGGTGCAAATGCGGCGCTAAAAAGGTATAAATATGGGTCTTTGTGTCTAAATGGCGCTGTCTAGACCCAGGTGGGACCTGGGGGGCCACAACTCTGCATGAGGAGGAAGAGGGCGCTCTCAGCACTTTAGAGAGCCCTCAGAACACCAGACAGCACCCACAGGAGTCCAAGGACACGGGGACAAAGGAGGTGCAAAATGCAGTTGGTGCAGCACAACAAAGGTCCCACACCACCAGAGGTCAAATCAGTGAGTTGAGCATCGCAAGATAGAGTGCTGGGGACCTGGGCCAGGCTGTGCATTAAGGAATTTTGAAAATAGTGCACAGAGGCCTCAGGACGTGAAGAAGATGTGGTGCTCAGGGGTACTGTCGTAATCAGAGAAGGCAAGGTCTTAACTCCTCCAAACTGGGACAGCACGACCTCAGGACAGTCTGTGCCGAAGAAGTCCACCACCTATGTTCCAAGGAGCACGCTCGTCGCCAGGAGAGAAGTCCAAGAAAACCGGTCATCAACTCAGAAGGTACCTGCGTGAGCAGGTAACTGACTCCGTCATTCTACGAGAGATTTCTTCGGTCCTTCTGGTGCAGGGTGAAGACAGGGAGTCTCACAAGTGTGTACACCATGGAAACTGTTGCAGTTGCTGGCTGGAGCTGAAGTTGCAGAGGAAAAGTAGCCCTTCTGGATACTTTGTTGCTGTTAAAGCAGTTCCTGGAGCAGTCTGCGGTCAGTCCTAAGTCAGAGGATGAAGTAATAGTTGCAGAGGATTCCTGCTGGAAACTTGCAAGTAGAATCTGAAGAGAAACCCACAGGAGAGACCCTAAATAGCCCTGAGAGGGGGGTGGGCTACTTTATCAGTTATGCATCTATCAGGAGGGGTCTCTGACATTACCTGCTGGCACTGGCCACTCAGAGGCCTCCAGAGAATCCGCACACCTTGGAAAAAAAGAAGGCTGAAGTCTGGGACACACTGGAGGAGCTCTGGGCACCACCCCTGGGGTGGTGATGGACAGGGGAGTGGCCATTCCCCTTTCCTTTGTCCAGTTTCACGCCAGAGCAGGGACTGGGGCTCCCTGAACTGGTGTAGACTGCCTTATGCAAGGAGGGCACCATCTGCGCCCTTCAAAGCATTTCCAGAGGCTGGGGAGGCTACCTCTCCCCGGCCTGTTACACCTATTTCCAAAGGGAGAGGGTGAACACCCTCCTCACAAAGGAAATGCTTTGTTCTTCCTTCCTGGGACTGAGCTGCTCAGACCCCAGGAGGGCAGAACCCTGTCTATGAGGTCGCAGCAGCTGTAGCTGCTTTGCAAGCCTCAGAGAGCTGGTTTGGCAGTACTGGGGGTCCATGGTGGAGCCCCCAGGATGCATGGAATTGGCTCCCCAATACCAGATTTGGAATGGGGGGACACTTCCATGATCTTAGGCACCTTACATGGCCATATTTGTAGTTACCATTGTGAAGCTATATATAGGTGCAGTGAAAATGGCTGTGAAATAGTGTGTGCAGTATTTCACGCTGGCTGCAATGGCAGGCCTGTGGAAAGGTTTGTCTGAACTCCTGATGGGTGGCAAAAGAAATGCTGCAGCCCATAAGGATCTCCTGAAGCCCCAATGCCCTGGGTACCTAGGTACCATATACTAGGGACTTATAAGGGAGGGTCCAGTGTGCCAATTGAAATTGGTGAATGAAGTCACTAGCCTACAGTGACAAACTTAAAAGCAGAGAGAGCATAAGCACTGAGGTTCTGGTTAGCAGAGCCTCAGTGACACAGTCAAGCACTACTGACAACACACACATTAGGCCATAAATTATGAACAGCAGGATCCCAGTGGGACAGGCAAAAACCTACTCACATACAGGTAAAAAATTGGGTAACATGCCAAGAAAGATGGTACTTTCCTACAATGTCCTGATTGAACATCACACAGGATTACTGTCTGGCGTGGGGAGGCAAGGACTTACGTCCACCAAATTTGGACAGAAGGACCACTGGACTGTCGAGGTCACTTGGATCCAGCTCCTGTGTTCCGGGGACCACGCTCGTCAAGATGTGAGGGGACCCAGAGGACTGGTGATGCAGAAGTTTGGTGCCTGTGTTAGCACACAGAGTTTTTCTTCCAAGATCAATAAGGAATGTTGCTCAATTTGTGGTACATTTTTCCTTAAATATGTTGAATGATGCTATGTTTAGAGACTCTGCCCATTGGTGAAGGAGGGTGGGGTTCAATCAATTAATCAAAATTCAGGTCATCCAGACCTTAGTCTATAAACTAATTTTTAAAGTATTGCATCATACAAAAAAAACATACAATAAATACTCCATAATTTAAAAGTGACATAAAATGACGTAGGACAAATCCATGAAACTTCATAATGATAGTGTTCTATTTCACAAAATATTACCTTCTTTTATAAACATTAAGACACACAGTAAGTACTATATGAAACTTTCAATACAAATGTGTAATTAATTCATAAGTCATAGTATGCCCCCTAATGCTCATGTTACATGGAAGTACCTCATGTCCATGAGGAGCGTTGCTGCGTGCCTCCTCTACCTCACATCGTATGTCTTTAGGCAAGGTCTTCAATCTAAAACAATGTGCAGAAGATCACAATAAATTTTTAATCCGCACTAACAAATGCTGTTATCGTATATAAGAGACGTCTTTGCTGCCGGGGTTAATTCTGGACTGGACTCACCACACAACTAATCCTTATCAATTACTGTCTTACATGTTCATTAGGCAACTTTTGTAAGCGTGGAAGGGTTGTTTCTTGCATCCAGGAGGTTCTCAAGTGGCCAGCAGATGTTTTGTCCTCCAAATATTTCAGACCCTGTAACATGGCCATATAGTTTATCGATTTTCTCAGCTCACCTTTACCACTTCCTGTGTCTTGTACATTTAGGCCCATATTTATGCTTTTTAGTGCCTCTTCGACTTCTGCCAAGGATCGACTGCTGACTGCCCCAAGACGCCTGCAAAACTGCAACAAAGTAGCAAGAAGACTACCAGCGACATTGAAGCGCCTAATCCTGCCGGCCTTCTCGACTGTTTACTGGTGGTGCATGCTCTGGGGGCTGTCTGCCTTCACCCTGCACTGGGAGCCAAGAAGAAATCTCCCGTGGGTAAACGGAATCTTCCCCCTGCTAACGCAGGCACCAAACTTCTGCATCACCAGCCCTCTGGGTCCCCTCACATCTTGACGAGCATGGTCCCTGGAACACAGGAGCTGGATCCAAGTGACCTCGACAGTCCAGTGGTCCTTCTGTCCAAATTTGGTGGACGTAAGTCCTTGCCTCCCCACGCCAGACAGTAATCCTGTGTACTGCATGATCTGCAGCTGCTAGGGCTTCTGTGCACTTTTGCAAGGAATCCTTCATGAACAGCATAGCCCAGGTCCCCAGCACTCTATCCTGCATTGCTCAACTCACTTAGTTGACCACCGACTTCATGGGACCGTCCTTTGTAGTGTTGAGATGACTGCCGTGCTCAGATTTCTTGAACGCCTGTTCAAGTGCTTCTGCGGATGCTGCCTGCTTTTGGGTGGGCTCTCTAAGCTGCTGAGCGGCCCCTTTCTCTCCTCCTCCAAGGGGCAACCTCCTGGTCCTTCCTGGGCCCAGGCAGCACCCATTTCCTTCAAATGTGACTCTTGCAGGTACAAAGGTTTGTTTGCAGTTTTTCTGCGTGAAAACAACTCTGCATCCTCCAGCACGCCGTGGGACATTTTCTGACCAAAGAAGAATTTCCTGGCACCTTCTGTTGTTGCAGAATCTTTGGCTTCTTCCATCCAGAGGCAGCCCTTTTGCACCTTCATCCGGGGTTTAGTGGGCTTCTGCGCCCCCTGGACACTTGCGTGACTCTTGGACTTGGTCCTCTTCCTTTACAAATCCTCAGGTCCAGGAATCCGTCTTCAGTGCTTTGCAGTCAGTTGTTGCCTTTGCAGAATCCCCTATCTCGACTTTACTGTCTTTCTGGGGTAGTAGGGTAAATTTACTCTTACTTTCTAGGGTCTTGGGGTGGGGTATCTAGGACACCCTTAGTGTTTTCTTACATTCCCAGTGACCCTCTACACACTACACTAGGCCTGGGGTCCATTTGTGGTTCGCATTCCACTTTTGGAGTATATGATTTGTGTTGCCCCTAGGCCTATTGTCTCCTATTGCATTCTATTGTGTTCTACAGTGTTTGCACTACTTTTCTAAGTGTTTTAATTACCTGATTTTGGTTTATGTGTATATTTTGTGTAATGTACTTACCTCCTAAAGGAGTATATCCTCTGAGATACTTCTGGCATATTGTCACTAAAATAAAGTACCTTTATTTTTAGTAACTCTGAGTATTGTGTTTCTTATGATATAGTGCTATGTGATATAAGTGGTATAGTAGGAGCTTTGCATGTCTCCTAGTTCAGCCAAAGCTGCTCTGCTATAGCTACCTCTATCAGCCTAAGCTGCTAGAACACTACTAATCTACTAATAAGGGATAACTGGACCTGGCACAAGGTGTAACTACCATCAGATACTTACACCTTGTGCCAGGTCCAGTTACCCACCCACTATAAGCCAGGCCAGCCTCCTACATTGGTGGTGCAGCAGTGGATAAGTACTTGTAACTGCTTTACGACTTTGTCATTGGTGCTTTTCATAAGAAAAACATATACCAAACACTTCAGAATATACGCAGTAACCTAAACAGTTTAACTTACCTTCTCTAAAACTTTCTAAAAAGTTTCTGAAAAGTTTCTGAAAACTTTCAAAAGTTTGAAAAAGTTTTTCTCTGTTCTTTAAAAAGTTCTAAAAACTTTTTTTCTCTCTCTGTCCTAAACCCTTTCTGTCATGTCTGCAGTAGAGCTTACTCCCACAGTTGTCCAGGCAACATATGGGAATTTAAACTTTAAAAGATTGAGGGGTCTCTGCATTGAAAGAGGTTCAGCCATTGGTAAGAATCCTACAAAAGATCTTCTCCTTAGCCATCTCCTAGGAAGTGACCAGAACCAGTCTGGCCCATCCCAGGATCAGGAGGTAGAGGAGGGGATACCCAGCAAGACGTAGAGGAGTCCACTGAGGATGCTGGAGAGGGTTCTTCCAAGGACCTGTCAGCTAACATGCCAGCTGGTGACACTGGTAGTGGGAAGGGGTCACAATCTAGTAGGGCACCTTTCACCCCTAAAGGCTAGGTTACTAGAGTCTAGTCAGTTAGGGACAGGTCCAACTCTGCCAATTCCCATATTTCTTCTGTGCCTCACAATTCCGAAGCCTCCCACCCTGAGGATAACTCAATGGAAAAGGAACTCAGAAAGCTGAGGTTGGAAGAGACCAGGCTGAAGCTTAAACAGCAACAGCTGGTCTTATACAGGAAATCTCTGGATGTGGAAAGGGAAAGGCAGAGGTTGGGGTTAGTTCCCCATGGTGGCAGCAGCAGTGTTTTTGATAGCAATCCCGTTAGAGAGCAAGATTCCAGAAACCTGCATAAGATAGTCCCCCTTACAAGGAGGAGGATGACATTAACAAGTGGTTGCTGCACTTGAGAGGGCCTGTATGGTACAGTTGGTCCCTCAAAGGCAGTGTGCTGCTATCTTGTGGCTATCTTTCACTGGTAAGGGTAGGGATAGGCTCCTTACTGTCAGAGAAAGTGATTCTAACAATTACAAAGTTTTGAAAGATGCCCTCTTGGATGGATTTGGCTAAACCACTGAACAATACAGGATTAAGTTCAGAGACACGAGAAAAGAGTCCTTTCAAGACTGGACAGACTTTGTTGACTGTTCAGTGAAGGCCTTGGAGGGTTGGTTACACAGCAATAAGGTGACTGACTATGAAAGCCTGTATAATCTAATCCTGAGAGAGCATATTTTGAACAATTGTGTGTCTGATTTGTTGCACCAGTACTTGGTACACTCAGATCTGACCTCTCCCCAAGAATTGGGAAAGAAGGCAGACAAATGGGTCAGAACAAGGGGAACAGAAACGTTCATACAGGGGGTGACAAGGATGGCAAGAAGAAGGATGGTAAGTCTTCTGACAAGAGTGGGGATAAAGATAAAAAAACATTCTGAGTCTTCATCAGGCCCACAAAAATCCTCTGTGGGGGGTGGGTCCAAATCCTCTTCTTACAATCAGAAAAAGCCATGGTGTTATTTCTGTAAAGTAACACGCCATTGGGCAAGTGATGCCACTTGTCCAAAGAAAAATACCAAGGCTCACACTACCACACTTCCAACTGTAACCTCTAGTGGCCCTAGTAATAGAAGTGGTGGTGGGAAGTCTACTACAAATAGCCAATCCAAGGGTGTAGCTGGGCTTATTATTGGCAGTGGTGTAGTTGGGGTTGGTCTTGTTAGGGAGACCACAGAGGCTGTTTTAGTCTCTGATGGTGGCATTGACTTTGCCACCTTGGTTGCTTGTCCCCTTAATATGGGGAAGTACAAGCAACTACCCCTAATTAATGATGTTGAGGTTGAGGCCTACAGGGACACAGGAGCCAGTGTAACTATGGTTATAGAGAAACTGGTTCACCCTGATCAACACCTACTTGGTCAGCAGTACCAAGTGACTGATGCTCACAATAACACAATTAGCCACCCCATGGTTGTTGTGAATCTCAACTGGGGGGGGGGGTTACTGGTCCAAAGAAAGTTGTGGTTGCCACTGATATACCTGTAAATTGCTTACTAGGCAATAATTTGGGGGCATCAGCTTGGGCTGAAGTGGAGTTGGGGGCTCATGCAGCAATGCTGGGCATTCCTGGGCATATTTTTGCTTTGACAAGGGCTCTGCCAAAAAGCAAAAAGGACAGGGAAACTTGGATCCTGGAACAATAGACCAAAGGCTCCCCAAAGCTAGGGGAAGCAAGGGTAAACCCTTGCCCACTATCCCTCCCTCACCAGAAGATTCCCCTTTTGAGGAAGATGAATCCTCTCCCTGTGCATAACCTACACCAGAGAACCTAGCAGCAGACACTGCAGAGCTTTTGGGTGCAGGGGGCCTGCTAGGGAAGAGCTGAGTGTGGCACAGCAGACCTGTCCCACACTAGAGGGTTTGAGACAGCAAGCTGTCAAACAGCAGAATGGGGATGTCAGTGATAGCCATAAGGTGTATTGGGAAGACAATCTCATCCATACTGAATCAAGGGAACCTAAACCTGGAGCTGCCAGGTGATTGGTCATCCCTTTGCAGTACAGGGAGTTTCTTCTTACCTTGGCACATGACATTCCTTTGGCTGGGCATTTGGGCCAGAGAAAACTTGGGACAGGTTTGTTCCCCTGTTTCACTGGCCTAATATGTCAGAGGACACCAAAGAGTTTTGTCACTCTTGTGTGACCTGCCAAGCCAGTGGCAAGACTGGTGGCACTCCAAAGGCCCCCTTAATTCCACTACCTGTGGTTGGGGCGCCCTTTGAAAGGGTAGGGCTTAACATAGTTGGCCCTCTTGACCCTCCAACAGCTTCAGGCAATAGATTTATCCTGGTGGTAGTGGACCATGCCACTAGGTACCCTTAAGCAATCCCCATAAGGACCACTACAGCTCCTGCAATGGCAAAGGCCCTCCTGGGAATCTTTTCCAGGGTGGGTTTCCCTAAGGAAGTGGTGTCAGACAGAGGTAGTAACTTCATGTCTGCATACCTCAAAGCAACGTGGAAGGAGTGTGATGTAACATACAAGTTCACTACTCCTTATCATCCACAAACAAATGGTCTGGTTGAGAGGTTTAATAAAACCCTCAAAGGTATGATAATGGGACTCCCTGAAAAACTCAGAAGGAGATGGGATGTCCTGTTACCTTGCCTCCTTTTTGCTTACAGGGAGATACCCCAAAAAGGAGTGGGCTTTAGCCCCTCTGAACTCCTCTTTGGGCACTCTGTGAGAGGTCCCCTTGCACTTGTTAAGGAGGGTTGGGAACAACCTTTAAAAGCTCCTGAACAGCCATTGTGGACTATGTACTTGGCCTAAGATCAAGAATGGCTGAGTACATGAAAAAGGCCAGTAAAAACCTTCAGGCCAGCCAGGAGCTGCAAAAGCAATGGCATGACCAGAAGGCTGTCCTGACCCAGTACCACCCAGGACAGAATGTGTGGGTATTGGAACCTGTGGCCCCAAGAGCACTCCAGGACAAATGGAGTGGACCCCATTTAATTGTTGAGAAAAAGGGTGAGGTTACCTACTTGGTAGACCTGGGCACTGCCAGGAGTCCCCTTAGGGTACTCCATGACAACCGCCTGAAACCCTACTAGGACAGGGCTGATCTCACCCTGCTCATGGCAACTGATTAGGGACAGGAAGAAGAGAGTGACCCTCTCCCTGATCTCTTCTCCACCACTGAAGCCGAAGGCTTAGTGGAGATAGTAGTACTTGCAGATTGCCTTACTGCTGAGCAGAAGGACAACTGTGTAAATCTCTTAAGTCAGTTTTCTGAACTCTTCTCACTGATACCAGGTACCACTATTTGGTGTGAGCATGCAGTCAATACTGGAGACAGTTTACCTGTCAAAAGTAAGATTTATAGGCAGCCTGACCATGTCAGGGACTGCATAAAACAAGAAGTTCAGAAAATGTTAGACTTAGGAGTGATTGAGCCTTCAGAAAGCCCATGGGCTAGCCCAGTAGTGCTTGTCTCTAAATCTCACAGTAAGGATGGTAAAGGAGAGATGAGGTTTTGTGTTGACTATAGAGGGCTCACCAAGTAACCAAGACAGATGCTCACCCTATACCCAGGGCAGATGAGCTGATAGATACACTGTCTTCTGCCAAGTATCTAAGCACTTTTGATTTAACTGCAGGGTATTGGCAGATTAAATTATCAGAAGATGCTAAACCCAAGAATGCATTTTCAACCATTGGAGGGCACTATCAATTCACTGTGATGCCCTTTGGTCTGAAGAATGCACCTGACACTTTTCAAAGGTTGGTGAACACAGTCCTTCAAGGATAGGATGCTTTTAGTGCAACATATCTGGATGATATAGCTGTCTTTAGCTCCACCTGGGATGGGGAAGTGGACCTGGGATGAACACCTGGTCCACCTGTGGAAAGTTTTGGAGGCCCTGTAAAAGGCAGGCCTCACTATCAAGGCCTCAAAGTGCCAGATAGGGAAGGGAAAGTTGTTTATCTGGGCCACCTTGTAGGTGGGGAAGAGATTGCACCACTGCAGGGGAAGATCCAGACCATTATGGAATGGACTCCCCCTACAACTCAAACCCAGGTGAGAGCCTTTTTAGGCCTCACAGGGTACTATAGGAGGTTCATTAAGAATTATGGCTCCATTGCAGCTCCTCTTAATGACCTCACTAGTAAGAAGATGCCTAAAAAAGTATTGTGGACAGCTAGCTGTCAAAAATCTTTTGATGAGCTCAAACAGGCCACGTGCTCTGCACCTGTCCTAAAAAGCCCTGGCTACTCCAAAAAGTTCAGAGTCCAGACTGATGCTTCTGAATTGGGGGTTGGGGCAGTGCTATCACAGCTTAATACTGAGGGCCAACCTGTTGCTTTTATCAGCAGGAGGTTGGCCCCTAGAGAAAAGCATTGGTCTGCCATAGAGAGGGAGGCATTTGCTGTGGTCTTGGCACTGAAAAAGTTGAGTTCATACCTGTTTGGTACTCACTTTATTGTTCAGACAGACCACAAACATCTACTTTGGCTAAAACAAATGAAAGGTAAAACCCCTAAATTGTTGAGGTGGTCCATCTCCCTACAGGGAATGGACTATACAGTGGAACATAGACCTGGGAGTACCCACTCCAATGCAGATGGACTCTCCAGATATTTCCACTTAGACAATGAAGACTCATCTGGGTAAGGTTAGCCTTATTGTCCCTCATTTGGAGGGGGGGTGGTATAGGAAAGTACCATCTTGCCTGGCATGTTACCCCCATTTTCACTTATGTGCATGTTTGTTTTTGCCTGTGTCACTGGGATCCTGCTAGCCAGGACCCCAGTGCTCCTAACTTGTGCCCTGTATGTGTTCCCTGTGTGGTGCCTAACTCTATCACTAAGGCTCTGCTAACCAGAACCTCAGTGTTTATGCTCTCTCTGCTTTTAAAATTGTCTCTGCAGTCTAGTGACTAATTTTACCAATTCTGATTGGCACACTGGAACACCTTATAATTCCCTAGTACATGGTACCTAGGTACCAATGGTATTGGGGTTCCAGGAGATCCCTATGGGCTGCAGCATTTCTTTTGCCACCCATAGGGAGTTCAGACAATTCTTACACAGGACTGCCACTGCAGCCTGAGTGAAATAACGTCCACGTTATTTCACAGCCATTTTACACTGCACTTAAGTAACTTAAAAGTCACCTACATGTCTAACCCTCACTTAGTGAAGGATAGGTACAACGTTACTAAGTGTGAGGGCACCCTGGCACTAGCCAAGGTGCCCCCACATTGTCCAGGGCAATTTCCCCAGACTTTGTGAGTGCGGGGACACTATTACACGTGTGAACTACATAAAGGTCACTACCTATGTGTAGCTTCACAATGGTAACTCCAAACATGGCCATGTAACATGCCTAAGATCATGCAATTGTCCCCCCAAGCCAAATCTGGTATTGGGGTGCCAATCTCATGCATCCCCAGGGCTCCAGCATGGACCCCGGGTACTGCCAAACTAGCTCTCTGGGGTTTTCTCTGCAGCTACCGCTGCTGCCAACCCTCAGACAGGTTTCTGCCCTCCTGGGGTCTGGGCAGCCAGGTCCCGGGAAGGCAGAACAAAGGATTTCCTCTGAGAGAGGGTGTTACACCCTCTCCCTTTGGAAATAGGTGTTAAGGGCCTGAGAGGAGTAGCCTCTCCTGGCCTCTGGGAATGCTTTGAAGGGCACAGATGGTGCCCTCCTTGCATAAACCAGTCTACACCGGTTCAGGGAGCCCCCAGCCTCTGCTCTGGTTTCGAAACTAGACAATGGAAAGGGGAGTGACCACTCTCCTGTCCATCACCACCCCAGGGGTGGTGCCCAGAGCTCCTCCAGTGTGTCCCAGACCTCTGCCATCTTGAATGCAGAGGTGTGAGGGCACAATGGAGACCTTTGAGTGGCCAGTGCCAGCAGGTGACGTCAGAGAACGCTCCTGATAGGCTCTTACCTGGTTAGGTAGCCAATCCTCCTCTGAGGGCTATTTAGGGTCTCTTCTGTGGGTTTCCCATCAGATAACGAATGCAAGAGCTCACCAGAGTTCCTCTGCATCTTCCTCTTCGACTTCTGTCAAGGTTCGACTGCTGATTGCCCCAGGACGCCTGCAAAACTGCAACAAAGTAGCAAGAAGACTACCTGCGACATTGTAGCGCCTAATCCTGCCCGCTTTTTCGACTGTTTCCTGGTGGTGCATGCTCTGGGGGCTGTCTGCCTTCACCCTGCACTGGAAGCCAAGAAGAAATCTCCTGTGTTTCGACTGAATATTCCCCTTGCTAACGCAGGCACCAAACTTCTACATCACCGGTCCTCTGGGTCCCCTCTCATCTTGACGAGCATAGACCCTGGAACACAGGAGCTAGATCCAAGTGACCCCGAAAGTCCAGTGGTCCTTCTGTCCAAATCTGGTGGAGGTAAGTCCTTGCCTCCCCATGCCAGACAGTAATCCTGTGTACTACGTGATCTGCAGCTGCTAGGGCTTCTGTGCACTTTTGCAGGGAATCCTTCATGCACATCATATCCCAGGTCCCCAGCACTCTGTCCTGCATTGCTCAACTCTCTGAGTTGACCAATGACTTCATGGGACCCTCCTTTGTAGTGTTGAGACGACTGCCGTGCTCAGATTTCTTGAACGCCTGTTCAAGTGCTTCTGCGGATGCTGCCTGCTTTTGCATGGGCTCTCTGAGCTGCTGAGCGGCCCCTTTCTCTCCTCCTCCAAGGGGCAACCTCCTGGTCCTTCCTGGGCCAGGGCAGCACCCATTTTCTTCAACCACGACTCTTGCAGGTAGCAAGGCTTGTTTGCGGTCTTTCTGCGTGGAAACAAAATTGCTTCCTCCAGCACGCTGTGGGACATCTTCTGACCAAAGGAGAAGTTCCTGGCACCTTCTGTTGTTGCAGAATCTTTAGCTTCTTCCACCCGGAGGCAGCCCTTTTGCACCTTCATCCGGGGTTTAGTGGTCTCCTGCCCCCCTGGACACTTGCGTGACTCTTGGACTTGGTCCCCTTCCTTTACAGGTCCTCAGGTCCAGGAATCCGTCTTCAGTGCTTTGCAGTCAGTTGTTGCCTTTGCAGAATCCCCTATCTCGACTTTACTGTCTTTCTGGGGTAGCAGGGTATCTTTACTTCTACTTTTCAGGGTCTTGCAGTGGGGTTTCTTGGACACCCTTATTTTTGTCTTAAACTCCCAGTGACCCTCTACACACTATACTAGGCCTGGGGTCCATTTGTGGTTCGCATTCCACTTTTGGAGTATATGGTTGCCCCTAAGCCTATTGTCACCTAATGCATTCTATTGTGTTCTACAGTGTTTGCACTACTTTTCTAAGTGTTTAACTTACCTGATTTTGGTTTGTGTGTATGTTTTGTGTATTTGACTTACCTCTTAAGGGAGTATATCCTCTGAGATACTTCTGGCATATTGTCACTAAAATAAAGTACCCTTATTTTTAGTAACTCTGAGTATTGTGTTTCTTATGATACAGTGCTATATGATATAAGTCGTATAGTAGGAGCGTTGCATGTCTCCTAGTTCAGCCCAAGCAGCTCTGCTATAGGTACCTCTATCAGCCCAAGCTGCTAGAACACTACTAATCTACTAATAAGGGATAACTGGATCTGGCACAAGGTTTACGTACCATCAGGTACCCACTATAAGCCAGGCCAGCCTCCTACAAGACCTAGAAGACCGATTTCTCTGACTGACTAACACTGGGTTACCTTATTACATTTAATATGTGCTAACTTTGAATTGGTAGCAGTGGATATATGCTGTTCAGAGACTCCAATGAATTGCAATTTAAAACCCTCTTGAATGGTAAAGTCAGATTTAGAAAGTTGGCATTTTTTTATCCCACACATTTGTGACATTTGCCAGTGGCCTGAATCACAGGACTTTGAATGGCTCCGGCTGGTGATATTTCCCTCTGCTATAGCTCCCGCCATAAGTAGTGGTTGAGTGAACCTGGCAGCGCCTTCCTTATTTTGGCCCAGAGGATGATAAAAGCTCCTTGCCTTGCCGAGGTTTGTTTTGACAGACCAAACTCTAGCAGGAGCTGTGCCAGAGAGGTGTACTTTGGCAGGTTGAAGATTATTCAGTAGTCTTTCACTAATGTTCTGGCCAGGATCTTTGTGTTCCTGCCCCTTTGGAGTTTACTGTCCTGTGTTAGTGTCAGTAAGAGCTTGTCTTGCACTACCTGGAGAAGCGGAGCCAGGATTAGCCCATTTGGCTTTGCTTTCGGGGACTTTAGTGACACAACCAATGACAACCCTTTCCATTTTATTACTTCCCTATGGCATTCTTTAGCACACATAGAAGGAGGAAACACCTCTATTTATTGATTTTGTGCAGGAAGGTGTCCCTTCCTGAACAAAAACAATCATTCCTACAATGCAGACAACCTTGCATGATAGTACAAGGGCACCTGTATTGGTACAAGGCAGCCAATTGTGCACAGGTGAGGTGGAGGAGGACAGGAATGTGATGTATTTCATAGATATAGTGCATTCCTGCCCTTTTCTTTTGATGCAGGGCAGCACAGAAAGAAGACTTCAAGCACTGCCCTGTGCTAAAATGTTGCAAATAAGCCCCTATGTGACTAGTTTCAAACTGCCATTTCAACCTGGCAAGTGTATCCGCTTGTCAGACCCAAACCTTCCTTTTTATTACATGAAAGTCATCCCTAAGGTAGGCCCAGGTTCGTCCCCAAAAAGCAGGGTGACGTGTATTTAAAAAGTTGGACATGTACTTTTAAGTTTAATATGTCAAGATAGTGAAAAACCTCTGAATTTGTTTTTCACTATTGCAAGGCCTATCTCTCCCTTTGGATAACATTAGGGTTACCTTAACACATCTTGTAAGTGTGACTTCCAATTGAGACAAGATGGAATTATGGAGTTTGGTGTCCTTGGACTCACAATTTAAAATCACAATTCATGGTGATGTCAGATTTTAAATTTTCAAGTATGAAAATGCAATTTTTAGAAAGTTGGCATGTTCTTACTTTAACCATTCTGTGCCCCTGCCTGGCTCTGAATACACATCTGGGGTTGTTGACAGCTGGACTTTATGCATTCCCTTTAGACAGTCACACAAAAAGGGAATTAGGGTGTGACATTTGCATACTGATACCCATCACCAGACTGATGGGTCCTCCTGGGCTAGATGTGTGGGAGGAGCTGAAACTTACTTGTGAATAGGGCTGGGCTGTGCCTTTCCTCGCACAAAGGGCTGCATAACCCCCTGTAGAGTATCTGGAGCCAGGAAGGACAGGATGGGGACCTTGTGGGTTTCAAAGGAAGGCCTAGAAGTTCCTCCCACCTTCCAGAAATAGGGCACCAAAGTATAAATACTGGACCCCAAACCCCACCAAATTAGATCTCTACTGGGACCAAGAACACTGTGCCAGCACGAATGACTGCTTTGCTGCTAGGAAGGACTGCCACTCTGCAACTGTGTTGCTGTGTTGGCCTACTGCTTGTTATGCTGTATGAGGGACTGCCACTTTTCTAGCTGTTTTGCTGTGTTGGCCTGCTTCTTCTTGCCTGCAGTAAGGAGGACTGAACTTGTTCTCTACATCCATGCACCCAAGAGTCTCCAAGGGCTTGCTGACTTGCCCTCTGTTCTTCTGCAGTCTCAGGGACATCAAAGACTGTTTGCAACTCTCCTGTTGCTGCTGGACTCTGCCATCTTTGAGTCCTACCTTTGCCTGAGGAGCCCCTCTCCAGTCCTGGGCCTCAGAAGTGGGTTCTGCAGCTACAATCTATAAAAAGCCATACATGGCCCCAATTGCGGCCGAAAAATTGGCACATAGCTTCTCTAATGGTGGCATAGCGGCTGCCCAACAACAGTGGAATCACAGACTGTGCAGACCCATGATGATGCTCTGTGCGGTCTGATGACAATGCATCCCATTCACCTCTACTTCCCTGTAACCTTTGATTTTTTAAGTGAATATATATGTTTTTTTAAAAATTCCATTTCCTATCTATAACATCCCTGAGAAGTTTGTTTTTTTCAGTATTTTTTTTATTTTTATGTAAAGTAATTTTAATTAATTTACGTTAGTCCAACCAACACGACCTGACCCTGAGGCCCACCCCTACAAGCACCAAACCCAGTATCACACATGGCCTTTGGCCATCTGCGGTGGTGGTTAGCCACCTGGCCTGTGGCCAGGTCTTGCAGCTAACCCCCTATAAGCTCCCAACCCCATGCCATACACAGCCAGGTCCTGCAGCCTACCTCCTACAAGCACTCAGCCACATGCCGCGCACAGCCAAACGTGGGGGTTGGCCACAGGCGAAAACCTCATTAACCAACTAAGCCTGCACCACGTAATGCCTTGAGAAAGAAAAGAAAATGGGGAAGTATAGGAATATTCTGCCCCTCTAGCCTTCAAGGGACCCCACAAGAACAAAAAAGCTTTTTGTTAAACATTTTTGATGAAAATAGCAGAGGTTCTGCAAATCCACTGAAAATTAAAAAAAGAAACGGGTCTCTTGCACTTGTTCAGTATAGCCCCTGGGTGGGCTAAGTCACGTGGGTATGCAGTATAATAAAAAAAAGAAGGGGACACACGGGGCCCTCTCCTAGGAATTTTTGGAGCCCCAGGAACAACCACCTCTTTGAGACTGTTAAAAAATTGGAGGGGGTCATTGGGCTCTTTTGAGCCTTGAGGACGACCACCTCCCTGGGGCTCTATTTTATCAATACAGGGAGGCTGCATTCACCCCCCTTGTGGGGCATTAGCATCCCCCAGGGACCACCACCTCCCTGGGCTAAATATGAAAAGAAGAAGGGGGCATGAGGAATCCCTGGCCCAGGGAACACCACCTCCCCAGGGCTTATTAAAAAATTATACTTCCCCGAGTTCTGGGTGGCATAGCCCCACCTATGGCACCCAGTTTGCAAAGATGGGGACTGCAGGGAAGATTGAAGGTCCCTGCGGTTCCAGCCAGCTCCCTGCCTCCTGGGGAAGCTGGCATTGCTCCCGCATGCCGAGAGCTTCCAAATATGCAGCTCTTTGCATGTTGAGCAATCTTTTATCTATTTCCCTGCACACATGACAGTAGGCAGGTAAACAGATGCAGGAGCAGTTTTCACACTCACTCTTGCTGGAAGTGGAGTTAGTGTGTGCTCTCGCTTGCCAGGAACTGTCACTGCTCCCACCAAGCAAAAGCAAACAGCTACCTCCCAAGGGTGGGCTCCTCAAGAAATAGCAGGAGCTGACCCTGAGGGTGGTGGTTTGCATCACTATATATCTATTTTTCTTTTTCCTTTAATATCTCTGAAACAACTTAATGGATTTATACTAAATCACAAAAATCACACTTTCTAGACCAAATGTTAGCTTTCTACCAAATTTGGTATAATTCTCTCCAGTGGTTCAGGCTGTAGTCATGTTCAAAATCCCTATTGGAATTTGTAATGGGAAAACTTGTTTTGTGGCTCCCTTTTTCTCAGCCCAGGCTTGATAAATCATTCTGAAACATTCACCACTGCAGTTGAACTCACTGTCATACTAGTTTTGAAAACTTCCTGGAATGGTGTTAAGGTTATTGGCAATACAAAAAATTGTTTCCAATCTAAACTAGGTCCTAATTTCAACTACCTATTGGCTATATGGGTGAAAAGATTGATATGGGTCTTCTAGACAGGGGAACATGTACATGCAAAAAGTAGATAGGATACTCAAATAGTGGCATTAGACTATACAGATCACCCTTTTGTGATTACAACACACACACATTTGTAGTATATGGCACACACTACAATCAGTGACCTGGACGGTGTTTAGGGCAATTAAGATTATCTGCTGTTGACACTTCTAGAATATATTAAATGGTTAGCTTGATGACGAGATGATTGTTACAGAATGCATTGCAGGGATATGATTACAACCCACAAACATTTGTAGAATGTGGTATACACTATAATCAGTGACCTGGAAGAGGGTAACTGCCATGGTGATTCTCTTCCTTGATACTGCTAGGGTATGTCAAACATTTGGCTTGATGATTAAGTAATTGATATGGTATGCATTGCAGGGAACATGTCTTGTTTCCACCAGGGTGGCCACAGACAGGTAGCAGTCTAGTTGTTCCACAGAAATGGGAAGATAAATGGGCAGCATATGCAGTGTCTTTCCTTGACAACATATGCGTTTGGGTAGAGATCGTGAAGTGGATTGTTTTCACCGGTCACAGTAAGTGTATGTTGGAGGCCATAAGCATTATGCGTGAGGGTAACATGCAATACTTTATAGACAGTGGTGGTACTCATTGACATATGTTACCTATATGACTCATCCCAATGAGGACATTAAGCCCACACAGTTGTGAAGCACTCATGGCTCTAATAGAGAGTTGAATATCGTTGGTCGCTTAGAGAGGTGAGAGGTCAAAAGGAGATTTACGCATGCATGTAAGGGCTGACTTGAGACCAAGATAATCTTCATGACTGATATACTTGTTTGGGCATACATGTGGACTGTTGCACTTTGAACATATGGAGACTGACACACTGTAGCGCACGGGGAACTACTAAAAATACCCACTAATTTGAGCAATAAGTTGGAATGTGACCAATTTGCATACTAGGCATTCTAAGGTTTAGGTTGATAGAACAGGCACATGGAGTTGGGCCATATGTTGGGTGCACTTGTTGACACACATAATAGCCACTGTACTTGCACACACTTGAGTGTGTGACCGGTTGTTTAATGAGATACATGTGGATTAATTTGATCTCTTTAGGTCAACAATATTGCATGAACAATATAGAACATGGCTATGAAATTGTTTACAGCCTCAACCAGAACTTATTAGGTGGTGAGCCCCCCTCATTTGTATTTCAGGTATGAGGAGAGTGTAGGTTGGAGGTATATTTGAGGCTAAGGATGACATCTGGTTTGTGTCTTCTATCACCTGCAGATTGAATGGTCAGATGACTTAGCCCTTAGGTCCCTATAAATAAATCAGAGTTAAAATGTCAACATACACCTTCCTGGCTGTTGTTGATGAAATTCATAAACAGAAGAGACTGTAATTTGTTGCACAGCACTGTGAGATGTATATAAAATAATGATGGGTACAACCAGGGAGTTTTTCAGTGTCTTTATATTTTGGTAAAAAGCGTTTTAATTTTTTTTTTTTATATTTTCACATTGGAGCACTGCGCCATCTGCACTTGGTTCACCCTTTCATGTATAACTGCAAGTGAAATGAGAATATACATATTAGATAATATATACTATTGATAGAACAGCAGTCATTCTGATTGTTTATTTATCTTGTCTCAATTAACACTGAAAACATGTGTTGCATATTGAAATCGTTAAGATGTTGCACCAAGGATTTCTTTGAATTATTACAAGGTATCTGACTGTGAATGAGTCCCACTGGACAACTGTACATATATTATACCATAACGGCAAAAGGCATGGCCAGTAAAATCTCTAGGACTCTATGTAGAATGTGGCCATGTGTGTGAGTTTGGGAGGAGTGAGCCAGGAGTATGATGCCACCTACAATTGTGACTGGAGAAACTGGACTAAATTGAATTGTATGTGATCACCATCTTCTACATAAATATCTGTAGTAAGTGATGGTGTCTCAGGTGATTCAGCATATGGCTAGCTGCTTGAGTACAAAGGATGAAACATTCATGTCCTCCTCACTACCTTGCCAGTGTGAAGGACATGAACAACTTGTTCTCCCACTAGAGAGGAAAACTGTCTTCTGCTTCCCCCAAATGCTTCTCTTCTGTTTTCATTCTATCATTACGTTACACAATGCCCTATCTATTCACCTACTCCATGACTTCTCCACTCTAACATTGTCTGCTAATACTAGTTTTGTGTAAGACCTTGAGTTGTATTATTGTTACTTGTAAAGTCTATCTTTACCTTTAATCACCATGTGCTATATAAATCTGAAAAACAACTAAATTATTAAGTGGGAGAGAATTAAGATTCTTTTCAGTGCAGATTTGACATATGGACTGACACAAAGTGGGTAAACCTTCCATCATGCCTTTCACTGGAGGCCGAATGACTATCTTTAATTCAGTGGTAGGATCCGATTTCAAAATAGGGTCACACACTTTGCCAATATACTTTTTACACCAATCCCTGGTGTCTAGTAAGCCTTACGCCCCCTGGAACAGAAAGATAGGATGTGAACTCTTATTTGGGCAGAATTGGGCAGAAAGATATGCTGGTTGCTGCAGTAGGAGATGGGCAAGATGCACTTTCTAATCTATTTCTTACTTTTTTCCAGTGATGGCCTGGGTGGGTTTCTGAGCCCCTTGGAATGGGCAGCTACTGGGTAAAAACCCAAATTTGCCCACCTAATGGGGCTGAAATCCCACCACACTACAAAAGAAAAAGTGAGAAAAGGAATTGGTTAGGGTACCGGGCCATCTTGGCATTAATTCCCTCCCCCTTGGGCACCAGACAGTTCATCTGCCTCTAGGGAAAGGCAAAATGGACTGTTTATACATTTCATCCAATCCTTTGTCAAAACTATGCCCACGGAAATCCAAATTTACTCCCACTTTCCATGGGGAATGTCTGCAGCTTTTGAGCTCTGGGCAAGCTGGAAAACTGGTAGCCCTACAAACAATGGCCATTTCTGAAGCCTACCCATCGTGGAAAATTCAGCTTGGTGTATCTTGATAGATTGTTGAGTTTTTGTTTACCCAGAATGATCTACAGGACAAAACACACTACTTTCCCATCTTTGTGTAAGAGGAAACACATGCACTTCAAGCCACCCTGCATTCCCAATCTTTTCCAGACTGAAACACCTTGTGTGTGGGTGGACCTAACGCATGTAACACACCAAAAATTAAAACATGTGAAGACGTCATTGACACCACATTGAGGTCACACAGCCCAAGTTTAGACTGGTTCCTGTTCAGGGCAATAGGTCTAACTAAACCAATGGGCTACTGTTTTTATCAGGATAAATTTGGGAATGCTAGCTAGTAGTATTTTTGTGAACCCCACAGATTCCAGAATTTTGCATCACAAAAATGGGAGTAAAATCGATGATTTTAGCAAAAGTTTGACATTTGCAGGGCAAAGGATAAGAAAACAAAGCAGGTTACACACAATTCACACCACTATGTAGTCCCCAAGGAGTCTAATTTATAAAAATATCTATGATCAGAAGATTTCCCTGGGTGCCGGCTGACCATGGTCTGTTGTACCACAGCTAACCACATCTCCAGAAAGACTAACATTCTAAGGAAAACTCTTGATGAATTCATGTTGCATTTGGGTGCCTTTTCTGTCAGGGTGATTGGCCCAGAGATGCAAGTGGGATTCTCTTTTTAGTGGAAGAAGTGTGGGGAGGCTGGTGGTAGGACATATATGTGGATCCAAACATATTGCCTCGGACATTCCCTCAAATACAAGAAAAATCTCAGAAATGTCTGGGGTTGGTAGGTTTCTCCTGGTGTCTGCAGACCCTGAACCCAAATATAGCCAGCTACCAACATTGTCTAGAAGATTGAGATTTCAAGGGAAAATAATAATGTCTAGTTTGCATTTGGAGAGCTTTCAAGTTGGACAGCCTTTCGTTCCAGATAAGTGGTGGCACACGGAGCAATAAAAAAATGCAATTATCTTATTGTGGAAGAAGAACACATTTTGTAAACCACCCTCACTTTATTCATCATTATATGGCTGGCAGAGGAGAGAACTGATGGATTCGGTTTGCATATCTGAGGGCAGGAGAGGGAGCCTATGGGGTATGGCTTACATCTCTGGGGCAGAGCAAGGAAAGAAGTAATATTTTTTTTTTACTGTTGCAAAGAATGGGAACATTTGTGTCTCTGCTTGGCAATGGGGCTAGTTTTTCTAAAAACAACATTGGTTGGTTTATGAATAGTCCTGTTCAAGGTTATCACAAATAGTTAAATACATTTTAATGGTGCCACTGCACAGCAGCACCCAATAACAACCCTAAAACAGAACATTCTTATCTTAAAAAATGATATTCACCGTGATTTGCCTTTCTTCTACAAATGTTTTATTAGAGTACACATTTAACTATTGCAAAATGGCATTTGTACTCAATAGAAATCACTTTTCTATGTGAAGGATTTCTGAAGATAAATTTCTTCAGATTTAATATGCGCATTCATCCTCGTAGGCTAAGCTCCATCAGTGCTTAATCAGTAGTCAGATCTAGTTTAATTTTCTATTTACCGGGTCCAGGACCTGAGCTTAGTATAGTTTGGCACACTCATGCCACTTACGAGTCATTGGCAGGTAAGGACTGACAATTTTATCATCATTATTGTCATAAATGTGTTGATTTTAAAATTTACACATTTATAAAAATGGATACAATGAAACATATTAAACATATAAATATACAACATTATGCAAATACAATTCAGTTACTTGATACTGAAACATAACTTCCCATCAAAATAATCTTGATTCCTCATTTTTACCATCTTTTTGTAATTATTGTTCATTTTATATATTCGAACCCTCCTCACAGTGCAAACAATTATCCTGCCATTTTAAGATATTTGGTACACCTCTACCAGGGAATGCTGACATACTTAGAACGTTCCACTATTGCTATCTGATTAGCCGCATTTTGTATATTAACATTTCACTATCCAGTGGTCTTACTATTCTTCCTTAGGAATAGATTATTTTAACCAAGATCTTCTTTTAGATTGATACAGTGGCACCACTGTTTCCTTCGTGTCCTTATATACTAGGCATTGATTCAGAACTACACAGCACACTCTAAGTCCCACTCCAGTTACATACAATTTCTGCCAGAAGCAATATCCCGAACTTGAATAAAACATACAGAGGCATAATTATACTCTGTTTGCGCCAAATTTGCATCATTTTTTTACGCAAATTCAGAGCAAACCTAACTCCATATTTATATTTTGACGTTGGACACGTCTAAAGCCAAATGTAGGAGTTTGCACCATTTTTTGGATGTGTTCACCTACCTTGCATCAAGAGATGCAAGGTAGGCATTCCCATCTAAAAAAATGTTGCTATTCCCATAGGCCCATAAGCTTTGCACCATTATTTAACAACTGGGTCAGACAAGGCATTAGGGGACCTGTGAACCCATTTCTATGGTTAAACACCCTAAAAATGGGTCCGCAGGTGCCCTCCCCAACCCCCAGGAACACCCACACCCACACCAGAGGGACACCAGAGGATGGGGGACCACATCCCAGGTAAGTAGGGTAAGTGTTGGTAAGTATTTTTTAACTTTTTTTAAAGTGCCATTAGGGGCCCCAACTTGTGGACCCCTGCATGGCACAGGGTGCAATGGCCATGCTCAGAGGACACTTCTCCCTTGTGCTGGCCATTGGGATGGTGGGCATGACTTCTGTCTTTCCTAAGACAGGAGTCATGGTTTGGTGGTTGCGCACCAAGAAATGGCGCTAGTCTGGTTAGAGGCATTTGTTTTGCCTCTAACCAGGCTAGTGTAATTTTTTGGTGCACAGACCCGCCTAGCATCTTTTTTGAAGGTGCTAGTCCACGTTTAGCCACCAGCTTGCGCCATTCCTTTAATATGGCACCCGGCTGGTGCTGTGGAATGGCACAAACCAGCGCTATACCTTGTGCCGCAAAACTGCGTTTTCACAGTTTTGCGGCAAAAAGTATAAATCAGGCCCACAGTTTTAGTTGGTAAACTGGCCTACTTGCATGGAGTGAGCTTCTAATACCAGTTTCCTGGCCCATCAGGCCTACTGGGGCCATCCTGGTGTCATTTTTCTCCTGGTAGCCTATCCACCAGGAGCACTTTCCTCAGGCCTCCCGGCCTCTAAAGGGTACTTATTGCAGGGATCTTCTTTTTCTGGTTCTCTGCTTCGGACCTGTCTTCTGCCTGGGTTTCTGATGCTCTTTCCCATTCGGGGTGTACAAAGTAAAAGGGTAATCCCAACACTTTCCAGATCCTTTGGCAATAGGGTATATAAGAGCAAACAATGGTTCACACAGGTTTTAAACAAACAAAGAACAGTATCTATTCTATAGTTTTAAGTTCTAGTCATTCAAGCAAGAACCAGTCAAACGATCAATAATTTATAGCAATGAATGTATTCATTGCATACTTTTTTAATTTCAATTGTTATAGTAAAGATACAGTGCTCACACTAAAGTGGGAAAGGGTACAGCGATAAGTGATGGAGAAATAAAAAGTAGACATGCATCACACATAAAAAAAGACATATGGCTCTTTAGAGTTATTTTACACAATAGAAATAGAATCTATATAAGTCTATTGTCAACAACATTTCAATCTCTGGTAATGTGATGTCATCATCAGGACAGGGCATGAGCATTCAGTATCTTAAGCAACCTGAATGAGTTCTCGATCCATCAGTTAGGATCGGGAGTAGCAATAAAAGCTGTGGCTAGCTGGCCAGCCAGATCAGGAATAACCTTAGGAACCCGCAGTGGACCCTCAAAGACTGCACAACATTATTACCTAATATCAGGCATACCTGTGACCAGCCGGACTTCGGCTGTAAGGGGCCATTGAAAATCAAGCGGTACACAACAGTACTAGTCAAACTTGTCATTTATATTGTGTAAAATAACTCTAAAGAGTCATATGTCTTTTTTTAGTTGTGATAGATATCTACTTTTGATTTCTCTATTACTTATCATTGCACCCTTTTTTACCTTACCTTAATGTGAGCACTGGATCTTTCCTATAACAAGGGGAAGTATTCAATGAATAAAATAATTGCTATAAAATATAGATTTTTTTGCCTGTTTCTTGTTTGCCTGGATTAAAACTGTTGGGTACATACTGGTCATTTCAGGATTGAAGCCTGTGTGAACTATTGTTTTCTCTTATCGACTGGTCCGTTCAGGAGGCTTCCTCCACATCCCCTCCACCGCCTGCCAGAAGAATATCCTTCCTGTCATGCTTTAGATGTCCTTCAGCCTCCTCACTAATTGAAGGGCACCTGCATACCAGTGGCTTCAAGGGTAGTCTACAGCAGGTCCATTTCCCCAACTGTTGTTCAGGGGCATGGAGAGGCAGCATCACTGGTCCTGGAGAGGCCCATTGTAGCCCTGTAGATCATCTGGAGTTAATATCCTTTAGTCCTTCCTTGCTGGGTAATCAGATGGCTCCTCCTTTCAGCTGAGCATTCTTTCAACATTATTGCTTATAGGTCCAGTGTCTTCTCTTCTGTCTCTCCCTTGCACAAGGGTTTTTTAAGTGAGTGTGGAATGTTCTAGAAGCCAGACACCTCAGGTCAATCCCAGGGTGCCACATCATCACTCCACATCTGTCTTAACTCTCCTGCACAGCATTCTGCAACACTCCAATGTGGTGAGGTCAAATTGTCCGTGGAAAGACCTTTCCAGAGAGCCTCAGCTCTGCCCCTAGCTGGCACAGCTGCCTGATCCATCCCACCAAGAGTTCATAGGGAGCCTCTTGTGGGTTTAGGTCAACAGGTCTTGATCTCCTCCTTTGTTTAGGCAGGCCCGGGCACAGTGTGACAAGCTAATAAACAGATTTAGATTTTCTCCCCACCACTTCCTTTACCATGAACTGGGTCAAGTACTCTATGGGGAGATGTGTGATCCTCTTATTGGAGAGCAGAGTAATTGACTTAGCCTAGTAGGGGGGACAATGGCCTGGAATCTGATTATGATCAGAGCCAGGGAAAAATGACAATCCTTAAAGCATCATGAGGAGTGTAGGTATGATGTCAGGGACTGTGGCTCTACACTCGGGTAAATGTTTACTCCTACATTGATACCTCACTGGATCCTGTAGGCCTACTTGTGCCAAAACTGTACTTTAGTGTGGATTTTGCCTATAATATGTAATTTACTTTAGGCACCACAGACCTTCTGTTAAGCACTGCAGACCTACTCTATAAATGCTCACACAAATTATAAGGCATAGCCAATTCAGCAAAATTCCTGGAAAGGTCCAATCTGCCACAGGTTAACTGTGTGTTGATACTGTGCTGCTTATGATGGCAGTCGCAGGCGTACAGCTGCCCATGTGTGTACATATAGTTGGTTACATGTTCATATTTGTCCAACACAGAGGGCCTGATTCTAACTTTGGAGGACGGTGTTAAACCGTCCCAAAAGTGGCGGATATACCACCTACCGTATTACGAGTCCATTATATCCTATGGAACTCGTAATACGGTAGGTGGTATATCCGCCACTTTTGGGACTGTTTAACACCGTCCTCCAAAGTTAGAATCAGGCCCAGAGTGTCTTACCCGAGCCCAGCAGCAAATGCCATCTCTTAAAAGTCAGATGTAGGAAATTGGGTCACCAGTTGAGGACTGTGAAACCCTACTCAAGTAGCAACCACAATCTCAGTCAAGGTGAAACACAAGCAAACCCCAAATGAACCTTTGCCTTTGTGCCTAACCCTCTGGTAGCTTGGCAAAAAGCAGTCAGGCGTAACTTAGAGTCAATGTGTTAAGTATTTATGCAGCACTTTAAACAGTAATAAAGTAAAAACAGCTCAAGAAAAATTCCACACCAATTTTGAAACACATAGTAAAATGTAATACATTGTTTGAGATCAAAATGGCAAAAGTCCAATGAGTAGAACCAGAGTTATTCAATTTTAAAGATTTAAGCAAAAATAGTGCCTAAAAACTCAAAGTGCCTATTGTGCTTATCTGGTCATGCCAGACCGGGACAAAGTCACAAGTTGTGGTTGATGACGATGAAGCGTGGGCTGGATACAGAGACCAAGTTAGGCCCACTGAACAAAGTACCATAAACCCTGGTTGCGGAAAGCTGTGGTTCAAAGGAGCTGCAAGGCTGCGATCCAGAGTCCTGGGTCAACGCCGAGGAGGCCATCAATGAGGGGCTTGCAATGCAAAGTCCTGAGTCGAAGAAGCATTGTGCACCAGAGGTTTGGAAGAAGCTGCAAGGCTGTGATGCACATTTCTGGATCACCGTCAATGTGGGGCTTGCAATACACTGTATTGGTTTTGACCATCTGACCACAGCTGGGCTTGTATAGTACTTTTGGCCTAATTCCAAGGGTCCAGGAGTAGGTGGTGCCACTTGGAGAATAGAACCCACAATAGACAGAATCCAGATGCTGGGTTCAAGGTATTTGGAGTCTCTCTGTCCCTGCGACTCTGACCGGAAGGCCAGTCAAATAGCCTTTGGAGTCGCTCTGATGGTCCTGGGTTAAAGATGCAGTTCCTTTTACTGAAGGAGCAGAGCAGCGGCCAGCAGAGTAGCAGTTCTTCTTGTAGAGCAGCACAGCAGTCCTTCTGAGTCTTTCACCGGCCAGAGGTGCATTGACGAGAGCCTTTGTGATGTGCAAGTATGGTAGGTGACACAACTCTCCCTCATCAAGCCAGAGATGGCCTACTCTGCTAACAGTTGTTATCCTTTGTCTCACTGTGTAGGAGCAATACACAAAGTTCAACTGCCAGCTATACCTAGTCATGTGTCCCAGGATGCAGACTGCATGCACCAAATGGTTTCGACAAGAAAATCAAAATTTCTAAAAGTGACGTTTTCAGAAGTATGACTCAAAATCTGACTTTAACATTAAAGACGGATTAAATTACAATTCTTTAGACACCAAAACTCAACATTTTTACTTGTTCCATATTGAAAACCTAGCACCTATTAAATGTAATTAGGTAACTCAATGTCATTCTATAAGAGACGTATGCCTTGAAGTAGTGAAAAATTGATTTTTAACTTTTTCACTACCAGGACATGTAAAGCTTAAAAGCACATATCCAACTTTTCAAATACATTGCACTCTGACCTCTGGGCTGTTTAGGGCCTACCCTAGGGTTGACTTATATGTACTAAAAGGAAGTTTAGGCCTGGAAAAATGTGTCTTTTGCCTGATCAAAATGGCATTTTGAAACTGCACACACAGACTGCAATGGCAGACTTGAAACATGTTTTATGAGACTACATAGGTGGGTGGCATAATCAGTGCTGTAAACCCACTAGTAGCAGTCAATTTACAGGCCCTGGGAACATATAGTATGCATTCACTAGGGTCTTACATATACATTAACTGTACCAATGGGGTGTCAGCCAATTTTACCATGTTTAAATGAGAAAGCACTTTATCATTGATTAGCATAGGTAATTGTGAAGAATGCTAAGGCCAGCAAAAAAAGTGTCAGGAAAAACAGGAGGATAGAAGACAAAATGTTGGGTAGGGAAAGCCACGCCAAGGATGTCAGGTTCAACAGCGGACAACAGTTGATAATCCCTCAGTCCATTTATTTTAAATTTTCTGTGAGTGAGTCTCTGGTGGTCTCACTCGCAGTAAAAATCAAGAAAAAATGGGTAGTCAAAAGCGACAAGTCCAGGGAAGATTAAAAGGGAAGAACTCTTTTGCTATGTAACATATTTGCTGAATGTACTTTGCATGATGTATTGTATAACAGATTATAATGTATACTATTTTTTATCCAAAATGCTCTAGCAAGAAGTCAATATCATGCATGTGTTTCCTCATCAAATGCTGGCTTAGCTTCTAATTGCTTATCCCATATTAATTTTATTAATATGGAAGTTCTACTCCTGATGTAAACTGTGGCTGAGCTCAAATACTGTGCAAACGGATGGATCTAGAAAGGCAAACAGGCATTTTAGGACACATTTGGCTCACCATTGATAAAATGGACTTATCACCAATACAAATAGACAGTGTGTGACTGTATGTAACGAGCCAACCCAAAAAACAAGTTTAATTAAAGGGGAAAGTAATTCATTAGAAAAACATGTAAGAAACATTAGTAATCTGTATATAGGTTTCAAAAACAATAAAGCAAGGGAAACTAAATCCATCAAACTTTTTAAAAAAGTATATGCATCTTCAGGGAGGTCCAACCAGGGTTCAAAACATAGTGGGCTGGTCCTTGAATGCATCCAGCGTGATGGGAAATTTTCCCATTCAAAGTTTTTTTGTTCAAACCTTTTCAGAGTAAAAATTATTCATGCGGAAAAAAATTGAGAACTATGGGCCATATATACGAACGCATTTTCCCATAGACACAGAATGGGCAAAACTGCTTGCTACATCTGGCCCTATATTCTTGATTGGCTCCAGGACCTCTGGTGTGCTGTGTGGCACTCTTGGTGAACACAGTACAACTAGTGTAAAATATTCTGAGCATGACTTAGGCACATCCAATTGTGAACGTCCAATGCAAAGGTGGTTGATGCAAGGTAAACCTTCTCTCATTTGTGTTTTTCTAGGAACAGAGTTTGAGTTGAGTACAATGTCTTGATCAGTGACTTCTACAAGGCTGTAGAGAGGGAGAAAGATGTTCTTTATTCTGGCAAGATCACACATTGGTATAAAGAATTACCATGGCTGTCAGCACACATGGGGGCATATCTATACTATGTTTGTGCCAGATTTGCGTAATTGTTTTTTACGCAAATCCAGCCCAAACTTAACTCCATATTTATATTTTGACCTTAGACCCGTCTAGCATCAAAATGTTGGAGTTTGCATCATTTTAAGGATGCATGAAACCGCCTTGCATCCATGAGATGCAAGTTAGGCATTCCCGTCCAAAAAATGACTCAAAAACCCTAGCCCAATATGTAGCCACTCTGGAAAAAAATGACGCACGGGTGGGATGCAGACATGCAAAATGGCGCAAACCCTGATTTGCATCACATTTTAATGCCTGGGTCAGGGCAGGCGTTAAAATGGGGCAAACACACCACTACTTAAGGAAAACACACACAAACAACATCATTGTTCAAGAAGGACAACATGGAGGTGCTACTCATGCAGCATGCCAGACGACGCACAGCACAGGACCAACACCAGCAGCCACCACCACCACCCCAATGTGGAGCCCAAAGGCAATGCAGAAGAGGGTCTTCAGGCCCAGGACAAACCCTCCAGGGCCTCAGGAAACAGGATATCATCCAGAGCTACAGACTCATCTGGCAAGCCATACATCACCTGCTGCGCCAAATTGAGCCACAGATAACAGCCAACCTGAAGACACCACACAATATTCCCCCAGTGACCAAGCTACTAGCTGTCCTACACATGTTGGCAAGTGGCTCATTCCAAACAACGGATGTCCAGGTTGCTGAGGTATCACAGCCCTCATTCTCCGCATTCCTTCCCAAGGTCCTTGGTGCCATCATCACTCTTACACCCCACCACATCAGCTTCCCCAGCACACAGCAGAAGCAGCAGGAGACCAAACAGAGGTTTTACCAAATACATGGCTTCCCGCATGTGCTTGGTGCTATTGACTGCACCCATGTCCGGAGTGTACCACCTGCTGCATCAGAGAATCTATACCGGAACAGAAAGCACACCCACTCCATAAATGTGCAGGTCATAGTAGACCACCAGGGATTGTTTACCAACATCTTGGCCAAGTATTCTGGGAGTGTACATGATTCCTTCATCTTCCGCCACAGCACCATCAATCTGAACTTCCAGGATGGACGATATGGCAATGACCTTCTTGTTAGTAAGTCCATAAACCTAGCAATATACACACACACCACAGCAACCCTGTAGGACACACAATACATGCACCACTTCATTGACAAGTGGGCAGGAAGACACTGAGGTGTGACACATGTAGTTATGTTGTACACCCTGACACAATGGGATACACATCTATGAACAAATGACGGCTGCCAATAACAATAGATGCCACTGTAGAGCTACAAGGGACCAATGTCAAAGCACACAGTGACAATGACATGGCCTGCCCTGGAAGTACAATTTGGAAGATGAACCATATACTGTTACATTAGACCAAATAGTCAATCCCACACCCTCCCAAGCAATAAGTACTGTGGACGGGATGTGCAATGTGTGTTGCTGCAGGTCAAACACCATGAGACACATAGCATGATGATGCTGACTCACATGTAGGTGACATGGAAACACCAAGGCAGTCCCAACATCACACATTACTCCTGGGGTGATGTTGCCAGGTAGCAATAAGGAAGTGGACTGTGCTGTGAACACATATTGATATGCCACTAATGCAAATTGCACACTGCTGCACACACTGAAAGAGACAATTGTCCATTAAAATAACAGATGTACATGGAGATGGCCATTCCTGCACATATACATCCACCTCCACAAGGCAGTTAGCCAGGTTACCTGGAGCAAGTTCGGTAGTGTAGGTGCACAGTTGCACATGAGCCCCTGGCAGAGGGAACCACAAAGGTCTACATAGAACCAATGCCACACATGGGACAATTGTGCATTGTCAATACTGAACACCTCCGTGCTGCCAACTTAGGGAGATGTGTTGGGCATTGTCACCAAGCCTAATCAAAGGGCCTTACTTCTAGATTTCATCAGCAAAGACATATGTCTAAGTGGATGGGATGTCCAGGCCATGCAGTACAACCATGTTACCACCACATCTGAATCTATTGTGTGTGTGGAAGTATCATGTCCCCTCCAGTGAAAGCACACTAAAACATGTTGCTGACTACATAACGCATGGTACATACGTACTGAACTGCAGTTTGGAAACTAAACCATAGATATCAGGTCAATGAGCCAAATACAAGTTGTCAAGTCAAACAACCCAATGCAGAACAAACCTCACAGAAGCCCAGGATCTCACACAATGCCACAAACACATTTGAGTCACAGACGACACAAGATATCAACTGCCATGCTACATGACATTCCTGGTGCAAGCAACAACAAATTAATTACTCCGATTTTCTTTTTCAGCTGATCAGGGTTACGGGGTCCAGCCATGGATCATGACCCCATTCCCCAACCCAATCACAGCTGCAGAGCGTCTCTATAATGAGACACATCGGAGGACACGCATCATTGCTGAACGGACCTTTGGCATCCTGAAGTCCAGATTCAGGTGCCTGGACATCATCGGAGGCAGCCTCCTATATTCCCCAGGAATGGTCTGCAAGAGCATATTGACTTGTGCCATCCTGCACAACATTTGTGTTAGGAGGAACATCCCCCTATATGAACCCGAACAAGAACTGCCTGAAGAGGAGGAGGAGGCAGATGGTGCGAGGGAAAATGAAGGGGAACATCCAAACACAGATGCGGGAATGCTCGCAGACAACAGATAGTTCAACACTTTTTTCAACAATAGTCAATTGTTCCGATATGTAATTAAACACCTCACTTTATCACTCAATCCTGCTCTGTTTACTTATTTCTGCATCTCATGTTCTTTAGGAATATGAGTATTACCTCAGGGAGCATGTCACAAAGACAAATATGACTACTCCTGATGCAACATCACATGCGATGCATATGATTTTACAGCAAACATCACACACAGTTTTAAAAAAAAACATCTTTTCAGTTTCACAAAAGAAAGATGAAATCATATGACAGACATCCACGTTGCCAACATGGTCTACTGTAGCACATGACACACAACTATGACATCTTCAATCATAAGGTAAATAAGCGCCTCATACATGAGGCCATGGATTTGAAATATCAGTGGTAACAGGAATGAATGAACAGACCCCTGACATTAGTAATTCTGACATTTGCTATCTCTGCAAGGAGCTTGTGTCACAAGAGGTGCATCAATCCTCACAATGAATAGCATGAGTGTCCTAGGTATGGCAAGCAATGGTCACAACACATGCCCTGCGCAGTGCATCCCTGATAATAAGTCCTGCCACTGCCATGTGTTAAGTCTCTGCCCTCCTTTCTCTAGGGGGCGCTGTAAATGGACTATCTGTACCCTGGGAACCATCATTAACACTCACTCAGGCTCCTATTTGGACTCCTGTTTGCTTCCCTTTTCCATATGGCATACTATAGAACAACTGCATTAGCCTGCATGGACTTCAGGTCCCATAATGCACTGCCTGGTAGTCCGAAGACCTGTAATCTTCTGCCATAGTTTTTTATGAGAAAAGTCCGGTTGTCCCCTTATACTGGATTCTCTCCTCCAGGACTTGTGAGAGACTGAAGCTGCACACACCTGTGAGATCTCTTGTGCAGCCCAGCCATGTGACTCTGCCCTGGCTTTGCTGCTGCCTGGAACTGCTTAGAAGCTGCCATTTCCTGAAGCTCCTCATTGGACATTTCATTTGTGTACCAGCGCCCTTGCTGGATTGTTTTACAGTCCTCATTATGCCTAAAACTGTTCTCTGTTTCCACAGTGCTGTTCCTGCTTGTTCCAGTCAGACTATGCTCCCTGTTTTTCAGCCTTGTTCATGTTTGTTTCTGACAGAACCTGATTTCTGTTACCCAGAACTGTTCCAGTCTTTGTGTCAACCAGAGCCTGTTCCCTGTGCCTGCATTTGCCTCCTAGTTGGTTCCCTTGCCCTCTGTTTTCTCTTGGTGTATCGTGTCTGGTGAGTGTACTATCAGTCCTCAACTGTATAGAAATGGTTTAATTTTGTATTTGTTCAGGCACCTGGTTTCCAGAAGGCTAATCCACCTCCCATCCTTTGTCTAGTCTTGCATGTAGTCATTAGTGCCTAACAGTGACAGTGTGCTATGACTGTTTTCCAGGATTTGTTCCTGTGTCTCCAGTCTGACAAACAAGACCTAGGGCCAGATGCAGGAAACACTTTGCGAGTCGCAAATGGCAAAATCTGCCGTTTGCGACTCGCAAATGCGTGTTTCCAATGCAGAAATGCATTTTGCGAGTCGGGACCGACTCGCAAAATGCATTTCAGAATCGCAAATAGGAAGGGGTGTTCCCTTCCTATTTGCGATTCGTAGTGGTATGCAATACCATTTGCGACCGCATATGCGGTCGCAAATGGTGTCGCAGTTACCATCCACTTGAAGTGGATGGTAATTCACTCGCAAATTGGAAGGGGTCCCCATGGGACCCCTTCCCCTTTGTGAATGGACCCAAAACTATTTTTTCAGGGCAGGTAGTGGTCCAAGGGACCACTACCTGCCCTGAAAAAATACCGAAACTAAAGGTTTCGGTTTTTTTATTAAGTGCAGCTCGTTTTCCTTAAAGGAAAACCGGCTACACTTAAAAAAAAAAAACTGCTTTATTTAAAAGCAGTCACGAACATGGAGGTCTGCTGACTACAGCAGGCCTCCATGTTTGCGAGTGCCTATAGTCGGTATGGGGCCGCAATTTGCGACCCACCTCATTAATATTAATGAGGTGGGTCTCTGCGACCCCATACCGACTCGCAGACGGTGTCTGAGACACCGTTCTGCATTGCAAATTGCGACTTGCAATTTGCGAGTCAGAAGGACTCGCAAATTGCAAGTCGCAATTTGCAATTTTCCTACATCTGGCCCCTAGTCTTGTGTATGTAAGGACAATCCATGTTTGTGCCCTGAGGGTCCAGACACCGATTCACTTCTGCCACCACCTTACTATGGGGCTTCGTGGTGACTAGCTGTGAGATTAATCTGCACAGAGGCACTGACGTTCCATGTTGCTGTGAGAATTTCTGAGCCCTACCCTGTGTACAAAATTAGTGATGAGCCCTGCATGTTTGTCCATTACTGACCCGTTACATATTTTTCAACACTAAGGTTGCTCTGTATTCACTCTTCTGTATTATCTGCAGTACCATAGCTGCCCTATCCCCGTGTATGCCTTCAGCTGATCTTCTGCTTTAGAACAAATCTGCCTTGCAAGATAGTCTGTGAACTCAAGGATGGGCCCAACAGACACCTGACTAGACCTGCACAAAACCATAACACCCTGGAGCCCAATACTGACACAGGGAACACATACCCACACACTTGAACTGGACACTTTTGTGCAATGCACCTCTGAAAATATGTGAACACATGCAGCCAGTGTTGCAGGTCCACCACAGTCACAGGAGGAACATAGGTAATTTACATTAGTCAAACTGACGTGTACATAACAATTTTATGATTGGATTCGAGGCTCAGTGTCGCAAACACTGTACCTATCAAACATGTACAAATGCCTGACAAAGGAGTAGTTTACACACAAGTCACCATGAAGTTGTAGCCAACAATTAATGACATGTGAGGGGTAACATATCCTACATAGCCCTCATCAGCCATCCTCGATCTTCCCTGTGTATTGTTTGTCGTGAGAAATGCAATGTCCCCAAAGTCAAACAACTACACACATCAAATGAGTTGAAACATATTACAAACACATATCATGACTGTTGTACATCATTGATTGCCATCTGATGTTGATACCCATTTGTAACACATTCATACATGACCACTACACCAAATGTATGGCATGCCAATCCATCAGAAGCACACATATAGTTGTAACAGTCAATTCACACACAAAACACATACTTTTGTAGCGCAGCCTTGCCGTCATTTATTGATGCAAAATCAGTGCAAAACTTACAAATTCCGTTAGAATTTCCTAACTTTGCACTGCTTTTGCATCAGAAAATAAAAGGAAATGCTGTGCAAAGATGGTATAAATGTGGGCTGCAGTTGCATGGTCTACCACATGTGGCTAAACACTATAACACACACTGCAGGCCACACCATCCTATCTTCATCTAGATACAGGCTGCATGCATGTTAAATATTTAAAATTCATGCAAAAACAGTTTGAGTCAGAAATTTTGACGCAAATGTGTTGAAAAACCGTGCAAACGCATACTAAACATCAACAGGGCCCTAGCGTTAATTCCACCAGCGCACTCCACGCATGCAGATATCCATAAAAATAGTAGTTTCCCAGTAATGCGTGGTATTTTGCCACAGAATATATTCACCAAACTACGTATACATCAAAAAAATACATGAAAGACGGAAAACGGGGCGCAAGGGGGATAGGAAGTGATGTAATAGGAAATCCTGTTTACAGAAATGGTACAGTGGGTGTCCTTTTATTTTCACTTTACAGTCTGTCATTTTTCTTGACTGTGTAGCTGTGTCCTGGTGTTGCTCTTGTTTGGAGTGTGTATTTTGTATCTTGCAGTGTCTATCTTTTGTCTTTTGGTGTATTCTATTTGTATATTGTACCCGTGTAAGTGTTTTGTGTACTTAAGTGTTCTCTGAATTGTATTTGTACTGTCAGTGTCTGTTTGGGGGTTAGATTAGTAGGGTTAGTTGGGGTCTGCAATTTGGGTTTGTAACTTTCCTTTTTTCTTATTTTTTCCTTTAGTTTTCACTTTTCTCGTTAAGATTCTGTACCATGCCATGTCGGGAAGGGCGAGACTAGCTGCATGGGTGAGGAGGAGCATGGGGCATTTGTGTGGGTGGTGTGTCACTTTCTTCCAATGATGCTGGAGGCGGGGTGACATGTGATACAGGGGTATCACACGGAGACAAGGTCGCTGGGTTGGGCGAAGGAGCTCTTCCACCTGAAACGTGTGTTCTACACCTCCCAGAAATGAGCACCAGCTGAAGCATCCCTATGCTGACCTGGTTGCATGAGAACAGGAATTGCTGGACCACCTGGGTGTGGTGATCGATGGCCCTGTTGGTGAGTATCACATTGACAAATGTGTACAGTAGAATGCTCCTGAGTGACAGTAGCAGATGTCTTGACGTGCTGCATGCAATGTTTGTGGCCATGTCGAATGCAAGTAGAAGAAACTGTTAGTGTACCAGTACTGAGATGTATTACACATCTTTATACATTGCAGTCCAGAGTTTCATTGAGCCATGTCCGACTATTATTTAGGGCCATATGTACCAAGCTATTTATAACTTTCACAAATTACCTAGTTTTCTGATTTTTTGTGTTTACGTCCCGTAAAATATTCTTTCAAATGCACAACCCAAATTTTGCCATTCTGCTATCACATTGCACAATCACAAAAAAGGGTTTTCTAATGGCATTTAGGAATGGGTGTTCCTATCCTATTATTGAGTCGCAGGCGGCTAATTGTTTTTTTTTCTTGGGCACAAAAACTAGCACAAAGCAACTTGCAGTTACCATCCATTTCAAGTTGATGCTAACACATTTGCAAAAGGGGAGGGGTCCCCATGGGGTCCCTTCCTCTTTGTGAATGCATGGCCATAAAATTATTCTGAGCAGGAAGTTGTGCCACAGACCACTGACTGCTTCCAAAAATATTTTTCAGTCACAAATTAGGTTTTTTAAATACTTTCTGTTTACCCCTTCTGAACTAAGGCTGCAATTAAATGAATATTTACATTTCAAGATGAAAGCAGTCACAGGGGGTCATTACAACACTGGCGGTATAAGGTGCTTACCGCCGTGCAGAAGACCGCCAAAACACCGCCGCGGCCGCGGTTGACCGCCACAGCTATTATTACACACATCTTGGAATCTGCCGAAATTCAGACACCCACACACTACTGCCACACCAAAGGTCAGCGATAAACATGCGGAAACAAATCCTCCACCTCCACGCCAACAGACACACGCCCATGCTATCACGACCCACGAATCCACGCAGCGGTCTTTCAACCGCGGTATTCCATTGGCGGTACACACCGCTGCGCTCAAAATACACACACAGCTCCAAAACACCGCCACATTGGACAATTCCAAATACACACACCTGATACACATACAAACACCACTCCCACACACCCAACACAATATAAAACACACACCCACATCACCCGCAAACCCCTACGACCACAAATTTTGAGGAAGCCGAGAGACAGAGAGCACAGCAATTGAGAACCCCACCACACAGAGGCACACAACACCATCACCCACACAACATCCACGCACAAAACAACACATACCACTACACTCACCACACTCATCAACACATACACCACCCCACACATCACACACAACACCCCATGTCACGCCAAAGACACCCCAGCTTCTCCGAGGAGGAGCTCAGGGTCATGGTGGAGGAAATCATCGGGTAGAGCCACAGCTATTTGGCTCACAGGTACAGCACACATCAATAGCCAGGAAGATGGAGCTATGGCAAAGAATAGTGGACAGGGTCAACGCTGTGGGACAGCACCCAAGAAATAGGGAGGACATCAGGAAGAGGTGGAAAGACCTACGGGGAAGGTGCGTTCAACGGTATCCAGGCACCAAATCGCGGTACAGCGGACTGGCGGCGGACCACCACCTCCTCCCCCTCAACTAACAACATGGGAGGAGCAAGTCTTGTCCATCTTGCATCCTCAGGGCCTCGGAGGAGTCGTTGGAGGAACGGACACTGGTAAGTCAAATCTTAACTATCATAACCCCCACCCTACCTGCATGATATCACACACCCCACCATCACACCCTCCCCTATCACCCCAAGCCCTCACCTATCTATCCATTACACCAACCACCCATCCCAAACCCAAGCCCTGCATGACATACCTAAGCATCGACACCCATCACCAAAGCATGCCCACTGCACAGACCCAGAACAGCCCCCAACCATCAGCACACAAGCTCCCCCACAGGAATGCCTGCACTGGGGTTCACGCACACCCAACCATTGCACACCATGAAACACACACATGCAATAATCATGTACTTATACCCCCACAGGAACCCGAAGGAATGTCATCACACCAGAGGGTCGGGAAAACACCACTCCACCCCTGAAGAGGCCCACAGTGACGACAGCAGCTCTGCCCTACTGGATCTTGATGACCAGCCCGGACCATAGTGTGCCTCAGGACAGTCGGTTCCCCTTGCCCCGCCGCAGCCCAACACCGAGCTTCCACCCTCTGGTAACACCAGCACAGCACCCACCCAGCGGGCCCAAACCTCCCTACCCAGGACAGGTCAATCAGCGGTGTGTCCACCACTACAGGGCACCCAGGCTAACCCACCACCCCAACAACAACAGGGACCTGGGGGCAGTGGTAGTGGGCACACGGTCCAGGGGACGGAGGCCCAGGAACATAGGGGAACTGGGAGGGCTGCTGTGCGACAGAGGGAGGACAGGCCAAGGGAACCCACTCTCAACAAGGCCCTCTCCTCCATCATGGGAGCATACCACCACTCCCAGAAGACGATGGCCACGGTCCTGGACAAGTTGCAGGAGACTCTGCGTCTGCAGGAGGAACAATATTTGGGGTTCAGGGAGGAGCTCAGGACCATCGGCTCCGCCCTGGGCACCATCGTAGGGGTGCTGACGGACATTCAAAAGACCTTGAGGGACACCGTGGCACTCCAATGGGCCCCTGACACGAGCATGGACGATGAACTGCCCACCACCTCCGCCGGCGCTAGTGGACAGGACGCCCGCCACTCGACAACCACACCAGCACCCCACCCCCTGCAGACGGACAACCACCACGCAAGCGGGCCCTGAGATCCAGGAACAGGACAGAGCAAGATGGCAAGACCCCCGCCAGGAAATAAGACCATCCTGATTGTCCTCCCACTGTCCCACTTTGTTACCCTGCCCAAATCGGAACTGCCCCAGCTCCACTTCCAATGCCCAGATCTGCAATGTACCTGTGAGACTAATAGACTGGACTCTGCCATGGACATTCCTCCACCATCACCCATCACCATTTTACAACCCCCCTTCAATTTTGTGCACTTAAATAAACATCCTTCAAACACCAAAAGAAATTGAGTCAGTCAATGATTTGTAAATCTCTATAATCAATTACAGTTGCATAATGGGTTACCCATTGGAAGGCTAACATACCTATGTCACACATCACAAGCCCTTCAAGGATGCAAACAGTTGACACGTAGGTTACCACATTTGTGGAACTGAAATGGAAGGGGACAACTCAGTTAACAAATAGTGAGTGAATCTGAGGTACAGGATGGAGGTAGATGTGTGAAAGTGAATGTAATGGTAAAATAGAAAATGTTCTCACCTGTGTGTCACTGGAAATATTGCTGTATGACTGACTCCCTGTTGTCGTTTTCGTCTTCCTCAGATTCATCCTCATCACTGTCCACAGGCTCCGCAGGCTCCACAGCTGCTACAACACCGTCATCTGGATCATCCTCCTGCAGAAAAAGCACCTGGTGTCGCAAAGCCAAGTTATGGAGCATGGAGCAGGCGATGATGATGTCGCACACCTTCTTCGGTGAGTAGAATAGGGATCCACCTGTCATATGGAGGCACCTCATCCTGGCCTTAAGAAGGCCGAAGGTGCGTTCGATAACCCTCCTAGTCCGCCCATGGGCCTCATTGTACCGTTCCTCTGCCCTGGGATTCCTCAATGGGGTCAATAGCCAGGAAAGGTTGGGGTAACCAGAGTCCCCCAATAGCCATACACGGTGCCTCTGGTGTTCACCCATCATATCAGGGATGCTGCTATTGCGCAGGATGTAGGCGTCATGCACTGAGCCAGGGAACATAGCATTTACCTGGGAGATGTACTGGTCTGCCAAACACACCATCTGGACATTCATCGAATGATAACTCTTCCGGTTCCTGTACACCTGTTCACTCCTGCAGGGGGGACCAGAGCTACATGGGTCCCATCAATAGCACCTATGACATTGGGGATATGTCCAAGGGCATAGAAGTCACCTTTAACTGTAGGCAAATCCTCCACCTCAGGGAAAATGATGTATCTCCTTACGTGTGTCAGCAGGGCAGCCAACACTCTGGACAACACGTTGGAAAACATAGGCTGGGACATCCCTGATGCCATGGCCACTGTTGTTTGAAATGACCCACTTGCAAGGAAATGGAGCACTGACAGCACCTGCACATCAGGGGGGATTCCAGTCGGATGGCGGATTGGTGACATCAGCCCTGGCTCCAACTGGGTACACAGTTCCTTGATTGTGGCACGGTCAAACCGGTAGGTCACGATTAAATGTCGCTCCTCCATTGTCAACAGGTCCACCAGCGGTCGGTACACCGGCGGTTCCGCCATCTTCTCATATGTCCCAGCTGACGGTGCCTACGAAGGACAACAGCGAGGAAAAAGTCACTATTCTTCCAGGTATGTACTCACAGTCACACACAAGACTACCCCAGACAATAAACCCTTCCTGTATGTGTGTTGAGTGTAGGCCTCAGTATGTGTGACGCAGTTGCAAATGAATCCATGTGGGCCCCTGAAATGGCGGCTGCCTGACCTTTAAACTGGGACAATGGGATTGTGGGGTAATAGCGCTGGCGTTGCAAACCGTGGCGGTAGGCGGTCGTAGAGCGCGGCGCAATGCTGCATTGGTTAACAATGGACCCTATGGGTCCCAGGAGCCAATGAACAGGTGCGCCGGTGGTGATGATGCGGCCAGCCGCGGACGTCACCGCCGCGGACTTTACCGCCATTTTCTATCTCTTCATTCACTAGATACCTGACCTTCGACAGGAGAGGACCTACACTGCTAGTGCAGCTGTGACCTCGGTCTGGAAGCGACGATGGCTGCTGCGTCTGGGGAAAGGGCCCCTGCCTTCACATCGGAGGAGTTGGAGAAACTTGTGGATGGGGTCCTCCCCAGTACACGCTACTCTACGGTCCTCCAGACCAACAGGTTAGTACACAGGGAGCACGTTGTAGGGGCTAGGCCTGGGTGGAGAGGGCTGGGTGGAAGAGGGAAGGGGGCAGAAGTCATACTACAGTAAAGCATGGGAATAAATGGGCCACATGGTCAGAGTATGGAGGGGGCCACACACATTGATGGTGCAATTGGTAATGACTGTTCCTCTTCCCATGTGCATGTCATGTAGGTCAGCGCCCACCAGAAGAGGGACATTTGGCATACCATCGCCAAGGACGTCCGGAACCTGGGGGCCCACCAGAGACGGGGCACCCACTGCCGGAAGAAATGGGAGGACATGACCCCCCTGATGTTCCGGATCCTGGCGGTGGCCTATCCGGAGTTGGATGGGCGCTTAAGGACATCACAGCAGACACAAGGGGGTGAGTACAAACTCATTCTGCGGACTTTGCGTGCAGTGGAGGTGTCTGGGTGGGGGAGGTGGGCTGTGGGTGTCCGTAGGCCAGGGCGAGTTAGTTAGGCCAGGCCCCTCCGTTATGTAGGCCATGTGGCACTCTACCCCACCTCAGCAAACTAGCAAGTTGAGGTATAGTTGCCCCTGTGGCATCCATGTGCGCAGCTTTTCTGCATTGCCATGTAGCCCATATCCATGAAATTGCATGTGCAGAGGGCAGGAGCGCGGCGTTGTGCATGGGGCAGCTGCGTCTGTCTTGTCCGCCAACGGTAGCGGTATGCCATGTACTAAAACTCTCTTTCTTCTGTCTCCCCCCCTTTTCCTGCTCTCCCTGTCCGTTTGTACATCAGCATCAACAGGCGGAGGTACAGTGGCACCGGAGCACGAGGGAGCTGCATCCAACATGGCCATGGAGGGCCACACCACAGACTCTGAATGCACCAATGGGACGGAGGGCGAGGGGAGCTTCACGTCAGCCACCGGATCACCAACCAGCGACACAGACTCGTCCGCCAATGTGAGGTCCCTGTGGTGGCGGCACCATCTGTGCGCCCCACTTCTACAGGTACAGCCGCCACCCCCCCTACCAGCACCGCCCTCCCAGCAGCCCCTCAGCGTTCGCCCCGTGCCCGCTCACCCAGGAGGGTGGGCATCACCTTCGCCTCTGGCACCTCAGGCCCTGCCCCAGTCACCCCTGCTGCCCTCAGTGAGGAGGCCATTGACCTCCTCAGGTCACTCACTGTTGGACAGTATACCATTGTGAATGCCATCCAGGGTGTAGAAAGGGAGTTGCAACACGGTAATGCATTCCTGGAGGGCATTCATTCTGGTCAGGCTGCCCTTCAGCGAACCCTACAATCTCTGGCCTTAGCACTGATGGCAGCAATTGTCACTGTGTCTAGCCTCCCCCCTCCAACTTCCTCCACCCAGACCCAATGCCCTGTATCCCAGCCCATCCCAAGCACACCTACAGACCAGCATGCAGACAAGTCAACACACCCAAGTGGCTCAGGCAAACATAGGCACCACACACACCACAAGCACTCACACAAGCATCACACCCATACAGACACAGCAACATCCACTGTCTCCACTGTGTCCCCCTCCTCCTCTTCTCCCTACTCCCTACTCCCTCCCAGTCTCGTCTACACACACACCTGCATGCACCACATCTACAGGCACTAGGACTCGAACCAGGACACCCAGCACCACACGCCGCTCACCTGCACTCACCACCTCCACTCCCATTTACACGTCCCCTGTGTCCTCTCCCAGTGTGTCTGTGATGCCCCCTCCCAAAGTACCCAAACGCCGACAATCACTCACCCAACATCCATCCACCTCACGACAGCCTCCAGTACCTGCACCTGCACCCAAAACACCTTAAGTGACACCTCCTACAACCACCTACTCATCCTCCACTCCCAGACCCCCTCCAGCTACCCATCCCAGTGTTCGTCAGAAACTGTCCCTCTGTCAAATTGACCTTTTTGCCCCCACTCCCCCTCCAATTCATCAGTCCCGTCGTAGCGCCTCAGCCAAAAAGCCTCCAGGACCAGTGGTGCCTGTTCAAGGTTTTTGGAGTGCACTGTCCACCAGGGTAGGCAGTAGGACCCGGAGCCAAGGCACAGGCAGCCCACCCCCTGTAAAGGCTCCGAAATTGGAGAGTGGACGAGGGGACGTGTCAAGACTCCTGGTGGGACAACAAATGAAATGGGATCGAAGGCGATTGGTGAGTCAGCTGTAACTCCTAAAAAGGTGGGGAAGGTCCAGAGGAAGTCTGCCAAGCCTGTTGTGAGTGTCACGGCGGAGAAGTGCGCCATCATTTCCGGCGGTCCAGACACAACCGCCAGCACCGTAGTCACTGGTCCAGAGACCACCGCCAGAGTCACAGCCCAGGAGGGCTCAAGTATCGTCACTGGTCCAGAGACCACCGCCAGAGTCACAGCCCAGGAGGGCTCAAGTATCGTGACTGGTCCAGAGACCACCGCCGGAGTCACAGCCCAGGAGGGCTCAAGTATTGTCACTGGTCCAGAGACCACCGCCGGAGTCACAGCCCAGGAGGGCTCAAGTATCGTGACTGGTCCAGAGACCACCGCCGGAGTCACAGCCCAGGAGGGCTCAAGTATCGTAACTGGTCCAGAGACCACCGTCAGAGTCACAGCCCAGGAGGGCTCAAGTATCGTCACTGGTCCGGAGACCACCGCCAGAGTCACAGCCCAGGAGGGCTCAAGTATCGTAACCGGTCCAGAGACCACCGCCGGAGTCACAGCCCAGGCGGGGCCAGGATGCCACAGCCCCGCTGGTCAATGATGGAACGTCATGCCACACACCAATGTCCAGTGTGGAAAGCGTCATGCCACACACCAATGTCCGTATCAGAACCGCCATGTCAAAGCACCGCTGATCAGTCCTGAAACGCCATGTCATGGCACCACTGAAGAGGGCAAAGACCGCCATGTCATAGCACCGCTGAAGAGGGCAAAGACCGCCATGTCAAAAGCACCGCTGAAGAGGGCAAAGACCGCCATGTCAAAAGCACCGCTGAAGAGGCCAAAGACCGCCATGTCAAAGCACCGCTGAACAGTCCTGAAACGCCATGTCATGGCATCGCTGAAGAGGGCAAAGACCGCCATGTTAAAAGCACCGCTGAACAGTCCTGAACCACCATGTCAAAAGCACCGCTGAAGAGGGCAAAGACCACCATGTCAAAGCACCGCTGAACAGTCCTGAAACGCCATGTCATGGCACCGCTGAAGAGGGCAAAGACCGCCATGTCAAAAGCACCGCTGAACAGTCCTGAACCGCCATGTCAAAAGCACCGCTGAAGAGGGCAAAGACCGCCATGTCATAGCACCGTTGAAGAGGGCAATGCACCGGGTAGGAATGAATGGCCCACCACATCAGGCATCCTTATCCCATGTGCAGCTGGGACAGTGACAGGACACTACCATTCACGGGGAGACTCATCCAGTCTGGGCACCAGTCACCCCCCAGTACCAGTATGGACCTGTATCAACTTGAGAGACTGTGGCTTTGCACTCCCCAGGATATGACAGTGGGCAATCCACCCACTGTATGGACTAGAGAGACTGTGAATTTGCACTCCCCAGGATGTGACAGTGGGCAACCCACCCACTGTATGGACTAGAGAGACTGTGGCTTAGCACTCCCCAGGATGTGACAGTAGGCACCCCACCCATTGTAGAGACTTGAGAGACTGTGGCTTTGCACTCCCCAGGATACATCAATGGGCATAGAGCCCTGTTGTGGATCTGGCTTTGCGTTTATGTGGCTGAGGTGCCCCCCCTTTCCTTCCCCCAGAGGTGCCTGTTGTGTTTCTATCTGATGCCCCGGCAGTGTTCTCTCCGATTTTGGTCAGGTATCTATTGTGGGCCTCGCCCATGCATTTTTGGACAGTTTGTGCACAGACATTGTTGTGTACATATCTGCACTACTTCTCGGATTGTATATATGTAAATAAGAGTGATTTTAGTATACATATATTTGCTTATTTTTGTATGACATATATATTGGCACATTACAAAGTTTGACCGAATTTCGCATTGTCTTTGCATTCTTCCGGGGGAATTGTGGGTTTGTTACTGTGATGTTTGTGACTGCATTGGTGTGTATGTTGTAATATGCGAGAGTGGGGGTGTTTGGTGGGTGTCCCCCTAACTTTTGCCTCCCCTGTGTCGTAGGTGCTGTATTCACCGGTATCTTCTGCGCATACGTCGCTGTTGGTCGTGAAGGAGCAGAAAGACAAGGGCAGGTAGTATATGGAGTTCCGGGTCCATGGAGTCGTCGTTCCTCGTGGGATGTGTAGAAGGTGAGCGTTTTCCCATTGCAAAAGCTGTTTCCGCCATGTTTTTATCCACGGTGAATCCGCCCCGGAAAAGGTGGCGGATTGGTCTGTTGTGATACTGTGGGCGGAACATTGTCTCCCGCCTGTCTGTTGGCGGTGACCGCCGCGCTGCTTGTCTGTACCGCCGTGGCGGGCGATGTGTGAAAGTGGCTGTCTTTTTTGGTCGTTTCCGCCAGGGTCATAATTCCCTTTTTTTGTCCGTCTGACTGTTTGCGGTATTACCGCATCTTTAACACCGTCCGCCAGGGTTGTAATGACCCCCACAGACATGGTGGTCTGATGAGCCCAGCAGGCCAGCATCCCTGTGGGTGCTGCCATTCCCAAGGGGTTTGCAAAATGAGACCTACCTCATCATTATTAAAGAGGTAGGTCATTTACTACCCCATTTTTTAATTGTAAACAGTGTCATTTCGAGTGTTGTACCTCAGATCATCCAACTTGCTAATTGCTAGTTGCTCAGTCTCGCAATGTGTGACTCACAAATCTTGATATTGGTACACATTGTGTGACACACTTCAGGTGCAATGACTACACCTGTGCCTATGCATTCTGTCAATGATGATCAGCTAAGACACTGTCAGCATGCCATATTTCACAGTTTTGGGACAGCAAAGTGGGCTATCCTTGTGAAGGTGCTACATTGTCATCATTACACACACATGGTCCCTGCCATCATGTTGGCATAGGGGGCATATACGGCTTAGGGGACACTGCCAATGGGGAATTTGTTACCTACATACAACTGTGCCACATCTGTTATGGACCACTGCATGCACAATTATAGCTGACTGAAAATGTACCCACATGTCCATCACACAGTTACTCATTGTCCCTTGATGCACAAGCCACAATACCTGAGTCACTTGTATTGCACCAGGGAAGTTCCATTGCAATTGTCACTCAATTACAAATCATGGAGTACCATATGAAATGGATTAGCCACAAAACTTTGTAGTTAGGTTTAGCACCACATGATTGTTAGGCCCAGTGCATGTGTGCATATGTGTGGCTTTCACTCACTGGAGTGTCAGTGTCAATGCAAGTTTGCAGTGGTATGTCTGTTGGAGTGTCTACATGCAGGATCGGCAGCTCACTCATATAAAATGTCACACCCTGTGATATGTTGTCAACATGTTTGTACAGTGATCAGACATTGAGCACATATCTCCTTTCCATGTCTTACAGGTGGACCGGCCCCCTATACCATCGGGGAAGTGGCTCGATTTGAAGACCCAGGCGTATCCAGTAAGTGTGAAAATGTCTGTCCTGTGTAGTGATTGCAGCTGTTGTGTGATTGACTCTTGTGTGTTGGACTCATTGCAAGATATGATGAGCTGGCACGTGATCCGTTATATGACTTGACTGGAGGTTGACATAGTGTTCCATGCAAGGGTTAGACATTCATAGGCAGAGAGTCATATCTTGAGAGTCTGGTGTTGCACAATAGGCCGCAGCATGTGAACAAGGTGATTAGTAGCCACATGTAGGCCCACATTTAATTTGGAAGTGGTCCAGTGTCAGAATATTGACAGCAAGTCATGCCTTTGTTTACAAAAAACAGTGATACATCAGTTTTCCACACAAAATTGCACATCCCTGTACTGTAATGTACATGTAGGACTGTATGGGTAACTGTCCCCCAGCATCTAGCCCAAAATGTAGTACTCCATTTATGCGGTACTTCTGTGGTATATTATAGGCGTGCTTAAAGCTCAAGGCCAGACGTGTGCTTGCATCAATGTGGGTGATTTTGAAAATGTGTTGGCAGATCAGATGTTGATGGTTGGCCACAAACGGAAACATGAATGTAGATGTGATTGACCAATGGATACCTCACTCTTAGTTGGCAGGCCTCCTCACATGTGTTCCACTCACTAAATCCATGTACAGCCGGACATGGCTTTGTGGTTGTCCTTGACGGTTGTGATGATGTAGTGCATACCCATCCCCCGAGGCACTGGGGTAGAGGGAGAACATATATGTAGGTAGGTGTGATGGTCACAGTGTAGGTGACAGACATCTAATTCAAGCATGCATGTGTCCCAAACAACACTGACCCCTTGTGATTAGCAACTGCATACCATCCTGCTAATTACATATACAGATCACAGGTCTTGTGTGCCTTCAAGTTGATCTAGATGATAGGGATTAGTCGGCCTGGCCCATGTTAAGTACTTGCTGCATTTGCATTGTGACACACTGCACTACATAAATGCACAGATCAGTTTATTTGGTACACACCTTGTTGTGCTTTGCTGTGCTGTAAAATACTTGATGGTTAGGCTGCGTTGCCATGTCATTCCTGAAGAACTAGGTAGCATCTGTACTGTGATTTGGACTGCATGTGCAATTTAAGGGAGAGTTTTGGATTATCTTGTGTACATGCATCACCAAATGATGACACTAATGGTTGCCTGTCTAGTGTTTACAGCTGCCAACATGAATGCTGCTGAGATAAGGGAGTTCCAGAGGTGGGCAGTGAAATACAGGCACATCTTGGATATGGAGTCTGGGTTCATAATGATCGCAAGACACTATTGTAGGGAGACAGCCACAGGAGCATGGCGGGCTTTCAGCCAAGGGGGCCCGGCATTGGCCACAACAGGTGTCGTCACCACCACGACTGCAGCCAGTGGCACAGTGGCCACCAGTACATCAGCCCCACCTGCTGCTCCCTCACTTATAGCACCCCCGACCACGGCACCTGCAGGAGTGACAACATCAGCAACACAGACCACCACAGCAGCTGCTTTGGACATGGCTACAATCACACAGCTACAAAGGGACATGAGAAAAGTCCTAAAGAAGATTGACACTCTCCAGCAGGACATGGACAGGAATAGCCGGAGGCTAAATTCAATTTAAAAAAACTCTGAAGAGGGCAAACCTCTGAACTCCTGCATTGCCGCACCCCTAATTCTGCCCCCTCCCTTCTCTTTCATTATCCTGTTTTTTGGTGGGTTTAGGGAGTTTAGTGATAGGTTAGAGTAGGCTAGTAGTTTAGATAGGATAAGTAGGTTGGAGGATTGAGGGGGTTTATATTATTACATGTTAGTTTGTTGGAGATTAATGTTGGGGCTTTTGTGTATTCTAAAAAAACAAAACCATATAGAAAAATGTTAAAAAATACGAACAAAATATATTTGTGGGTAATGTATAGTTAGGATAGATTAGTATAGGTGTGTGACATAATTTTAAGTTATCTTTTGTACATAGTTATTAACATTTTAGGTACTTCTTTATGGCATGTTTCATATGCTTGGGTATCTGGTTCTTTGCATGACTGTACAGTGCCAATTTGGTTTTCTGCTGGCCTTTGTATTCCGTCCTGCATCCACATCCCATTCTTGACATGTTAATTCCCACTTCCAACTGAGCTGTCAACTGAGCTACAACAATGCTAAATCTCTATGCACCTGCCATCCATTGTATCCACCACTCAAGGTGACTATGGTTTCCATGTATTGGACAGGTGGGTGTGATTTTAAAGCTGTCATCGTTTGGGTTGTGTGTTTGAATCTTGGGCACTGTGGGATGTCTGCCTGCAGCCTGAGGTTCATGTGAACACTGATAAACTGAGTGGTGTCAATTTCTGATGAGGTCAAGTATACAAAATTCAAGCCTATGTGTTTTAATTGTACTCCCAGCTGAAGTTATTGACCAAACACTCTTACACAGCCATTCCTGCTGTACGTAGTGGGTGTGGCATGTATGTTTTGAGTCAAATGTCATATACACAATGATTGTCTTTTAGGGGATGTGGCCAGCATTGAGTTTAATCTTGTAGACACCTTGGGACGGAAATGTGCTATTTTTACACAGCATTTGCCTCATTTTTTAACCCAACAGCAGCGCAAACTTACAAATGACAATTATATTTTGTAATTTTGTGCTGCATTTACTTCAGAAATGAGGCACAGGCAGCACCAATGATTTAAAAATCCTGACCCTTTTGCCTAAATATCTGCCCACATTATTTCTGCACTCTGGTATTGACACTCTGTGACCATTGACGTGTTACATGCATCACAAGTCTCCTGCAAAGTAGATGTGTCACATTACACAGAGACAAAGTGGTCGTGTAGGTGTTGTTTATTTTAAAGTGCTGTAGTGCAATATTTACATAGTCCAGGTTTGTGAGCCCAATAGTGTAAAGCATTCTATTGTGATGCAACACATTTGCAAGGTTGAGGGACATGTCATTTGACATGCTGAGATGAAGTGTAATTCAGTTCAGAGGAACATGAATTGCCAGTTGGGTAGTGAGAGGCATTTGAGGTCTATAGTGGTAAGGTTAACAGTGTGTGGGTGAAGAGTGCATGTCACCAACTGTAGCAACACTGGCATTTCTCAAGCACAGGACAAAGGAAAAAAGTGCCCATGTGACATGGGCTGGTGCTACTGGGTACTACTACGGCTGAAGGTGATTTGTCCCACATCTTCATCCTCTGATGTGTGTGTCGTCTCCTCTGCCCTTGATGGTGGTGGGTTGGAGGGGGCAACACACACTTCAGTGGTTGGAGAAGTGGACTCCAAATTCCTGGCAGCTGCCATCTGTGTAACTAGATATGGCATCACTGCAGCACAGCAAGGATGAGCTGCTGATTATTGAGTATGGCAGCAACATCCCTGTGGTAGGTAGCCATGTCTGCCCTGAGGGAGTCCAGCTTATTGCCATGCATGCAGCTGCAAGATTGGGAGGGCAGGTGTTGTTGCAACTCCCTCACATTAGTGGTGAGGTCCTTCACACACTGTTGGCCTCCTTGCAGTTGTGATTGGGTGAGTTGTATGGCTGCTGACTGTTCTGCAGATGTCATCATGCACTTGCACATTCCTTCAAGGTTAGCTGCCATAGATTGCATCCCCACCTGCTCCTCCTTGACCAGCTCCCGCTGTACTCCCACAACTGTCCTCTCAAAGGTGATCACTATGTCATCAGAGTCCTCAGCTGCGTTTGAGCTGGCAGGTTGTACAATTGGGGTGGTAGGTGGGTCCTCTGGGATGGCTGCTACATGTGTGCTCCTCCTTGTGACTGGAGGTGGTGTCTGGAGGGTTCCCACAACATCTTGGAGGGTTTCCTGGCTGATGGTTGTCAGCTGGTCATCCATGTCATCAGGGTAGTCCAGGACAGGCATATCCACAGGAGTGAGAAAATGTACATAAACTTAATCATACACCATAGCTGCTAGGCATCTGTTTATCTTTATTATGTTGCCATGTGCTCGACAAACCTCCTGAACTTTGATGATTGACCTTGTGTTCACAGCCTTGGGCTGCAATCTGCTTATCGCTGTAATTTACTTGTTCTAACAGTAGTTCCGAGAATGTTTGTGCTTAATCAGTAACTGCCAGAACAGGTTCGTACAGGTCGTTGCCACCTCCTGCCAGCTGCATCTGTACCTTCTCCCACCACACGTGTATCCCTGAAATATTCTGAAGGCCGCAGAGGACCTTGAATAAGCTAGGGGTGGAGTTGTCCTCTGACTAAGCAGTTTTGTGTGTATATAAGGTTGGGTGCCCCAGAGTGAAGGGGCAGCCTCCGTAGGATAGTCACTTGACTGTCCTGGGACTCTGTATTAGCTTGAGCTATAATCCATGTAATAAACTTCTATTTATTCCTCCAGTTGGTGACTCAGCTTGATTTGTGTACTCTCTGCTATACGGACCCTCATAACTAGGGTGTCCCTCCACCGCTGGGAAGAAGACCCCAGGTGGGGATTCTATCTTTCCTGGTTCCTCAGGAGAGCCATCGTCCTCTGCAATGAGATATTGTACAATTAGTGTGTCTGTGTTCTGGCAGTTGTAATGTGATGTCACTGACTTCCTATTGGTGGTACGTTGTAATCTGGGTTCCCATTCATTGTTCCTGTCATTAATGTTTGCAGTCTCTCAGGCCTATGCCCCACCTGCATGTCACATTAGTGTGAGCAGTTTCGGGATTTGTCCGCATCACATCTTCTAGGTGCGGTTTCTGTCCAAATTATGGCTTTCCACTTTCTTGTCCTAGTCAACCCCCCCTGCTACCATTAGAATGGTGAGGCCTTCCAATGCTTGTTGGTGTGCTGATGCCACATGCACCACACATAAAATTTTGGCCCTGTCCCAGTCTATCATTTTTCACATACACCTATACGGTGCTGAGACCTAGCACCATACCATGTATTGCATTTCCTTGAAACAATACAGGTGTCACCATTGGTAGTTTCACATGTTGATGTTTGCGTATGTGTGCTACATTGCATTGCACTGATGGACCATGGCAGTGCTCCATTTCCTCTTATGACTGTGCCGGTGTGTTTTCCTAGCTACACACATATGTCTTCCCCTTGAATGCAGTTGTCTAAGCACTATGACACCTGAGATGTTGCATGGTGGCATTGCAGCTATTGTGACACAGGCGCCAGGGTAGACCCTGGAATGGGCAGCATGGGTATGAGATTACTGCTGTGTACCTCATAATGTATGTAACAGTGCCTGATGTTTATTGAGTCTGTGGACATGAGCAGTTGACAGGAGTCGCACTTGCATAGGGATTGATGGGGATTGATCACGTAGTCATACTGATCCCTCATTTTAGGTGTGTTTGTGCCATGGGCGCCTAACTGGCATTTCCTATTTGACCAGCACACACAGCACAGGTAGTAGTGGCAATTGTTGTCAATGGTAAATGCCGCTTGAGCCAATGGCCTGACACTGGGAATTGTCCCCTAGCTTACATTCTGACAATACCAGCTGTGCTGTGGCAGCAGACAAGGTTTACGTTCTTCCTTATCCTCCTGGTCTTCTTCAACATTTACAGCAGCCTTGGCATGGCGGTGTACCCCCATGCAAAGGTTGTTGTTGTTGTGTTGTGTTGTGCCCCTGAGTGCCCCTGCACAGCCCATGCATCTGTGCCGTGCCCCTTTGCCCTTTCCACAGCCTGATTTTCAGGGCTGACATACATTGTTTAGTAGGTATGTACCTCCCCCTTCTTGCACGTGACATTTAGGCATTTTTGTCACCCAGGCAACTTACCCTGCATATGTGTTGTTTCCTGGTAGTCTGCACTGTCCTGTCCTGAGATTCCTGTGACAATCTCCTCCGGGATGACGGCTGCAACCATATCCTCCATCTCTTCCAGGTCCTCTTGCGGTGCTGGACTCCCACTTCCGGTCTGCAGTGCTGTCTTCCTCTTTTTTGCCATTTCCTCCTTTTCCATGTTAGAAATGGGGTCTTTGGTTGGCAGTCAGGTTACCCTCGTCCAAGCAAGGACCCTCACTCTAGCAGGGTAAGTCACACACAATCCAAATTATCCTATGCCCACCCTCTGGTAGCTTGGCACTGAGCAGTCAGGCTTAACTTAGAAGGCAATGTGTAAAGTATTTGTGCAATAAATCATACAATACCACAATATAACAACACAAAAATACACCACACAGTGTTTAGAAAAATATATAATATTTATCTGGATAAATGCAGGTCAAAATGATTAAAGATGAAATAAGCAAATGCAGGGATATCACTGAAAGTGATATCAAGTGTCTTTACAGTTAAAAGATATTACTGTAAAAGCAATAAAAAGTGTCTTAAGTTCTCCTAGAAACAACAAGTGTCTCTTGCAGTGCAAAGTACCTGGTTTTCGTTGAAAAATCCTCGCAAGGGTCCGCAGAGGAGGAGATGCGTGGAAAACAGTGAGTGTGCGTCGGTTTCGCCCCTTCGCACATGGACTTGCGTTGTTATTTTCCATGCTGGGAAGACGTTGAGTCGATTTTCGGCACGCAGACTTGGATCCTCTTCGGGTTGAAATGTTTTCAGATGCCCCGGGGATGATGCGTGGAATCCTGGGCTTGCGGAGCGAAGTCACAGTGGCTGCATCGATTCCGGTAGGCGATGTATGGAATTTTCTTCCACACGGCAGGCGCAGCGTCGATTCCTCTCAGGAAGTCGGGCGTCGTCGTTCTGAGTCAGCTTGCGCCAATCCAGTAGGGCTGTGTGTTGATGTTCCGTTGCGTCGCTGCGTCGATCTTCCGTCGTGAAGTCGGGCTGCGTCATTCCGGACTTGGCGTGCAGTGAAAATTTCACCGCGAGTAGGCTGTGCATCATTCTTGGCAGGCGGTGCGTTGAATTTTTGCCACACTGTGATTTCAGCTGCAGGAGAGAAGTCTTTTTGGTCCTGAGACTTGGGGGGACAGGAGGCAAGCTCTATCCAAGCCTTTGGAGAGCACTTCTGCAGCAAAGCAAGAGAGCAGCAAGACAGCAGGGCACCAGCAAGGCAGCAGTCCTCTTCAGAAAGCAGTCAGGTGAGTCCTTGGGGCAGCCAGCAGTTCTTCTTGTCAGGGTGCAGGTTCTGGTTCAGGTATCTTCTCCAGGAAGTGTCTGAGGTGGTAGAGCAGAGGCCCTGTTTTTTTACCCAAATGTGCCTTTGAAGTGGGGGAGACTTCAAAGAGTGGCTTATAAGTGCACCAGGTCCCCTTTTAATTCAATCCTGTCTGCCAGAGTCCCAGTAGGGGGTGTGGCAGTCCTTTGTGTGAGAGCAAGCCCTCCACCCTCCCAGCCCAGGAAGACCCATTCAAAATGCAGATGTATGCAAGTAAGGCTGAGTATCCCGTGATTGGGGTGTGTCTGAGTGAATGCACAAGGTGTAACTAAACCCATCCAGACGTGGATTATAAGGCACAGAACAATTTAAGTGCAGTGAATGTGCACTTTCTAAAAGGGGCATTTCTAAAATAGTAATATTAAATCCAACTTCACCAGTCAACAGGATTTTGTATTACCATTCTGCCCATACTAAATATGACCTTCCTACTTTTTACAGATCAGCAGCTACCACTCAAACAATGTATGAGGGCAGCCCCAATGTTAGCCTATGAAGGGAGCAGGCCTCACAGTAGTGTAAAAATGAATTTAGGCGTTTTACAGTACCAGGACATGTAAACTACACAGGTACATGTCCTGCCTTTTACCTACACAGCATCCTGCTCTAGGGGTTACCTAGGGCACACCTTAGGGGTGACTTATACGTAGAAAAAGGGGGGTTTTAGGCTTGGCAAGTACTTTTAAATGCCAAGTCGAATTGGTGGTGAAACTGCACACACAGGCCTTGCAATGGCAGGCCTGAGACAAGGTTAAGGGGCTACTTAAGTGGGTGGCACAATTAGTGCTGCAGGCCCACTAGTAGATTTTGATCTACAGGCCCATGGCACATATAGTGCACTCTACTAGGGACTTATAAGTAAATTAAAGAGCCCAATTGGGTGTGATCTAATGTTCCCATGTTTAAAGGGGAAGAGCATATGCACTTTAGCACTGTTTAGCAGTGGTAAAGTGCACAGAGTCTAAAAACCAGCAAAAACAGTATCTCAAAATTGGGGGGAGGCAGGCAAAAAGTTAGGGGTGACCTCCCTAAGGCTGTCAGGTCTAACAGTCCTGCACTTGCAGTCATGCCAGTGTTTCTTACACTCTGTGACAGCTCTCCTGACCTCTGCCACACTGTTAATCTTGTCCACAATTTGTTGCCAAATTGCCTCTGTCTTTCCAATTTTCAATTTAGATGTGCTGAATAATTGATGCTGGTGCTCCGTCACCTCTCTGACCAGGATTTCATGCTCCTCTGCACTGAAACAACACTTCCTCTTCTTGTCTCTCCCCTGGGTCTGATCTGTGTCCTCCTGGCTGGTTCCTGGTTGATTGAGGTCTCTCTGTGGTCTCTCCTGGCTTCCTGGATCCATTTTGGGGCTCCTTAGCACTGTTTTGCATCGCGTTTTGATGCTATTCCGGTGAACAATGGTGCATATCCGTTATGCAACATTTTTCCATTTCGCAAACTGGATTAGAGTCATTTTTCCTGCGATAACCTCATTTTGCCTTACGGCAAGACACAATGGTTAGCATCAGAAAACATTACTCCATCCTGTTCTTAGCGCCACCGTGCATCAAATTATAAATTTGACACACGAGTGGCATTAAGAAATGGCGTTAGCCAGCGTTAAAATTCTTGACGCAAAAGTGTGTTAGCGCAGTTTTGTGTCAAAAAGTATAAATCTGGCCCATGGTCTTCCAAAACCCAAATACATAGTTCTAGACTTTAGAAATAGAATGTGAAACTCAATAGAAACAGGCTTTCAATTCCTGATTGTTGGTTACTTCTGGACTGGTTTAACTGAATACAGTTCTCTCGGAAAATGTTGCAGAAATGTTGTAGTGAGCGCACCATGGATTTTCAAATAAATCTGAGGACTGGAAAAGTCTTGCAATGCTCCTCAAGCAGACAATGCAACTTTTATTTAACTACGGCAAGGGTACCATTGAGTGTTTTATTGCCATGTACTATGTAATTTGTAATTGGATTCAACAAATCAAAACTCTTCCTTAACAGTCCCTACTACCACGTTCCCTGCAGATACAACATGGTGGAATGCTTCCTAATCAAGTCAGCACATTCCATAAATAGTAAATCTTAAGCCCACACACTTGTAACCAGGACTGCCCACTCACTATAACAAAAGTCCTACAGCAACCTTTCCGAAAAACTACCAATAGGGCAACCCACACAGAGAGGAGGGCATTGTTCTTAAAAATAGCTAAACCTACAACACCTTTTTTTAAAGAGAGGGACTGGATACACTTTCTCCCAACAGTCATCATCTGTCTTTTAAATCTAGAGAATTCTCAATTAGTCACTCGGGGACATTTGCATGAAGAACTTGGATGTCTCCCTAGTCCCATAGGTGTAATAACTTAATCATCTCATTACTTCAAAATAGACATCCCTAATGTCTGAAAAAAGATGTTAACATTTGATTTCTGGTTTTCATCGGTAATTTGGCCCAATTACATAAAAAATTGAAACTGTAAGTAAGCGTCTGCCACCAAGTCAGAGGAATGCATTTCCAGCAAAATAACATACGTGGCTTTTATGAGCGATGTAGTTTCAGTAACGATACCAGGTTTCAATATATTACTTACCTCATAAATGAGGTCCATTTTGAGATGGGGTGCACAAGTTTTAGACTAACCACATGGATAACTGGACCGGTGACTCAGTATTACAAATGTTAACTAAGTGTTCATTATTAATAACTGACACATTTCGATTATTGCTTATTAGAATTTCAGTGGTGAATTTCAGCTGCCTGTTAACAGAGGTTCCACTGGGCGGACTTTTTCTTTTGTCTCTCCCATTTGTTTCTCATGGCGGCCATAGCGCTCACAGCATGAACATGCACAACAGCATGAACTCGATCAGAGGTATTGGAGTACTGGTCACATTGCTGCCAGTTACCTGATAAGAGTCATTTCTTGAGGATCTCCCCTGTAACCTGATGCAATCTTAGAAGCGCTTCGGGACCTCAATAAGAGGGAGGTAGGAAAGTGCTATAGAGATGCTACAACACCGTACTGTTCTACAGTAACAGTGCGGACCACACCACTGTAGGGGTGGAAAACAGATGTTGTCAACCCCTTGCCGAGTATAATCTGTGTTACCGACCTCACAGTCATGGGAATGGCTGAGCAGCTCTCCCAGAATGGGACCCGTGCTAGAACCAGCAGGTTACAAATGTATCGCTATAGTCGATGAACAACTGCTGGAACATTGGAAATGATTATAGGACACTAGGTCCCCCAACGCACACCAGTATATAATACATATACCGACACGGAAATGCACAAACACGCAGCTACATTAAGTGCACATCCATTCAACAGTTCTCCCTTGCTCAGCCAGGTCTTGCTTTGGACACACCGCTCCTCACCTGCTACCCAGGGCTTCACCAACAAGACCCCAAACTGCTGCCAGCAACCGGCAGCACTGTCAGGGCTAAACTCTTGTGGGACCACAGCAGTACACGTTATTGAGAACGTGCTGCTCATCCAAGAACGGGTTTGTCTGCCCATATGAATTAATTAACCGAACCTGGCTCTGCAAACTACACTAGAGATGTCTGTGTTGTAGCTCTTCACAGTGTTTTCTAGGCACTCGGGCATCTACTTTTAGTGTTAACCCAGCTTGTTTTTGGGCAGTACTTCGTATTAACATATTAGCTACAGACGGGGAAACAGCAGCCAGGTTTGGAGTAGTGGGATACAACACGACTGCTCATGAGCTCCCGCAGTGCACAACAGTACCTTCCAGTACTCAACCCCTGCCTCAACTAAAAGCTTCCAGGAAAGCCCTCTGGTATTTTAGTTTCAGTGAGCTTGTTTTTAGAAATCCCTTTTGTGGTCGGGCAGGAACGGTGCTCCTTGTGGGTACATTGCTGATCTTCAGGAGACATGCCTGTACTTAGGGAGTGGCCATACAGGTAAAAGAAATTGTCATTTACAATGTCAATATCTCTAATTCTCACAAATGCGAGACCTATTGCATTGCAAATGCTTGTTATAGGTAGCTATGATGTGATGTTAGTGGGCACTATCATGTGGTCTCTATCTCTGGTAGTTAGCTTGAGAGGTATGTTAATTTTTCAGGAGTCCCTTCACATTTGTGGATGTGATACGTGCAGTGTGGAGTACTGTATGATAAATGAATAGGGATATTCATATCCTGTAAGGAGGGGTGAATGTAAAAATGTGTAAAGTATTGTGGAATTTTATAGTGGGTCACGTGTGTGATGATGTATTCATAGGCAAATGTTTAATTGCAGTTTTGTCATGTCTACAAATGGTGTTTTAGGAACATCAGGTTTGGAAGTGAGCACGATTGGAGCTTCATTTATGGTGATGGATTTATTTAGATTTTTCTCTTTGGTCAAGTGTGTTGCACATTCCATGAACTGTGGAGCGAGGCATGTGGTGTGCCTGCCAATGGTAGGAGTATATGGTGATGTGAGGATTATTTTCAGAGAACTAAATTCAAGGATCAGACTGCAGGCATGTTGACTGTAATAAATGTGATATGTGTGAAAATGTTTAGCCATTATACAGGGTTTGAATTTGGTGAGGCTCAGGGCTGGGGAGTGTGGTGTATGGTGAGTGGTTAACATTCGTTGGTGTAGCAGTGATGGGTTAGACGAGTTACAATAGTGTTAGTCCATTGTCGGAGACTGCATTAGCGCTATTTTGTCTGGTTACGAAAACTATCACATCTAGTAGACATTCAAACTATGAATGATTTTGTAATTTTATTTATCGTTTTTTTTTAAACGAAGTCATTATCTACATATAGCGAGACATGACAACGATACATTCTTTTAGATAAGGTGATAAAATGTAGACACATAGCTACTGTTGGAAATAAATACATGCATATCTACGCGATTCACCTAAAGCAAGTAGAGATGCGGGGCATTAAAACTGTTTGAAGCTAGTGCTGTATGGATAACGGTATCTATAGACACCAACATCTGAAGTACACGAGCTCATCCTCTCTTTGATATGACCTTTGGGGATTATCATGAAAGACCCGTGGCGTTTATGTTTAATCCCTAATTAAATGGCATCCTTATCTGAAATTGGCAACTATATCCTGTGGAAGAATTCACCTCTTTCAAATGGATAACAAGTAACTTATTTTTGGCTCAGAAAGACGTTCATATCTTCAAACGTTTTAATCCATTATTCTTTCCCAGTTATATAACAGTCACAATTATTATTTCAAGATGTCTTCAAATGAGCCCTTGCAGCCACGACTGCCTTTAAAGATAATGCACATTTTTGTCTGATGGGAAATCAACTGAAATGTGCATTTCTGGATATAGGGCTTGCCTCCATGCTGCATGTAACCTTTTCGGTCCTAGGCAAAGTAAATGATGACTTATATATCCTTTAATTTTTTTAATACGTTTTTCATTTGTACAAACAGAAGTTAATGCTCTGCAGTATTTTAATTGATAAAACATGGTGCTGAAAGATCAGCAAAGTGGGATTTAAACATGAAAATATGGTCAGAGTACAGTGAGGCCCTAGAACGCAAGAGGCTCTGAGTTAGACGGAGCAGAAGAACAGGCAGAGGGCCTGATTAAGATCTTGGCAGATAGAATACTCCTCAGAAATATGGCGGATTTTCCGTCTGCCTTATTACCAGTTCCATATGATATAAAGGAATCGTAATAAGGCAGACGGGAAATTCTTCATATACCCCATCTGCCAAGATCGTAATCAGGACCAGAGTCAGACGAACATATTCGTAGAGGGTCAACAGAATAAAACTTCTTAAATATAGCACCATAAATAAAGCTACAAATTTACACTATGTAATGCTACTGACAACAAACGCATTTAACACGCAAAAAATGATGAAGGCCAGGCCCAGTTCGATATTTAAGTCCAGTTTAAGGTGGTTTTATGTATGTGCATCGCATGGTCTAGAGTTACTATTGCACTAGTGATTAGGCCTCTTTCTGGGTTTCCTCCATCTCACAATTGATCTGTTTGCCCCAGTTAATGCTTCCTACATAATTATTCGTTTCTCTGTAGTACATCATGCCACACCTCTTATGTCTATGTGCTGCATATAATATAACAGTTCTTACCCAATGTTCTTACTAAGACCCAATGTAATGGTTCTCATTTAGCCAACTTTAGAAGGATGAAAAGCTGAGTCAGACTTGCCAGTGAGTGTCACAGTGGCTAAACCAGCCTGCCACCAAATAACCTCTCAAAAGGCTGTATATTGGCAAGAATAGATTATGCAGCTTTGACGATAAAAGTAGTAATAGCACAGATGTAGAGATTTAGTTATTGGCCATGGTTTTCAAAAGCCTCTTTCTCAAACAATCGTTGTCGAAGTCAATAGGTCGCACCTTTAACAGGTGAGTGCCGACATACTAGTTTGCCAGTGCTTCTTACCATTTGATAATGCCTGTCAGCTATGTTGGAATGGCAGAAAATGGCCACACCTGAGCATTAGGCAGCCATTTAGGAATTGTTTAATTTAGCTTCACGTCTACTGCCCAGAAGCAAGAATAACCCGAAGGATTACGGCATCAGAATGTTAATCGTACTGAATACAGGGATTTGAAGAGCACCCAGGGATAGAACGCTATAAAGTCACAGGTAGCACGCGGAGGCAGGAAAACAGAGGGTTAGGCCACCACAGTGTTACCTTTAGTGCACACTGATGGAAACTGACCCATGGATAGATCATCAGAATGTTTCCCATAGTGCACAGGACCAGGAAACGCAATCATAATTTTACTAGTAATGCAAACTGAGATTGGAAAATCATCCAGGGATTCTCACCTCTAGTGCAGACGCGTGAAAAGCCACCAGGAATAGGGCAACAAAAGTCTGCTTGCAGTGTGCAGAGGGAGGAAAGCAACCAGGGCTAGGGCATCAAAATGTCACCGGCAGGGCACAGAAGCTGCAAAACATTAATCGATATTGTGTAACAATCTTGTCTGTAATTCACAGTTGCAGGAAAAGCACCCGGAGACAGGGGCATCACAATGTGATTTGTAGTGTACACTAAGGAGGAACAAGCACTTTATTACGGCCAGAGGCATCTTAAGGTTTTTGGGGGCCCTGGACCAAACATATTTTGGGAGCAGCTTTGATTTTTTTGACCGAATTTCAGCTCTTTGATGTCCTCTTTGGCCAGGTTACTGACAGTGAACAGGCACAATCCAAATTCTAAATGTGTTTGTATCTAATATTAAGAGTGACGTGTTTTCAATATTATAACAGCAGCAGCTCCCTAATATTCCTGTAAATAAACTCTGTGACATTCTCCTTTTTCTCATATGCGAGGTCCTGTTTTGATCTAAAATATTTTGTAGGGATATTTCTTGAAATATAAGCACATTTCAACATTTCTCGGCACAATGTCTGAAACATTATATGCAGTGATTTTATTAAAATGGAACTTACCCCAATGAGTTTTTGTAAATGAGTACCAGAAGCTGATTAATAGTATTATTGTTCCAGGTGCTTTATAGTAGAGAGTAATAATTTGTGATGTTTAACAATGTGTCTCTTTTTTTGGAAACAAAATCAATGATATGACCATGAGCTGCAGTATATAGATACAAGATAGAACGAAGCAAGGGAGTATAGTGTGAGAAGGAGTAAAGATTGTAAAGGAAAGAGGTAAGAAAAAAAAAGAATAAGGTAAAAGAGGAAAAGATAGAAGAAAAATCAAGAGAAGACAGTACATGTCAGGACCTGATGACTGAAAACACATACCTTAATATGACAAGAAGGATGGGTTGGTGACAACACAGATTAAGATGACTCAAACCAACAAGGGCATTGCACCACAGCGGAACGAAACACAGCAGGAGATAAAAGATGAAGTGATTCTTGATCATCTTCAAAGGGAAAAAAAGAACAAGATTTTAACATATAATAACATATAATAACATGTGAGAGACATGGTTTATTCTGTGAAAAATATTAGTGTATCTGTTGTCTGAGAATTTATAAATCTTCTTAAGGCAGTTGTTTGTACGAAGTAGTCTTATTTTGATAGGTGAAACTTTGAAGAGGCATGGATAAAAGAGGCCATCACAAGCCCCAAAGTGCATGACGCAGGATGAAGTTTAAGAAAGTCTTTCCATCTGATTGCTGTAGCATTGGAGACATCTTGCAAGATAAAAATCTTACTGCCCAACCAAATTACTTGTTTCTTGGAATTAGCCCCATTCAAGACTTTCAGAAGGCCTGTCAACTCCAGAAAAAAGAATCACTCCTTGAGGCTTGGCAGATGGGGCAAATGTAGAAGACGATGACGCAGTCTATGTGCCCGTTGAATGTTTAGATTAGTGGAGGGAGATAAGTCTATTAATTGCTGCAAAAATTAAGTAAAGAAGGATACAGGATCTTCAGCCCTATATATTCCCAGGAAGACCATAAATGTGCTAGATATTATGCCTATTTATGTTTTCTGAGTCTTCTGAGTGTTTTCTCCAAAAGAGCAATTTTATTAGTTTCATCTCAAATTTCACTGACATCGTACTCTATCACAGTCACCCTTGTCTCTGTAGACCACCATTTGTCAACAACATTTCCGATTAGCTAACTCATTTCCTCAACAAAAGGTCAAAGGGCTCAAATTTCTTCCATTAAAGTCTCTAAAGAAATTGGGGAGGGTGACTTCTCAGGAGAAGGAGGGTCTTGCTTAAGTCTTTTATTTGTAAAAGAGGGTGAATGTGTTTTCAATGATGAAACTAATGTATTTGTAGAATGAGGACTAATAGAATGTGCCATGTCATTAGAGGAGATTGATCCATCTATTAAAAGTTCCACAGAAGATATGCCTGAGTCTGTTATGGTGGAAGCTTGCACCTTAGTGGTAATATGTAGTTTCTTTAGCCTGCCCATACACTAATTGAAAGCAATGTCTCTCAGGATTGTATTGTATTGTATTGTAACAGTATTTATATAGCGCTTACTACCCCTGACGAGGCGTCGAAGAGCTTTTCGGTGAGTAGCACACAACTCCGGAACCCAAGAGGAATTAGTGGTGGATTAGTATAGGGAAATATGAGTACAGTATTATTATGAGTTAATTTGAGCAGAGGATATGAGAGTTTATTAATTGGAATGACTAGAGTAATGTAGGGATAGAGGAGGGAAGAATCCAGAAGTGTTAATTGGGAGCTTATAGTAATAAGATGAGACTTGGGATGAGTAAAGGGAAGATGGAGGAGGGAAGAGACTGTGGAAAGGGTTAGGGAGATCATAGTAGCAGGAGGGGTGAGATAATGAGATAAATGAGGGAGAATTTAGTTGGGGTGTTTGGGAGACCATGGTAGTAAACTGAGGTTTGGGGTGAGCTAGATGTGATAGAGGAGGGAAGAGCTTACGCAGGATTATTTTGGAGAAGAAAGTAGTAGAATGGGTTTGGGATGAGCAAAGTGGGGTTGGAGGATTTATTGATCGAGACATAGGGTGATGGTGAGACAGACTAAAGCTTACAAGAGAGTACATTTATATTATTTTTATTTATTATATTATTTATATATATCTTTTTATTTTTATTCTATTTATGTATGATTATTATTTTTGTAATTATTTATAATGTGAATTTTATTTATAGATGTTATTTTATTTATTTTAATTTTATTTCTCTCTAGTACAGCAGTAGTATATAAATAAATATGGAAATACATAGTCAGGAAATATATGTTCAAGGAATATAATAATGGGTATAATAATATGAGAAGAAACGTAGTATTGTATAAACACAGACTTTCAAGATTTTAATATTTGAAGTTAATCAATAGGTGTACTTTTCTAACATTCATTTATCTTTCTCAATTTTCGAATAGCGAAATGTTTATATGAGAACCTCGAGTCACCATGGGCGTAGAGGTATTGGCAATAATAATGGAAAGCAAATATCCTTGAACCCACATGCATGGCTCACCTGCCCTAATGGCCTTTTGTCATTGTTTTAGGCATCCCTGCAGGAAATCCAGCCCGCCTCAAGATCAGCCGACACTAGGAAACTAAGGCCACACCAGCCAGTACCTCCTAGGAATGCTCATGTACAATCACAGGGAATCTGGAACCCAACTAACCAAAACCTATCAGACATCCTACCACATAAACCCAGGACAAAACCAGACTTCCCCTCTACCATACGGGCAAATGGATCCCAGGGCCAAGGAAGCCTTCTCATCACAGGCATGCTATAGTACGGACACATGGCATCGTGGGGCAAACCATGTGCTCCCCAGTCATCATACCAATCAGACATGGGGTATCTACAGCCCAATCAGCCTTTCCCTTCTCAGCCATACAAATACTTTGAATACATGGCAAAACTTATATGCCAATGTCCGCCTGGCTGAGCCTCCTGGTCAAAGCATCTTCATGGTTTCAAATGCTCCGATTTGAGGTTTACAGGCCAAAAAATATTTTTGCAATGTACTAAACACATTACAGAATTTTGTACCACTTTGGACTCCTAAAATGGGTTTAGAAATGGATAAGGAATAGCTATTTGGAAGGATCGTGTTGTAGGTGTCCCTTTTAAAACAGCGACTCCATTTCCTATGCACCAATGGTTTATAACCCAAACTGCAGTCGAAAACCACTGGAAAAGGGACCAAAATCTTCAAGTTGGTGTGGGAACCCTGTCGCAAAAAGGAAGGAGTTGCTGTACGACCTCTTCTCCCTTTGTGAATATTAAAAAAAATAGTTTGTTAGGGAGGAGGCAATGGTTCAAGGGACTACTGTTTCCTCTCACAAAAACTTTTTTTTTTTTTAAACCCGGACCATTGAGTAAAGTGGGCTGCATTTAAAAACAATATGTGAAAAGCAATCACAGGCATGGTGACCTGCTGGAGCAGACTACCAGTCGTAGTGAGTCTCAATTTGGGACCTACCTCATTAATACTGATGAAATAAGCCACACTGCGACTCTCTACGATTATAAATTTAGCAGACCAACCTATTTATAGGTACATAGGCTTTTTTGCAAACTACCACAGTGGTCGCAAAAATACTTGTCGCAACTAACTAAGGATTGACAGTAAATGAGTTAGTAGTTAAAAGGTCAGCTGCAAAATTACTGTTGGTGCCTCTGTCAGCAAATATAAAATGCATATGTCCCAGTGTGCCTACCAAAGTGGTAACTATCCTTTACCTGGTGTTCTCGTATGAGGGTGTTGAGAGACCTTTGTCAGGAGAAACTAGTTAATGTCACTCTATTAGGCGAGTTAGTAATGCATTAAAGAGGAGGTAACCAAGTTTGAGAAACAAGAAAGCCACCATTAGAAAGAAGTAAGAAAACTTGTGTGAAACAAGCACATTATGCCCTCAGCCATCCAAAATGGTAAACACCTAAGATGGTAGCTGTGCTTTCCGGAGTCGCGCTGTCATCTTTAAAGAATGGATGCGGGTGTCTCCAGCCATCAGCCAAAGGGCTGCACTGCTGTTGTTAGTGTCTGCTGTACATCGGAAGGATGTTAAAAGTTATTAGAACCACATCTTCAGTGGCATCCAAGCCATACCTCCCTATCACAGGCCTCTGACAGTGACCATTGAGAAGTACTTTTGGCTATCAGAAACCTGGTGCAAAAGGCTGGACTGGGCATGGAGCACCGCCAAGATGGAAAAGAAAATATAGGGTGTGATCCAAAACATCTCACCACAGATAAAATGTAGAAAACACCTGTGAGTTCAACTCAGTTGGGTAGTTTAAGCATATGTAAGTAACAGTGCAGCAAATCCTTGGTACTATATATTAAGGCATGAGAGGGATAAATATTATATGACTGACTGCTCAATGAATGAGACGAGGTGAGGCTAAAGGTTTGCCCTGTCCTCAGCTGAAAGTAAATCTAAATATTTGGGTCGCACAAGCAACTCTCCTATTCTAGAAGGTGCCCAGAAACTAGAGGGAGTGCCTCTAGAAGTCACCATTAAACTGCTAGCTTGTCGTCTAAGCAGGGAAACACCAGAGCACACAGCAAGAAAGCAACCCTGGGTAGAGAGGCTGATGGGCAAAGCACATGAGAGTGAGCACATCATGGAGGAGAATGGGGAGATGTATACAAGTGAGAGAGATCAAGGCATGGCACTGAAAGGAGAGGCACACTTGGGAGATAGCTGGAAAACACATACTCTCTCGAGGAGTGTTTAAGACAAAAGAAACAAGTATTTACAATGCAATGGGTCTCGTGTTTGCTCGAGTTAGAACTATTAGTGTTTCAAACTCCAAACTGGATTTTTCTTGCCACATAAAATGATATTGAAAAGTAAAACAGTTTCACACATGCGAGCCGATGGTCGCCATGAGCATGAGAAGTTTGCTCGCAGTGAAACGTTTCAGCAAAAGTGGAATTATCCATGTAACTGGCAAAAGTACAATTATCCATGTAACCAGCAAAAGTAGAATTTTCCATGTAACATGGTCAATGTCATGCAAAGTGCTCATCTACTGCCTAGCTAGATCGCACTGCGCAGGAAACAAAAAGAAATAGTGCAGAAGCCATTCAGAAAACACAGAGCCTCCTATGTTTTCAGTAGTTTACCTGTGCTGGTGAGGAGGGCTAAATACCAGAAAAGGCATGACATATGCATGCCTTTCACTAACAAAATCAAGCGAATTTTAAAAGGCAAGCCCACGAACCAACCAAACTGATGGGTGTGACATGGGTGCGGTTAAAAGCCCCCAGAGAGATTCAACAGAGGCCAGATTTCTTGAGCGTGCTTAACCCTAAAAAAAGTAGTTCCATAAAAGTGAGCAGTGAAAGAAGGTAAGTAAATTGGGATGATCCAGGGAGCAACAGACACAAAATGGACAAGGCAAGACATTGAATACGAAGGAGGCAAATGAGAGTGACAATAAAGCCAACCAATAGTTAGCAATGGGTGAGCTGCAAGTCTCTCTAGCCCACAATATGTCCTTTGCGAGTAGACAGCTTCTGCTTTCTGGAAGGACTGGTTATTAGAATAGAGAAAAGTATTGAAAGTGCTTATTATGCCTATACAACACATAAAAAATAATGATGGCCAAGTAACCCAGATGCCAACGGGGAAGATGCTTCAATCATTTCAAACCCAAAATCTAAATTAACAGTAACTAATAGTCATAGATATGTAAAGTACTCTGTGTAAGATCAAAAGGTAAAGAACCTTATTCTCTAAGTCAGTTGTCCGTCTGAGCCCCACAAGTGCATGGTTTATTTATTTTACAGGTGCAAATCCAGACTTGGACAGCATAAAACCTAAATGTTTACTTTAAGATAAATTATACACACATAATATTATCAATTAATGTGGAAATGACAGAGAGGCGGAATGGATACCCAAGAAGGCTTGTGATACCTACATGCTCACAAATTGTGGGCAATCACAAACCTTTATCTGACCAATTCCGACCCTGGAAGCTGTTGGAAATGTACTACTGTTAAGGGCAGGCACAAATATGTTTTCATGGTAGGAATAGAAAGGCAAGATCTACAGAGATGTAGGTTCTACCCACAGTCCTAGACAGTCACCTTCCAGAAGCCCCACCCAGGACACCACTGACACCCCTACTAGTCAGCCACCACCGCCAGCTCTCCAGTGTCTCCATGCCACAGACTGGCTGCCCACATGTACAGAGGCCCGAGTTTCCACCCACCACCAGGCAGGATGATGAAGGGTCCAGTGCAAGTGGGACTGCCAGACCTGGGCAGGGGACACAGGCACAGGGGGCTAGGGCCAGTGGGAGGGTATCAGTGGCCCAGGGGGGATGGCCCAAGGAGGGATGCTGCTGCCCAGGAGGTCATTGCTGAGGTCCTGTGAGCATACCACCATTGCCAGGACAGGATGGGCCAGATCCTTGCCACGTTGGAGCAGAACCAGAGGCTGCAGGTAGCACACCACCAGGAGCCCATGGAGCAATGGAAACAGCTAAATGCCACCATGGCCTCCATTGCAGGTGTGCTGCAGCACCAGACAAACATCCAGCCTGAGTCCTCCACCCACCTGCAGGCCACTTACACTACCCAGGACACTGCCCTGCCAGCAACATCTGCAGCAGCTATTGGAGTGGTGGCACTACCAGGGGACTCACAGGACACCAGCATCCCTTCCCTTGCAGCTCAGCTTCTCCCTCACAAATGTGACCTCAGACATTCCAGTCAAACACCAGCCAAGACTAAGCCAACCGCCAGGAATTGACTCTGCCCTGAACTGTCTCCCTTGTGTGCCACTGAGCTACCGTGTTGACATGCCACTGCCATTTCACCATCTTTTAATGGCCCCATGGACTTTGCTCCTGCGCTACCAACAGCTGTGGAAACGTACCTGAGGATTGTGTTCACCATGTGCCCACTCCCTTCCACTGTCCCATCACTCATGTATGTTTTATCTTCAAATATATACACTTGTACACAAAAAATTATGTTCTCATTTAATCTCAGCAAGCAAATGTCAATGTGTATGTATTAACCAGTTTCCATCATAATGCCGCTTTAATTGCAGGAGGGGTCTAACAGACTGTTGTGTTTGAAGTCTGTCACACTGTACATTCCATTGCTGTAACACACATCTGTTTCTTCATTCATAAAGTAGCACCATCACTGGTAAGGGACACCACAGCACTTAGTACATAAGTCTCCCAGAAACAATGCAGAAAACCCAATTACAGAATAGGAAATGTACCTCTGAGTCACTGGAAGTGTAGCCGGATTAGCTGTGTTCTGGAGTTGATGTCTTCCCCCTCTTTTTCTTCATCACTCTCATCCATCCTCTGAGTTGGCAGGGTTAGTTGGACAGCATCCTCATCTTCCAGTAGTGGGATAGCTTTCCTCAAAGCCAAGTTGTGTGGCAAGCAGGAGGCCACCACTATCTGACACACCTTGTCAGGGCCATAGCATAGAGATCCTCCAGAGAGATGCAGGCAACAAAATCTTGCGTTCAGGAGTCCTATGGTCCGCTCTATCACCCTCCTAGTGCAACCATGTACCTCATTATATTGCCTTTCTCCATTGTCCTGGGATTTATCACAGGTGTCAGGAACCATTGCATGTTTGGGTAGCCAGAATCACCTACAAAAGTGTGTGAAAGAGAGTTAGAAGACAAACTTTGTGCTTGGATATAGCCTGCCTGGCAGGTATGTCACTAGTACAGTATCACACACACTCACATATGAGCGAAGCTCCATCCCCCTGTAGTTGTCCCATCATGGGTGGCACACTCCTGTTTCTCAGGACATAGGAATCATGGACTGATCATCCTGGGAACCTTGCATTGACATGAGAAATGTGCTGATCAGCAGAACACATCAATTGGACAGTCATAGAGTGGAAGTTTTTACGATTTCTGAACACCTGTTCATTTACTGTTGGGAGTATGAGGGCTAAGTGGGTACCATCAATGGCACCTATCACATGGGGGATATTTGCAAAAGCATAGAATGTTGATTTGATGGTGGTGAGATCAGCCCTTTGGGGGAATTGGACATAACTTTGCAGGTGTTGCACAAATGCATTAAAAAATTTGGAGAGGATGTGGCTGAACATTGGCTGAGAAACACCGGCTGCCATGCCCACTGTCACTTGGAATGAGCCTATGGCTAAAAAATGTAGCACAGATAGTACCTGCACAGTTGTAGGTATGGCATGGGGATTCCTATTCACTGGCATCAGAACAGGCTCCATTTGTGCACAGAGTTCCAGTAATCATAACAGTACTCGATGAAGAGGTGATGGAATGGAGCCATGGACTAGGACCCCGGGCAGACTATGAAGGCATGGTGGATGAAAAATGGCATACCCCTGCCCTACAGTTAGAGTAGTGCTGGCGTTGGTCATCATGGCGGTAGGCGGTGTTCACCGACGTGCGCCTGATCATTGGATAACATTGTTGTCAATGGGGAAGCAGGGCCAATCATGATCACCGCCGACGATGACGGTGCACACCGCTGCGGTATGTACCGGCATTTTGCTATGCCCTTGCCACTTGACTCCTGCACCTCGAGTAGGGAAGAACACCACTGCGTGTGCTGCTGTGTCCTGACTCTGGTCCTTGAGATGGCACTTGCTACAGGGGAATGGGCACCGGCCTTCATCATGGAGGAGCTGGAGAAGCTGGTGGATGGGGTCCTACCTCTGTATGCAAAGCTGTATGGGCGACCAGAGGAACAGGTGAGTTACTATTTGTCCTCCTTGAATGTGTGTGAATGTGGTGAATACTTGTAGGTGTTTTTGTTGGCTGTGTGAATGCTTACCCATTGTGTGTATGGCAGTTTTGGGCTTGGCTATTGTCTATCTGAATGTCTAAATGGGCTATGTCAGGTTGGACTAGCATGGAACATGTGTATGGGGCACCCGCACTGACATCTGTTTCTTTACTCTGTGTGTCTCATGCTGGTCAGCGTTCATCAGAAGAAAGGATTATGGCAAGCCATCGCCAAGAAAGTGCGGACCCTGGTGGTATACAACCGGTGGAGCACCCACTGCAGGAAGCGGTGAGAGGAACTGCGATGCTGTGCCAGGAAGAGGCCCAGCTGGGGACAAGGAAGAGGTGCACGTCGGACCATAACCCCCCTAATGGCCTGCATACTGGTGGTGGCCTATCCGGATTTGGATAGGCGCTTGAAGGCAGCACAGCAGCCACAAGGGGGTGAATACCAACACTGTTGTGATGCTACTATGATGAGTAAAGTTAGTTGTTATGGGGTGCATGCATTGTGGTGCCTGGCCCATAGACAGATGTGTCCCTGCAGTCCTGTCACCCTCTATGTCTGTGGGATAGTGTCCTTAGGTAGATATGGCTGGGAATGTAGGCACGTGAGGGGTCCCCTGTTTGGGCTATTGGTTTAATGTGGCCTCATGGATTAGCAGATTTGTTGTCTTGGCATCATTTCTCATTGTTTCCCATTCCGAAGTGTAGCAGATTAGAGGGCCAGGACGGTAGTGTAGTATACTGTGGGATCATGCCTACCATTCAGGGGCACATTCATATCATATATTGTGTCTGATGAGGATTGGTGCCCGAGATGGGTAGGAGTGTATGTGTTCCAAAATGAATATTTTTCCTAGAATTGACATACTTGTTTCTTCTTTTGTCCACCCCCCCTTGTGCTCTTGTGTCCTTGTGTGCTTTAGCATTATTTGGCGAGGGAGCTGAGGCACCGGTGAGTGGGGATGCTGCGCCCACGGGACCCAGGAGGCAGAATCCACCAACGGCAAGGGGACCTGTGGGTTGGAGGGCGAGGGGAGTACCACAGGGGAGGAGACTATCACTTAAGGTAGTGACTCTGACACCTCCTCCAATGGCAGGTCCCTGGTGGTGGTGGACCCTACTGATCCTACCCATTCTTTGATATCTTCCGCCACCCCCATACCATCACTGCCCTCCCAGTAGCTCCCCAAGTTGCCTGTGCCCGCTCACCCAGGAGGGTGGGCGTCTCCTTCGCCCCAGGAACCTCTTCTTCCCCAGTCAGCCCTGCTTCCCTCATTGAGGAGGCTATTGACCTCCTGAGAACCATCTCTGTAGGCTGTAGGGGCTGGCATCCCAGATGCAGCAATACAATGCATTCCTGGAAGGCATTCAGGGTGCCATGTCTGACCTACTGAGATCTTTTCAGGCTCTGGCCTCCTCTTTGACAGCAGCCAGTGTCCCTGGTCTTTCTGTCCCCCCTCCCACCACCTATACCTCTTCCAGCACCCACTCCCTTCACCCATCCCAAGCACACATACAGACAGCCATTCACCCAAATCAACACACATGAAGCACTCAGAGAAACACAAGTACCACACATCCCACCACATGCAGGCACACACCCAACATACCAAAGCAGACACACCAACACCCACCTCCCCCTGTGTCCTCCCACCCTTCTTCCAAAACACACAAACACTCACACTCATCCACTCTATATATATCCACCACACATAAGCATACTAAACAGGCACCTGCATCCATGTACAGCACACCTACACCTCGTACCACCACTCCCTCTACCTCCACTCCCAAACCTGTCTCCAAAACCTCTCCAAAACCCCTCCTGCTGCACCTAGAAAGCTTTTCCTCTCCTGTGTTGACCTGTTTGAACCCACTGGCCCAACCCGTCTTATCCCTAAACCTTCCCTTGGCCTCACCAAGTCTACTCTTTCCTCTTCCAAGTCCTCCCCAGTCCACCCGCCCCTTTCCCGTGGGCCTTCCGCAGGGAGGAAGAAGACCTGTGTTGCCCCCCGGTCCCTCTGCCACCCCCCTGTCCAGGCCCACTCCTCCTCCTTCCAAGGGCAAGCCCAAACTATCTCCACCTCCAGAACCTACGCCCAAGACCCCCTTTCCAAACCTGAGTCCCCACCCCCACCACCCCCTGCCCCTGATCCCTGATGTGCCTGGCTGGCCCATTGATGCCCCTTTCTCAGTGGAGGATTTTTCCATCGTAGGAGTCAAGTGTGGCCTATACTTGCCCTTCCAGGACTTGTATATGGACTGGCCTATGGCCTTGTTTGAACATTTATTTTTATTCCTGTTCAAGTAAATTGTAGTGCCCAGCAGACCTGTTGGCGCAGTATTGACCTGTTGTATATTGTTTTACATTGGGGATGTGGTGTGCACAGGTGTGTGCATTGATTCAGGAATTTGATTGGCTTGTGTCTGGTAAGTACATTTTGTTAGGTATGTATGGCTTGGGGTGTTGGGAGAGGTTGGGTGTGCATTGCGGTATAGTTGGGGTGTGGGTGTGTAATTTTGCCCTTTCCTCCCATGTGTACTAGGCCGCAGTACTTACCGTTGTAGTATTTGCCAACCCCGTATTCTGTGGGCCTCCGATGAGTAGGGGTAATTTCCACCAGGCTTTGCGTGGCGGTAGTTACCCCTGAACTGATGGTGGTGCGGTGTTTAATAATATGATCGCCGTGTAGGGCCTTACCGCCGGCCTAGAGATGGCCTTCGCCGTTGTCATCAGCACTCCCAAAATTGCAGTGCAGTCTTTACTGCCAGGTTTAAAATGACCACCTTAGCTTTGGTGCAACTTTACTTTTGGGCCACTAGCGAGCATGTGTAAGCCTTTGCATTCTCTCACGCTGCTTCCGGCCGCCCACAGAAGACTTTGCATTCTCTTGCACTTTTTACGGCTGCAACAGCGGGCAAAATAGTCCTGCTTGCGAGCACAAATTTGCCTGGAGTAGATTTTCTACTCATGATGCATCTAAATCTAGTCAAAAAAGAGGTTTCTGACTGTTTTTTTTTTCTCCTATGGCCCCTTTAAGCAGTTATTTTAGTGTGAGAACCCTTTCCCCTTTTTATTCACACAGGAAGAAAGAGACTCCAACCTCGTGCTCCACTCAGTGCTTTGTCCATCTCCTTGTCAATTTTCACTTGGATTTTGAGATGGAAATATCACTCTTTGTCTCCTGGATATACCTTTGGATTTAAGGACTTTGTTTTTGTGGAATCACAGAAGTAAGTTCAAGGACTATTGTACATGGGTGCATACGGGTAGTGTTTCTTTGCATTGGCAGGCACCAGTATTTCTTTGTACTTTAATGTGATACTTTATAGTGGTAAGTGGCCTGGAGTTTAAGTATGGGCCTAGTTATTATTTATTTTGCATTTCATTGATTTTTCACTTTTTGTAAAGTAAAACTGTTGCACAGCTTATTATCTTCTCTGCATGTTTCAAAGATTCGTGATATTATTTTACTATGTGACCTAGATTTCCAAAGGGCCATTTAGCAGTAGGAGCCAGTACTGTAGTCGTCAGTGTATGAAATACATGTTTCAGCTGTATATGTTTTAAAAAAATCATTTAAGGCAGGATTGGTTTTGGATTAAATTACAATTGTTGGCTATTATTTGCATTTCATGTTTTTTTTGCAAAAAGTGTATGTCGTGTGGGGTAGTATTTGATGACATAGGACGATGTGTGTTGTGAAATTTTTGTAGCTCAGTTAATTTTCATATTTTGCATTCCGGAATTATTGTTAGTGTGCTCTTAAGTGTTACCACCATGCCAATAGGTGTGTGTGTGTTTGTCATCGTCCACCATTTGTTTTTGTTCTCAATGCTGTGTGGTCAGGGGCCATTTTGTGCAGTCCTGATCCAAAGGCTTGCATGTGTTCTTTGTTCTCTATTCCTCCATGTTCGCTATTGTTATTTAACCGTGTGGGTGGCGGCCACTTTGTGCAGCCAGCCAGTGTCCTTTGCTATAGGCTTGCTTGTGTGCTTTGTTTACCATGCTTCCTCACTCCTTGTTGCTGTTGTTGTTTGACCATGTGGCTGGCTGCCATTTTGTGCATCCAGCCAGTGTACGTTTGCTATAGGTTTCCATGTCTTCTTTGTTTGCAGTGCCTCTTTGCTCTTTGTAGTTGTTTGACCATGTGGCTGGCAGCCGTTTTATACATACAGCCACTGTGTCTTTGCTATTGGCATGCATGTATTCTTTGTTCCCCATGCATCCCTGCTCCTTGTTGTTATCGTTATTTGATCATGTGGCTAGGAGACATTATATGCATTTAGGCAGTGTCCCTTTGCCATAGGCTTGCATGTGTTCTTTGTTTTTCATGCCTCCTTGATCCTTGTAGTTGTTTGACCATGTGGCTGGAAGCCATTTTGTGCTTCCAGCCAGTGTGTCTTTCCTATAAGCTTGCATACAAACATCAGCAATTATTGATCATCTTATTTGTTTAATTTAAGTTTATATTTTAATGTATCTTAACTTTTTTTTTATTTTAATTTTCTATTTTATTTTAATTGTTTTTGATTTCAATTTGTTATTTTATTTTATTTTTGATTTTTGATTTACTTTTTATTTTAATTTTTAATGTTGTTTTTATTTTAGTTTTTTAAAACTTTTTTCTATGTTTTTTCTATTTTAATGTATTTCATTAATTTACATTTTATTTAATTCAGCAATATGCCTGATCCATCCATCCATCCATCCATTCATCCATCCATTCATCCATCCATCCATCCACAAAAGGTTCACAGCAGCACTACAGCGTTCCTTTGGGTGTATAACAATTCCATTTCCTCCTGGACACCCTGGATGTGCTGCACTGCAGAGTCATCAGAAGCATAATTAATTTTTTTAATGAACATCTCTCTACCATAGGTGTCTTCTTTAAAACAGATGGAGACAAAGCAAAGAGCTATATCGACATGCTGTGTTGCCTGATTTGAAATGAAACATAATGTTGTCTGACTTTACAATGTTTGATTACATTTATATTTATTACATAAGTAACCAACCACACTTATATTGCATTTTGTCTGTACTATTTCAACCTGCAACAATGCCATGTTTCACTAACTACATGTTTTTCTCACTTGGCTGCTTTTAGGTGCACAAGATGTCACATCAAGCACAGTACTGCCAAAGAGAAGACGTGTACAGTTAATTTGGTCCTCCAAACTCTTTTGCTTGTGCGTCTTAGTGCCACAGCCAACTGAGAGGTTAAGATAGCCCAAAAGAAAGTTGTTCCCGAGAAAGTGGTCAGTGAGAGGGAGCAGCTTTCCACCATTGGCGTGCCGACCGCAAAATGTGTTCACTAATCATGTGCCTGCCACACTGGCCTCTGGGATGAAACCTGGGAGCAGGCATCCCACATCAACAGCAGCACCCCGAACCTAAGCCCAAGCCCATGTCTGTCAGTGAGGCAGCCACTACAATCATGGCAACGCCGACGAGCAGTGACGTGAAATTGGATTTGACACTTTTGCAAAGTAGTACCCAATCATTTCAGGAAACAGATCGAAGCGGACAGCAACCAAAGACAATAATAGTTGATCTTCCCTAAGCTGGATCAGAATAGGAGGTCGAGCTTTCTGCTAAGCAAGAACCTCCTCTTTTAGAATCAATGGCTCCCAGATCTCCAGCAAGAAAAAGAAAGGATACTGCTCCAACTTCTCCAAGCACCACTACTGATGACAATGATAGGGACATGGAGTGAACCCAGGCAGAGTCCTGAGATGCCAGCAAAGGCAAGCCTTATAATCATGGAAGGGATTGGCAATGATGAGGATGATGACCATAAGCCAGTCATTGTGGAAGATGGCACAGAGGAGTTCGACATTACTATTCAGCCTGCTCCAAAGGATGTGGCACAGGCAGCACCTCCAAATCCCATATTTGTTAGGCCCCAGCAGAGGCCTGATCCAACCTGTACCTCAGTATAAGCATACACTGCAGAAAGTCAATCGACACACTCACCTACCTCCAGTTCTTGTTCAGGCATTGACAGTGGCCCAGTAAGAAATTACTTCACTCCTGTTTAGGACTTTTTTACAATTAACAAATAGGAGGAGAACATTGCAATATGCTCCTTTGGCTATGCAAGTGTTTGTCGAGGTAAGCCTTGATCACATTATGGTACTTGAGGCCAGATGACCCATATGAAAAAAACATCATGCAATCTGGTGGGAGGAGCACCTTAAAAAATTGCTAAATGTGGCAACGGTGATGAAAGTGAGGATATTCTGGAAACGTCAGCTACAACTGGTCAAATCACAGTGGAAGGTGAAAAAAAAGAGGGTGACATCCTCACACAAAGTAATCCTATCCCCAGCAGTGCAATCACCCGCCTCAGTGACCTCATAATGGTGCAGGAAGACTCAGAGTCAGATGTAGACACCACAGCACAGTGACTGCACCATGACGCACATAGAGTATACCACCACCTACGGCTCTAAAGTTGCCTGAGTCACTAGCCCCACAATAGAAGAAAATCCAGGCTACTATTACAGGCATTTTTAGAAAGGGGAGTCCCTACAACTGCAACCACCCAATGGCACGTTAGTACAACAGGTTTTTGGCACCATTGTTAGTGCTGGACCTCCTCCCTTTTTCTTTTGAGGAAGGAATGGGATTCTTAGAGTCTGTGGCAGCCATCTGCATGAAATGGAAGGTTCCAAGTCAGACCTATTTTGCCAGAGTTGCTGTTCCAGTGCTGTATAATGATGTGCTGCAATTGAGTGGACAAGCTTTGCAGCAAAGTGTTGTCCAAACTATCCACCTGATGACAGACATCTGGACCAGTTGTCAGGCTACTGATTATATGAGCATCACTGCACACTGGACCTCTTATGCGGGAGTAAAGCAAAAGCTATCTATGGGTCTTGTCCCTGAAGACATTTTTAAGAGCGTTTGGCGTCATGCAATAGAAGCCACTTCACCATGGAGAAATCACATACAGCAGCAAACATCTTAGAATCATTTAATAGTTAGCGGGCTGAATGGCTGTGACCCAGAGGTCTCCAAATTGGATTTGTTGCCATGGGGAATGGCAGTAACATAGTCAAGGCCATGGCAGATGGTGGTTATTTCAGGGTCCTGTGTTTGGCGCACTGCATCAACCTGGTTGTGCAAGGCTTTCTCAAAGGAGAAGACATCATCAGCAACATACTGAGCACCTACAGACAAATCTGCACTCAATTAAAGCCCAGAATCAGTTGCAGATTATTCAGCGTGGCAACAGAGTACACGTTAAAGCACTTATACAGGAGTTGGCAACACATTGGAACTCAACCTATCATATGTTGCAACTCTTTTTGAGCAGTACAGACAGATGAATTAATATGTCATTCTAAAAGGAGGGGATGCAATTGGGAAAGCTATGATCATAGATGAGGACAAATGGGTTTCTCATCAAATGCCTCGCACAGATGCTGCTCCCTTTTGAGGTTTTCACTTGGGAAGTTCGCAAGGAGAAAAGTAGGATGGGCCAAGCTGTCCCATCTGCGACTGGACCAGCTAAAGAAGGTGTCTAAAAGGTTTGCATTCAGAGGTTTAAATGAAAACGCAGAAGCACATGCCTAGGTTGAGAGCCTAAGCTATTGCTTGACTTATAATGCAAGACTGCAAAATTACATCATCTCATCTAATAAGTACATCTGTGGCACTCTACTTGATCCACGCTACACAAAATAATTTCCTTTTTCTGAAGGGGATGTTTCATAATACAAGAGGTGGATTGTTGAGCAAGCCGCAGAACTGTAAGAACAGCTGGAACTTCACAGTTCTGAGGTGCCGCTTTCAACTTTCAGAGACGCCAGTCTTGTCTCACAGCAGCCAACACCAGCAAGAAAAACACAGGCAACAACAGCATCAGAAGAATTAGACCCAACCTCTGTATTGGCTTGGTTTCAAGTATCAGGTCTTAAGTCCAGTGCAGAGGCGACAGCAAAACTGGCTGAGCAAGTGGCAGCACCAATGACACTTCAGAGGATGTTCCCGGAGTATCTTGATGACCTAAAAGAAGTGTATGTGGAACAAAACCAATTGGTGTATTGGGCTTTGAAGATGCACCAATGGCCCGAGCTCAGTAGACTGGCAATAAAGTATCTGGCTGGTCCTGTAGCCAGTGCTTCTGCTGAATGTGTGTTCAGTGTAGCTGGTACAGTTTTTACAGTGATAGGTGCCAGTCTCTCACCTCAAAACATGGAGAGATTACCATGATCAAAATGAATCAGCATATTATACCAGATGATTACACTGTTCCTGAAACACCACAGGAGGAGGAAGAGGATGATTGGTCAGAATCAAGTGTGTTTGCTGACCAACTTCTGGGTGAACCACCTGAGTTTGAGGATGAACTCTTCTTCCTGGATTGAGTATGCCATTGCCACCATAGAACTTTTTCTCATTGAACCTCTTTCTTTCTTTGTAAAAAAAAATAGTTGGACCTCAATACAGTGAAGAAGCCCCCACATTCCCTTCAAGACATTGAAGACAATGCCTGCCTCCCTCAAATGCCATTGCTTACCTTTTTTTTACATCATCTAGCAGGGCTGCCCGAGAAGATTATTGAGTAAATGCCAAATTCAAATGTGTTCCTACCATAAAAGAGGAAATAATATTTTGTATCAATCAAGCACTGTGCTTGGATTAGAAGAGGTAAGTACTGCACTAATGAGTGGTGATATAATGAGTGATTGTGAGTGATGATTGATTATGTATGTGGTGGCTGACAGTGAGTGAGAGAGTTCAACAAATTTGTAAACTTGATTTTGAAGATTTGCAATGTTTGGGGGCTGAAAGGTGATCATTTTTTCTTGAAAGTGATTGGCCTTTCTAACTTAGCAAAATTTACCTGTGGGGTCCACTCCTTTTTGTGGTTTCTCAGAGACCAGACCAGACACTTTAGTTACCAAACACAAATCTACAAAAAAAACTCCAATTCTCTTTCTCTGTTTGCTCTTCAACAGCACTGCTCTACCTCACTCGGCTTGGGACTGGGGCGGAGTTATTCAAAATCAGGGGAAGGAGGAGGAGGATGGAAGGACTTAGGGCAAGTGTTCTTCAACAGATAGATTCAGAAAGTTATCAACTTCAAAAAGTAACCATGATGACGACGAACACTCCGAGACCTAGTACTCACTAAGCTCTGTGGACTGGAGAGAAGGGCACTAATTTGGGAAATGCTGCTGAGATTGTAGTTGCTGCATTGCTGGCTTAAACGTGAAACTTCTCTTCATGGTCTTGCTCTGCCTTTGAGTCTTCTTGGCACACTCCTGACTCCTCATGAAGTGTACCTTGTTTCCTTTTGTCCTTTGCCTTTACCCTGGAACAGTTACTGTTTTTCAATGTGCAGGCCTTCTCCTAGTCCTCTCCTGCACAAACTAAACTTGGTGAAAGATCAACACTCCATCTTACCTACTGGACAGGTTCAGTCAGGTACCTAAAAGTGATGGACCTTCCAAGAAGAATGGAGATGTACCTCCCAATTTGGCAACACAGTATCATTTTCCTTTTAGCAATCATAATTTTTAAAATTGGGTGGGTTAACTTCAATCCTCCAGAATTTGTATTTTTCAAATCTGGAAGACATTAGATTTAGAGATATACTATCTTGGGTCTCTCTGGGGCAGAATGACTGTTTGCAATGCATTTAACCAAACTGTGTCATACTTATCCCTTTCAATGTTCTCTACCACAACATATTGATGATGGTGTTCTGCTCAGCACCCCAATTAATATTGTTGTGGTTTCTTTTGTGCAGCGTTTGTCTTTGTCTCACCTTTCTCCAAATGCCTTTTCCATCTATTCATTGATCCCTTAAACCTCTTCCCCGGCCTGTGTGATTTATTGAGGTGTGACTTTATTGCATACCATAAATGGATCGCAAACTTGCTGGGGCAGTTGTTAAAAGTGACACTAACTCACTGAATTACCTTCTATTACCTAAGCAATAATCCACACCAGCCCCATCAACATCATCCTTTTACCTGTAGGTCCACTCCTTTTTTGTGGTTCCTCAGGGACCAGACCAGACAAGCAAGGTCTTGTGTTGTGTGTTGCGTAAATGCTTAACCTTGTCTAACCACTCCTGAGTCGGAGCCTACTTCTCCGGACTCAAGGATTTCATTCTATAAGTTTAGTTTTTTTATACTAGCTCCCCGTTGCTCAGAAGAAGTTGATATTGCAAGTTTTTATTATCATATCAGGTCTTATTTGTTGTGTGTCAAACACTGTCATTGTGGTAGTCTGGTCTCAGTCTTGCTAGAGTTATGATATAATGTATCCCCTACTAACTCTCTGTTTTCTTTCAATCTACTTGACAATGATGGATAACCCTTTGATTAATCCTGCAGTTGGACTTCACATAGGTGGCATATTGTGCCTTACCTGTTAGTGCGCAAGCCAGTCTCTACTACTAGCACCCCCTTAAGGTAAGACGCCACCTTGGGTAAACCCTGCAGTAAGAAGACTGAGGTATCAGCCCTCATGTCATCTATTCTGGTAAGAGAAGAACAATTAATTTAAGTTAACTTGTTTAGTTAGTAATTAACATCTACTGATGAATATGTTGTTTGTCTGTATCTAGGTCTTTGTAGACAAAATAGGCAATGGAACCATTCCCTAGTGGTCAATATATTTACAGAGGGCAGCAGAACAAGTGTATAAGTAAATTACATCATTTTTCTGCAGATTTAAATAACAGGCTATAATAAAAGACAACGGTGCAAACTAAAACACCAAAATAAACATTTGAGGCATTAAAGAAGTAAAATAAATGCCCCCCTTTATTTTTAACAAATTAGATAATCCACACTTTCCACTCACAACAGGCCTACCCCTCTCCCCAAACAAATAGCCCTGTCCCCACAAAGTCCAATGAAAATCCAATGTGAAACCCAGTCCCAAATCCCTCCACACCCTTTCCACCCACAACAAGTCCCTCCCACCAAAACAAAAAATTTCAAAAGGGCTCAGAAGAGGGCCCTGTCTATTTGGATCTGGAGCTGGTCCAGGCTCTGCTCGATCCTGGCAAGCAGACTCTCCATACGGTTCATCCGCTGCAGGATACAGTAGAGCAATGCCCTGTAACAGTCAGAGTGGGAGGGGGCAGCAGCAGGTGCAGTCAGGGCCCCTGATAGCTGATGGATAGCTGGTGGTGGCCCCTGCTATGTGATGTCCGGGAGGCTGGGGCTGGCGTGCTGCTGATGAAGTGGGTCCTGGGTCAGAAGCAGTATTTTCTGCCTCTTCATCCTCCAGGAACACCAGCCGCTGGTATGCAGATGTTCTCCAGCCTCTGCCGCCACAGACCGGCCACTAGTGGGTGATGCTGGTCAACCAACAGAAGTAGCGATATCATGAAAAAACAACAAGAAGAATAAAAATGTTAAACAATGCTCTCATCAAACACTTCTTTAGAAAATAAGAACACTTTAATATCAAATCAAACTCCCAACGGAATAAAGTTTCACAGCTTTATTACAATCCCAAATCAATGTCACATATATGGTGCACAAAACACACATAAAAACCATTGGCTGATCAAAACGTATAAAGAGATTTAATATACTTATCATCAATACTGTTAAGCACTCCAAAAGAATAGAATAAATTAGTGAAATCACAATGCGCACATTAGTATCATGTTTCAAAGCAGATGATGGTGACATCAGTAAACCATCAAAATACAATTTTTAACAGTCAATTGCAGAGGTAGGCCATACTTATCTCTACACAAATTTAGACTTGCATGTGTGGGATCGGGCTAACACATGTGGGCAAAAGCAAAAAGGAAGAAGGAAAGAAAAATCCTCTAACTAGGGCAACTCACTATAAAAATATGCTGGTGTAACTATCTAAGCTAAAAAGAAAACAAGAACCCACATTTAGTTATACCTCTACTCTTGGGACAGCAGACAGAAATACTTCATCAGCAAGAGCGGTCACCTTCTTCCAACAATCAGTTGACAGCAGCATCAGGCTAATGCAGAACACGGGCTGCACATAGGACAGGTCAGCAATTCAGAATTAGTTGGGCATATTAGAACTGAACAGCATGAAAAAATGGGGCATTGAAGACAAGATGAAACTCACCATAAGACTTGGAGAAAACAGAAGGTGCAAGCAGCAGACAAGACAGGAATAGATGGACTCTGACAGAGTTCTGTACAGACTTGAGGCAGAATTGGACTGACTTAAAATTTCAAAGTTCCTCACTAATTAGAAATATCCATGATCCGTTGATTGGTCCTTCAGGTGGGCCCTTCTTACACGCAAGATTCTGTGTCCAATGTTTGTCGATGGTATCATCAAGTTTGCAACTATTCTGAATGTTCTCAGCAAAACTGTGTTGTCATTTCAATGATTTCATACAGTATCAACAACATATTACATTTTCTAGTTGTTTGTTACTGAAGAATCTGTTCTCATGACACATAAAATAAACTAAACATTTCTCACAGAAAGGGTTCTAGGTTTCCTGTCATGTTGGACAGCTAGAGCAAATATTGGTACACAGTACTGAAACATGTTCTTCACTTTCAGTACAATAGGACATTCAACATCAAATCATCACCCTAAAGAAAGAGTTCAGGTCAGAGGGAACAGAAAAGGCAAACCATTTTCCTCTACTGATGCAAGAATGACATTTTAAGGCCTAATCCAGCTAAGAAAACCTAAATGCACATTATTACAATCAATACTCTAATAAAACCTATTGAGTACCTTACAGTTGAATTACATACATAAAACAAATTATGTTTTTGCAAAGATTCTTTACAACATTATTAGAACACAATTTGAATGTGCATCCATTTTTCTGCACACATATAACTCATGTTAATAAACCATTTAATTCAATATAGGAACAAATAATTCATATTTGTTTAATACTCGTAATATGTTTCATTTCTACTGCCTCTTCTTAAAGATAATACTTTGAACATCCATTCTAATACAGCCTTAGAGCCCATATTAACAAGGGACTTTAATATATATTAAAAGTGATATAGCCCAGCTAGGAAGGGCTATAAGGCTATTTGAACATTCTGTCACTAGAGGGAAGAATGTTTTAATAAATAAAACAAAGTACTCACGGAGCCTCAGGGTCCGTGAGGACTTTGTTCAGAGCTGTTCCTGTGAACAAAGAACATTAGAATGTTGACGCTCCGGGCTTTTACCAGCCAATAGAATCCCTGAGCACTCCTTTGTCTGCAATGGAGCTCTCAACAATGTCTTCATGTTAAACGTGAAGTCAAAATACGAATGCCAGCCACATTGTCCACCATAATTTAAACGTGCATGCGTTACATTTTCATGTTCATTTCTATTGTTAGACTTTTAGATGTACATTTATAAGTCACCATATGCTAACTTCTATGCCACTAATATACTAATCAAATTTGATCTCTCTCAAGAGTCCTTGCAACATGCCTATAATGGGCTTAAAATATCAGTGGGAAATGGGTGGGTCTTCATAAAATGAATACAATTGTAGTCCCATGTTGCCCTGAGGTACAGAATTGTGTTACAAATTTACTTCAAATTCCTGCGGATGCAGAATGGTCCAGACATTCACTCTTGCAAGGCATTCTTTACTATTTTTCTTCATGAGAATAGGCAATTTCTCTTTGCATTGAGAATTCTAAATAAAAATATTGTGTAACTTTTTTATCCCACCTATGGTAATCAGAAAGCCCCTCATCAAGGACCTAACGGTTGCATCCAAAAAAAAGAAGATTGTAAGATAGATATAAATGTGCTCTTGTACCATCTTGCTGAATGTGGAAACAAAGTTGCTCCAACAACAAGGGAGTACTATATGAAAGAAGTTATGTATGTGGGTCACCATATTGAAAAAGTGGTGATAAGAATGCCTAAAGAACATATTTTTGCAATCCAGCAGAATAAACCCATCAAACACACAAAGAGAAGTGAGGATATTTTTGGGAATGGTTGGCTACTGTAGACAGTGGATTCCTAACTTTTCCCTGATAGCGAAGCCTTCACTGACACTCATCATCATCGTCAACTATATTTATTTGGTTTCAGTTTAAACCATAAAAGCTAAAACAATTTCACAATAATACAATACACCACAAATACAAATCCCAACTAAACCAATAATTTTTCATAAAATTTACAATTATATAAATAAATAAAATTGACAGTTCATCATAACATATCCTTCAAGTTTTTCAATTAAACAGCATCAGCTAATAAACATGCCACCTGGAAGCAGGAACGCTGATCTAAAAACATTTGTAAGTGCAACAAGGGGAGTTTGACCTGAATAAAGTGTATTTCTTTTAACAATGGAATAATAGTTTTTTCTGCAAATTCACATAAAAATGGCAAGAAAATTATAAACTGCACAGTGTCCTGTTTTGAAACCAGACCACAATTGCAGGTTTCATGAAAATAGTCCTAATACCAGCCCTTAAGGACCACCCACAAGTGATGCATAATATTAAAACTAAACCAGGTCAATAAAAAAACAATGATAAGAAAACAGTACTAGATGTATATTAGTTTTGAGAGCCAGTAAAGGTAACAGCATAAAGTGAAATCTGACAGATGGTTTAGCCAACTCTGTACTTTCCCTTGTGGACTTAGAAAATGAATAAAACCTTTTTTGCGTCCAAAGCAAGTCCACCTTCACATGCTTGTCTGGGATCTTAAAAAAATTCGGTCACCCAATTCAATAAAAGATCTCTTAACAAAAGATAGCAAGGGAATTCTATTAAATCCATTCAAAGCAAGTCCGTCCCTTACTAAACAACCCTTTGGCTTTAGTCAAACTGAGATCCAATGAGGCAGGGGACACCATTGACAATATCAGGAAAAAAACACCCAAATCTTCATGAACTATGAAGGCAGCAAAACTAATCTGAGGAAATAACAGTCTGGGTTGTCTATTTTGACTCAGTATTCTAGCTCAACAGTTCAAGGGCATCTAAGCATATATCCTTAAGTAATCCTTAGGCTTACTCACAGCAATGTTACTGATCTGGTATCATTTGATGACAAATGCATGTGTGCTTTCTTTAAGCTCAGAGACAAACTCTGAATGTAGTGTTTTAGGAATGCCAAATTACAAAAAGGATTTTTGCATATTTTATTATGAGAGGGAAGAGTGCAGTTTATCGGTAATTAGGCTAAAGAATGGCCAAATCAAGTGGCTTTTGTTCTATGTCTCTGCCACATTAGATTCATTTGCAGCTGCACTTTCTGGATGCTTCAAGGCAGAAGGACAGTCAGTTTAGCAATATTCCTCCAGGACCGTAACCGCCGACGAAGACGACGACGGTAAGTACCGCAGCCTAGCACACATGGGAGGAAAGGGCACAATTACACATGCACCCACGCCACCCACACCGCAACGCACACCCAACCCCTCCCACCACCCCAAGCCATACATACCCAAACAAAATATACTTACCAGACACAAGCCAACAAATACCTGCACCAATGCACACCCCTGTGCACACCACATCCTGACAGTGAAACGCTGCACAACGGGTCTACATTTCACCAACATGTCTGCTGGGCACTAAAGTTTAATCTGAATGAATAATCAACATCGTCCAAACAAGGTCATAGGCGAGTCTATATGGCAGTGGGACCATGGGCAACAGGGGCCTTCTTCCTCCCTGGGGAAGGGGCACAGGAATGGGAAGGGCGGACTGGGGAGGACTTTGAAGTGGAAGGAGTGGACTTGGTGAGGGCAAGGGAACGTTTAGGGACAAGACAGGATAAGCCGGTGGGTTAAAACAGGTCAACAAGGGAGAGGTAAAGCTTTTTAGGTGCAATTGGAGGGGTTTTAGAGACAGGTTTCAGAGTGGAGGTTGAGGGAGTGGTGGTACGAGGTGTAGGTGTGTTGGACCTGGATGCAGGTGCCTGTTTCGTATGCTTATGTGTGGTGGATGTATGCGAAGTGTGAGCGTTTGTGTGTTTTGGGAAGAGAGGGGTGGACACAGTGGGAGAATACAGGCTGCCAGTCTATATGGATGTTGTGTGGTGTCTGCAGATCTGGTGAGTGTGTTGCAAGTGTCTGTGAATGTAGTCGTGGTGAGTGCAGTTGTGGTGTCTGGGGTGCATGACTGGGTGTCAATTGTTGTGGTTACTGCAAGAATGGGGGCAGCAGCAGTGACTGAGGATGCCATGCATGTGCATGTTGAGGTGACAGACAGGGAGGAGGGGGAGGGCGACACAGTGGGGTGGTGGATGTTGGTGTGCCTGCTTTGGTATGTTGGGTATGTACCTGCATGTGGTGGAACGTGTGCTGCTTGTGTTTCTCTGTGTGCTTTTTGTGTGTTGATCTGTGTGCATGGCTCTCTGCATGTGTGCTTGGGATGGGTGAAGGGAGTGGGGTGCTGGAAGGGGTAGAGGTGGTGGGAGGGGGGACGGAAAGACCAGGGACACTGGTTGCTATCAAAGAGGAGGCCAGAGCCTGTAAAGATCTCTGAAGGCCAGACATGGCACCGTGAATGCCTTCCAGGTATACATTGCATTGCTGCATTTGGGATGCTAGCACCTGGATGGCATTCATGATGGTTGTCTGCCCTACAGAGATGGTTTCAGGAGGTCAATAGCCTCCTCCGTGAGGGTGGTAGGCTGACTGGGGCAGGAGATGAGGTGCCTGGGGCGAACAAGACGCCCACCTTCCTGGATGAACGGGCACGGGCAACTCGGTAGCTGCCATCGGAAGAGGTGTCGGAGTCACTACCTCCAGTGGTAGTTGCCTCCCCCATGGTACTTCCCTCGCCCTCCAACTCAGTAGTCCCCTTGCCGTCACTGGACTCTGCCTCATGGGTCGTGTGGGCTGCAACATCCCCACTCACAGGTGTCTCAGCTCCCTTGCCAGATGATGCTAATGTACAAAAGGACAAAAGGACAAAGCAAGAAAGAAGTATTTCAGTTCCAGGATTAATATACATGTTGGGAAACATACACTCACACCCATTCCAGGCACTAACCCTCAGCAGACACATCATATGAAATGAATGTGCTCCTGACTGGTAGCATGATCCCACAGTGCACTACATTCCCATCCTGGCCCTCTACTCTGATACACTTTGCAATGTGAAACAATGAGAGACAATGCCAAGACAACACAATTGCAAGTCGATAAGGCTACATTAAAAATAATGGCCCAGACAGGGGACTCCTCACAGGCCTACAGACCCTACCATAACTACCTAAGTTACTATCCCACGGAAGTAGAGGGGGGCAGGACTGCAGGGACACACCTGCCTATGGCCCTGGCTCTACTATGCATGCACTCCTTAGCACCTAACTACACTCATCATACTAGCATCATAAACAGTGTTGGTACTCACCCCCTTGTGGCTGCTGTGCTTCCTTCAAGTGCCCATCTAAGTCCAGATAGGCCACTGCCAGAACTATTAGGGGGCTCAGGGTCCTCATTGGGAGGCCTTCCCCAGCTAGGCTTCTACTGTCTTCTTGGCCCAGCGCCTCAGGTCTTCCCAACGCTTCCTGCAGTGGGTGCTCCGCTGTTTGTAGACCCCCAGGGTCTGCACTTCGTTGGGGGTGGCAATTTGGGTGCCTTATACAAAAATGCAATGCCAGTTTAACCTGACATAGCCCATGGAGACATACATATAGACAATAGCCAAGCCCAAAAATTCCAGATACACTACGGGTGAGCATTCACACAGCTAACAAAAATGCCTACATTCATCCACCACATTCACACACATTTAAGGAGGACAAATAGCAACTCACCTGCTCCTCTGGTCACCCACAAAGCTTTGCATACAGGGGTAGGACCCTGTGCACCAGCTTCTCCAGCTCCTCGGTGACAAAGGCCGGGGCCCATTCTCCTGGAATAAAGTCACTTCTACACTAAACCACCTGTGTGGCAGGGGGCTGCCTTTTTGTATCCACTATGCCTTCATAGCCTGGCCGGGGGCTTAATTCATGGCTCCATTCCCTCTTCCCTTCATCGAATACTGTCATGATTAGTGGTCCTCCTCATGAAATCATGGTGGGAAGTGTGTCTACACTGTGAAGCCATAAAAACTAAGACACCTCACCACACATGGATTTCCTCGTTCTTTGTGTCTGTGTGAGGTACAATTGCATTGCATGTAAAACATGAATTGTGTTACCATGTTATGCAAGTGCATGTCCCAACTCAATGTGTCTCTCTTCCTCCCCCATAGGTACAGACTCATATGGTGAGGGAGGGCCCCATCTGTTTACAGACCCCTGGTAGATCTGGCCACCATTGAGGAACCATACCTACAACTGTGCAGGCACTATCTGGGCTACATTTTTTGCCCTAAGGCTCATTCCAAGTGACAGTGGGCATGGCAGCCAGGGTATTTCAGCCAATGTTCAGCCAAATTCTGTCTAATTTCCTGAATGCATTCGTGCAACACCTGCAAAGTTATGTCCAGTTTCCCCAAAAGGCTGATCTCATCGCCATCAAATCTGGATTCTATGCTTTTGCAAATGTCCCCCATGTTATAGGTGCAGTTGATGGTACTCATATAGCCCTCATACCCCAAAGAGTAAATGAACAACTGTTCAGGAATCGTAAAAACTTTCACTCCATGAACGTCCAATTGGTGTGTACTGCTGATCAGTACATATCACATGTAAATGCAAGGTTCCCAGGATCACTCCATGATTCCTTTGTCCTGAGAAACGGCAGTGTGTCACACATGATGGGACAACTACAGAGGGACAGAGCTTGGTTCATAGGTGAATGTGTATGATACTCTACCAATGACACACCTGCCGGGCAGGCTGTATGAAAGCATAAAGTGTGTCTTCTAACTCTCTTTCACACACTTTTCCAGGGGATTTTGGCTACACAAACATGCAATGGCTCCTGACACCTGTGATAAATCCCAGGACAGATGCAGAAAGGCATCATAATGAGGCACATGGTCACACTAGGAGGGTGATAGAACAGACCATAGAACTCCTGAAGGCAAGATCTTTTTGCCTGCATCTTTCTGGGGGATCACTGCTCTATGTCCCTGACAAGGTGTGTCAGATAGTAGTGGCCTGCTGCATGCCGCACAACTAGGAAAAACCATCCCACTTCGGGAAGATGAGGAAACTGTCCAACCACCTCTGCCACTTCAGAGGATGCATGGGAACGATGGAGAAGAAGAGGGGGAAGACATCAACTCCAGAACCCAGCTAATCTGGCTATACTTCCAGTGACTCTCAGGTACATTTTCTATTATCTTTTACTACATTGTTTCAGGGTGACTTAAGTACTAAGTGCTGCGGTGTCACTTACCAGTGATGTGACAACTTTATGACTGAAGAAACAGATGTGCGCTAAAGCAATAGAATGTACAGTGTGACATACTTCACACACTACAGTCTGTTAGACCCCCTCCTGCAATAAAAGCGGCATTATGATGGTAGCTGGCCAATGCGTTCACACTCACAATTGATTGCTCATGTTGATTAAGGACAGATATTTTTAGTGCACAAGTGTATTTATTCAAAGTCAAAACATCCATGATTGGTGGGACACATGGTGAACAACATACTCAGGTACATTTGCTCAGCTGTTGATAGCACAGGGGTATAGACCACGGGACGATTGGAAGATGGTGAGATGGCAGTGCATATCAACAAGGTAGCTCAGTGGCAACCAAGGGAGACAGTTCAAGGCAGAGTCACTTCCTAGTGTGGTCTTGGTCTTGGCTGGTGTTACAGTGGGATGTCTGGGTCTGAGGCCACACTTGCGAGGGGGAAGCTGGGCTGCAGGGGAAGGGGTGCTGGTGTCCTGTGAGTCCTCTGTCAGTTCCAGTAGTCCAGTAGCTGCTGCTGATGTAGATGGCAGGGCAGTGTCTGGCTAGTGGAAGGGGCCTGCAGGTGGGTGGAGGACTCAGGCTGGATGTTTGTCTGGTGCAGCAGCACTCCTGCAATAGAGGCCATGGTAGCATTGAGCTGTTTCCACTGCTCCTTTGCCTCCTGGTGGTATGCTAACTGCAGCCTCTGATTCTGCTCCAACGTGGCCAGGATCTGGCCCATCCTGTCCTGGGAATGGTGGTATGCTCCCAGGACCTCTGCAATGACCTCCTGGGCAGCAGCATCCCTCCTTGGGCCACCCCCCTGGGCCACTTATACCTTCCCACTGGCCCTAGGCCCTGTGCCTGTGTCCCCTGCACAGGTCTGGCATTCCCACTTGCACTGGACCCTTCATCTTCCTGCCTGGTGGTGGGTGGAGACTCGGGCCTCTGTACATCTGGGTAGCCAGTCTGTGGCCTGGAAACACTGGTGTGGGGGCGTTGGGCCAGAGCTGATGGTCGTGACTTCGTGGTAGGGGTGTCAGTGGTGTCCTGGGTGGGGCTTCTGTAAGGTGACTATCCAGGGTTGTGGGATGGGGCAGGGATTGCCTCTGTGCCCAGACATCTCTCTGCACTCTCCTGAGTGGGGCCTTCGTCTTCAGGTGGAGGACTGGCACTCCTTGACGTCTCCATTCAGGTGGCATGGGTGGTGGTGCCTGTGTGTGAGAGAATAGAGATGTGGGTGTCCTGCACTTTCTTGTCAATTTCAGCACTGGTCAGCAGTAATTGGTGGTTGAATTCCCATGTAGTGGCATGCAGGGTCCCTTCGTATTCATTTTGATGCATTTGTTGAGGGGGAGTGGTGCATTGTGGGTGTTGTAGTGCTCCTTCCATTACATGCATGAGTTGGTGACTGAGCACAGAGGGCTGGATGGTGGTTTGTATGGGGGATTGTGGGCATGCATGAGTGTGTGGGTGTTGTGGGCTGAGTAGGAGATGGGGGCATGGTGGTAGTGAGAGGGATGGGGTGATACATGCATTACAGGTGTGGTGACTGTTAGGGTATTGTAGTTGACTTATCTGAGTCTAGTCCTCCATTGAGTCCAGTGATGCCCTCGGAGTGCAGGATTCAGGGGGAGGAGGCGGGGGACCACCACCAGTCTTCTGTACAGCTATGTTGCACTTGGTTGATAAGGAACGCACCTTCCCACGCAGGTCGCTCAATCTCTTCCTGATGTCATCCCTTGTGCGTGGATGGTTTCCCACAGCGCTGACCTTGTAGACTATCCTCTGCGATAGCTCCATCTTCCTGGCCAAGGGTGTTTGCTGCACCTGTGCCCTGATTAGGTGTGGCTTGACACAAAGTATTTCATCCACCATGGTCCTTAGGTCCCTGTCGGTGAAGCGGGGTGTTTAGGTGGTGCCATGGAGTGTGTTGCAGAGATGTGTTGTAGGTGTGTTGGTGAGGGTGCTGTTGTATGGTTGTTTGTGTGACTTGTGTGATGGTTAGATCAGTGTATGCATGTTGTGGCGTTAATTGCCAAAAGGAGTTTGGGGTGGGTAGGTGTGTGTTTTATAGTGGTGTGGATGTGTGTCAGGTGTGTGCTTTTCAGACTTGCCTATGTGTGCATTTGTTGTTGGCAGGTCCCATTGCTGGCTGTGGCGGTTGGTACCGCCAATGGTCATTCAACATTCACTGTCCGCTTAGCTGATTTGTGTAACATTATTTGGTGGGCAGAGGATTTTTCTGCATGGTGGTGGCGGGGTGGGGTGTACTGCGTCTCCACTGTCATTGAACCTGCCGGTGTGTGGAGGTTGCAAAATTTTTGGAGGTTTGTTCTTTTGGCATCGTTATACAGCGGTGTGCATTCCACCGCCGCCAGCAGTCTTCGGTAGGCAGTCGGCGGTGTTTACCACCAGGTTCATAATGAGCACCTCTTAGTTTTGCAGGTGTGGCATTTGATGCATCATTATGGATAGGCTGCATTTATCACATAATCCATCATCTGCTGCATAATTTTCACATTTTAGGAAAAAAAAATTGTAGATCAAAGGGATCAAATGTTACTAATGATGTGGTGATGCATTTCGCTGTGCAGTGGATGGCATTTCGCTTGAAGGTTGACTGTTCACCTTTCAGTTGTATATTTAAGTGTTGAACTAGTGCTAACAAAGTATCATACTTGTCCAGAAAGTGTTAACATGTGTAAACATGACAAAATAATAAACATTATTTTCATTTTCTTGCTGCATAATTCAGTAACCCAAACTGCATAATTCCAGTGGCCTTGGTTATAATAATATTATTTCTGGTTGGCTTACTGTTACTTGGTTTCACCAGTAGAGCATTCACCTACAAAAAGGAATAAAGAGTTAACCACTATAATAGTAATAGTATAGCAAACACAAAGTTAACACAGAGGGATAAGTTTCTAGGTAACTGTTAAGAGCATATTTCATGTAATTTATTGTCTGAATATGCAAGTTTTATGAGAGCTAGGGATAGTTACATTTGCATATTCCTTCTAACTTCTGTGTCAGATGAGGTAACCTCCCTGCAGTATTTGACTTATCATCATGCAATGTCTTTGTTATGAACTTTTAGCACCAGTCTTACGTATTACAATTCCTTCTTAGAAGCTCTTTGTGAAACTGAAGATTTAAGGTTATTTTGTATTACGTGAGGCTAATTGTGCATTCTAAGCTGCAGTCTGCTAAGACTAAAAACTAGCTTGTGTGTAAATTGCTTGATGTGGAGCATGAATTCATTAAAGAATATAAAGAGAGAAAAGTGAGAATTAGCAGAAATTGGGAAATGAGAGAAACTTAATTGCAAAAAGGAGGCTGAATAGAAAGAGCAAGAAAAGAGTAGAGCAAGAAAAGAAAGGTACATGAAAAATCTCAGAGTGATGAGTCAGTTGAATTTGTTCGTAAGAGTGAGTGTAATGTGAGTTATGTAGTCAATGATGAGCTTCTGACCGGTGAAGAATCAATTGTGAAAGGAATTTCTTATGTTTGAGGTAAAACTGCTTATTTCATCCTCCCATGTGACTTGGAAGGAAGCTGCTTTGTTGTCTCAGTCTTTTTGTGTGTTAATCGTGTGATTGAGATGAATATAAGGAGGTGTATCAACCTTACTAGTACAAAATGTGCTTTTGAACAAGTATTGATGGATGTGTTTGTGTGTTTTATTTCCTCCTAATGATGTGAACATTGTAAAGCTGTCTACTAGGGTGGATTGCTTAGGAACTAATATTGCTGGTGCAATAACCTGTATAAATGAGGAGATAATGGATATGCATAAAATGGTTATGCAAAACTGTCTTACGTTCAATATTCTTCTTGTGAAAAAATGTGGTGTGTCGTGTTGAGGGTTCAATAGTGCTGTAGTTTTATTCTAGCTAATAGCAAGCTTGTTAATAAATGCATTGGTAGCATAACTAACATTGACTGTGGAACAGAATTTCTTGAATGACAAGGGTTATAGAACTCAGTTGGTATGTGTTTCATTGAGATTGGAAAGTATTTTGCAAGGGTTGGTGAATGGTTTGATAGATAGCATTGGTATAGGATTTATTTCAGAAAATACTACACTGCCATAATTGGTCTCATGCTCAAATTGTCATTCGGCAATTTCTTGAGATAATCTGTTTTGAAGGGGTTTAAATTGTGGGTGCTAAAAGAAGGTGTCAGCAACATCTACAAAGAAAAGGAAGAGAGATATTGTTAAGTTAGAGGACATGGAGAACACTAGAACATGTGTTTATGATGAGAATAAGGCTTCGGAAGAATCCAGACACAAGAAACCATAGTTGACTGAGAATGTGTTATAAATAAACAATGATGGGATTTATAATGATTGATTAATCAATCAAAGGGAATTTGAAGAAGCTATTTATGGTTTATAAATAATGTATGCCTAACATCATGAACATTTTTCATTAGAAACAAAAACACTGCAATTTTCTGCACTTGGACAAAATAGAGCCAAACTAGTCCTGACTCCATCTTGAATTTAAACGCAGCTATAAGGCATATGTGCTTTCATTTCTTATTGCAAGAAGCAAAATTTGCACTAATGAAATGCTTCTACTGACATAGTTTTCTCAAAGAACTCTGCATTATTTTCTTTCTATTGTAACTATTCAAGGTATTTCTTGTCAGTGCCATTGTGGGCTTATTCATTTATAACTGTGTCACTGCTTTGTGTGTAATAGATTTGTACTGTCACATCCATTGACATTAGGTCAATAGAGATTATTTATTATTTTAATTAGTTTAATATTGTTGCACATTTCTGTATCGTGATTGCTAATCCCGCAACATGTAGTAACTTTTAGGCTACTACATGATTTTTGTTGTACATTTATTTATAAATGAACGGAACTCTGGAGGTGAGTCAGTCTTGTTTGCCCTGACTCTTTGAGAGCAGACCCTTGTCAGTCTGACTCTTGCTTAGGGCTTAGACTCCTACTGCATTTGCCTGAGCCTTATGCTAATTCCCTATACTTGGCATATTATGCATTTTGACTAATCCGTATTCTTGCCTTCTGTTTTTTGTGTTTTAAATATTAAATAAACCTTTGTTTTTCTTGCTTTTACTGGTCTTTAGAAGGCTAATTTAATTGACATGCTGATTTATTTGCTGTCTATCTAATCCCCTTAGGGGCGTATTGAGAACAACACTGTTATGTCCCACCGCTGGGCAGCCATTGCTGGAGCTTCAATTTGGCAGTCACCATGGGCTGTCACTGCATCAGACATCACATTACTGGCCATACAATGCCTTGTGTGGCTTTTGTGATAGATGCAAATGGATTTTCATTCTCAGAAGAACCTCTCCTAAAAATTGTCTATGAACTATTATGAAAAATTATACATTAACTCTTGGAAGATAAATTGATTATATACTAGATTTGCTAAATTTGAAATCAGAATTTGGAAGTACTTTTTAATCAACTGCTATGAGAAGTTAAAACGCTATACCTTATTCAGACAATGTGTGATTAACAAAATGTAAAGACATCACTGGGCTGGAGAAATACAACTGGTAGGAAACAGAAATAGGTTATATCAGAACTTCTTGGCTTGAAATTAATTCCTGCGCAATGGGTTGTTAAAGTTAAAAACAAGGGTAGTAAGGGTGAAAGATGCCGCACATCCGTAGAGTAACAACCAGTGTAGTTGAAGAATGTCAATGAAGTTAGAAGCCGATGCCAGGTGGTTGGGTGCCTTACTACCCAGTAGGCACAAATTTGTGTACCAAAGTACACAATAACATCAAAAGCAATGTGACCACAGCACACAGGAATGTACAATCCAATCACGTATTAAGGATAAGTATCCCTGGTAGTATAATAGAGGATGTAGAGAACAAAGCGTGAAGGTCCCAAGTTGGTAATGCACAGTGTCTTTAATCGTAGGCACAGTTTGCCACAGGATTATGCAGTCTTCGAGATACAGCCAACACGTGTTTCGTCACTCAGGTGACTTCATCAAGGCTGGGCCGTCCGGCCAAGGGAATGAGACTTGAAGGAAACCTATGGTAAGGTAAGTGGGCCTTATATAGTAGGTAGAAATTTTGTGGTATAGAATGTATATAAGAGGTGATAACCTCACGGCAATGTGTGTGGAGGACGCGGTCTTGACTGACTGCTCCAGTTCTCCGGCCCCGCACGCAGGGCTTTGACCTAAGGCTTATCAGGGCCTCTCAACTTTACCTCGTCACCACTGGGATCCTCCACACCCTGTATCTTGATATATATATATATATATATATATATAGTCCCGCAGCACTCTGTCCAACCTTCTTACCCTCCTTCAGAGATACAAAGGTGTGCCTGTCACCGTGATACGCTTTACATACTCCTGCTGCATGTTGATGTCCTCCGCTCTTTGTTTGTACCCATTTGCAAAATAGCCATCTCTAAAAAGTTTAGAGGTATGCCCTCATTCAGAGGTGTGCCTATCACTGCAGCAGGCACTAATTATCAACTTGATATGCCTATCACCACAGCAAAGCAGAGGCACTAATGATCAATTTGGGATGCCTATCACCGCAGCAGACACAGGTGTGCCTATCCCTGCAAATAAGACAGAAGCTGGCAAAACTAATCACTGCTACAGGGACTGCAGTCTTCTACTCTATGCACTGGTGTGTTCTGCACTATGGGAAGTCAAAGAAACATTCACTTTATCCAGTGGAGTGCTGCCCTGTTTTTCTGTTGCTATTTGCAAAAATGTGTTAAACTGTTTAATAAGCAGATGGAACTGACACCCAGGTCCACACCACCTAGTCAGTCTAATGATAAAGACTGTCAACGGAGCCTAATCTAATAAAATGGCCACCATACACTTCATAGATCAAAGGGAGCTGACCCATCCACTTCAGATGGCTGCACACATAGGACAGCATGTGAGTACGTATGTGAGCACAATGCTGCTCTTCAATGGCTAAATCAGTGCTTTCGGGCACGTCGCTTGCGAAAATGACCAAAAATGGCTGCATGTAAGTTGCTGTGCATGTCACTCACCCCATCTCCCACAATGCACAGTACCTCATTAACGTGCATCCTGTCAGTACTGCAAACCACTACAGCACTGCAACAGAACATGCCTCTCCAAACCAAGGGGCATATTTAAGCGAAGTGGCGCTGCACACAGTGCAGCACCACTTTTCTTGTGCCCCATAGCACCCCCCTAATGCCACCATGTGTGAGCCGTATTTAAAATACGGGGCACCCTGGTGGTAGTTAGGGGACCAGCGTCATAATTTTTTATGCTAGTCCGGAGCTTTGCAGGATTAGCGTAAAAAATGTTGACGCAAATCCTGAAAAGCCCATTGAGGCCTATTGTAATCAATGGTGTGCCTCCTTTTAATGCCGGCTCTTAGATTTCTTTGCGCCATTTTTTCAGCCCCCCTAACGGGGGAACACCTCCTTTGCATACTTAATGCCTGGCGAAGGCATAATCTAGTCCAACGGGTTACAAAGTGGCTCAATGCATGCATTGTGCCACTTTGTAAATATGATGTTGGGATGTATGCCTCGTTGGGCCAGATTAGTGTAGAAAAAAATTACAGAAATGTGGTGCAGGGAGGCGCTAGTGACTAATATGCTCCAGAATCTCACCAGATGTGGCTTTCACTGCACCAATTTTTCGATGTCGCTCTGTCAGTCTGCACTCCACTTTCTTCCTGATGTTGAAATGCTCCTTTCACCAATCCCTTGCCTGTCACCAGTCAACAAGCATTGTCATACACCTATTGTGGGTAAACTAAGTAATACTTTATTTAATCACCTCATCCATCAAGTCTCTAGTGGCAACTAACCAACTGGCACTTAAATTGACATGTGAAACCTATATTTCATGTTCCATGTGACATCACATAGCAACCATCCACAAAAGTAACTACAGCTCGATATCACAGCGTCCCCACCAACTTGGAAACATCCACTAGAACACGCCACACATGGAGTTCGTAGTAACCATCTTTATTCATCAGCGCACAACAGTCAACTGACTTCTGAATATCCAATAACCGTTAAAGACCAAACCTTACAACTCCCAGAATGATTGCATAACCCCTTCCTTGAGCCCAACCCGATCCTTAGTTCCTATTGCTCCCAATCCTAAGATAAAAAAATAAACAAAAAAAATGAACAAATGACAGCCATACATTTCCTCGATCAGCCATCTATGTGCTCGTATAGTTCAGCCTAACCGTGACCGTGTGACATGAGGTAGTTGTACTGTAACTGGGGTGGATCCTGAAGGTACAGAGTCTGATATCTGATTAGGGCTTTCAGGTGGAACAGCCTACTCTGGTCTTGCAGGGACAGATGATCAGTGAGACAGAGGTCTGAGATGTGACTAGTCCCTTGTCATTGATTTTGCAGGGATGGTGCACAGTTATCTTGTGTCCCTTGCACTTCACAACTTTCAAAGGTTTAACATCAAATGGAGGATGTGTCCTTCACTTCCGTGTTTGTTTGGTGAGAACCCAGTCACCCTCATTGAACATAAACTCCTGGGTTTGATGACGTCCATCAGCATATAGCAGATGTTTTCATTTGATGTTTCTGAGCAGTGTCAGTAGCATGAACCTCATCATCATTCAGCTGTGGTAATGTGGTTCTTAAAGCTCTCCTGAACATCAGGGTGGCAGGACTCTCACCAGTGGTAGAGTGAGTAGTTGAATGACAGGCATGGAGGGCTATACATAATGCCTTACTCAGCTCAATTCCCTCTATCGATGCATACTGGATCACTCGTTTCAGGATCTCCATAAATCATTCCATGACACCATTGGCTCAAGACCACAAAGGTGTGCTTTTCTGATGTCTGATCTTGAGTCTAGATAAGAACCCCTCAAACTGCTTGCTGTTGAACGGTGGATCATTGTCAGACTTGAGAGTGTCCGGTATGCCCCACAATGCAACTATGTCATCAAGCCGCTCATTGACTTTTTCATTAGTTGTTGATGACATGTCCTTTACCAGAGGAAAGTTAGAATGCTCTTTGATGACCACCATAAGATGGTGCCTTCTCGCCAGGGGCCCAAAGAAGTCTATGGCTATTCTTACCCACACATGCAGAGGAAGATTGGATAGTGGATCCTGGGCCACCTTAGGGGACAGGCAATTGCATAAATTACGGTCCTTTAATTCCCTCTCAACTTTCTCACCCAAGCGAGGAAACCATACCCAATCCATCAAGACCCCTTTAGTGGCTACAATGTCACGATGTCCTTCATGCAATGCATGATCAGCACATCAAGTCTCTCAAGTCTCTCAACAAACTCATCCATTGTTTCATCAACTTGTCTGTCTTGATTCACGTATGGCATCAAATTGAACTTTGCTCCTAAAGCTTCTTTGAGTTCCCAGTATGACATTGTCTCTGTTTGTGAGCTTTTCTTTATCACTTCTTTCACTCCATCACCAGATGGATTCTTTAAGTATTAATGATTTTCTCATTTACTTCTTCCAGAGCAACTATGAAAACATTGAAAGCCTTGAGATGTGTGGTTCATCTGGCACCCATATTCTGCTTATTGGTGGTATTGAATGTTGACAGAAGTTTTAGAAAAGGGGCTGCTGTGTACTTAACACCTCTTTCTCCAGGGGTTGAGGGTATATCCTTTTCAGGCGGTGCTCATTGTGCACCTGAATCCACACCTTCTGGAAGTAACTGCTTCATGCTTGAGCTTGGGTCGCCAGATATGCTCATGTGGCACCTTCTTCATTTTTGATGGTGAGTACATTTTCAGTTTCTTGCATTCCCTGGTGTTTGCTTTCATCTTTCTGTTTTGTTCCAGTCATTTCTGTATGTTATTTCGACAGCATTCATTATTCCTGGCCACATTTGTGCCTTTGATAGCAGTAGGCTGTGTGTTCGAGTAGCATTACTTGAGGCGAGATTCAGAATTTAATGGATGCCACTCGCTACTTTGCACGCATTGGCCTCTCCATCATATTTCAGCTATTACGTCTGATGCTGCAGTTGTGAAAGTCTGCCTCGCTGGTGAGTATAAACCTATCCTCCTACCTGGTTGTCTCTGTCTTTCTTTTGTACCTGTTGTCACTGCCTTTTGCGTTCTCTTTGTCTGAATGATCGCTTAGGGGCATATTTATACTCTGTTTGCGCCGGAATTGTGTCGTTTTTTTATACGCAATTCCGGCGCAAAACAAACTCCATATTTATACTTTGGCGTTAGACGCGTCTAGCGGCAAAGTCCATGGAGTTTGCGTCATTTTTTAGCGTGGACACCTACTTTGCATTAATAACATGCAAGGTAGGCGTTCCCGTCTAAAAAATTGACTCCGAGGCATGTGCGCCGTATTTACACTCCCGGGTAAAATTCACGCCCGTGAGTGGACGGGTCAAAAAAAATGACGTACGGCCGCTTTTGCGCCGTTTTTTAGCGCCTGGAAAAGGCAGGCGTTAAGGGACCTGTGGGCTCTGAAGGAGCCCAGAGGTGCCCCCTCATGCCCCCAGGGACACCCCCTGTCACCCTTGCCCACCCCAGGAGGACACCCAAGGCTGGAGGGACCCATCCCAGGGACATTAAGGTAAGTTCAGGTAAGTATTTTTTTTAATTTTTTTTTGGTGGCATAGGGGGGCCTGATTTGTGCCCCCCTACATGCCACTATGCCCAATGACCATGCCCAGGGGACAGAAGTCCCCTGGGCATGGCCATTGGGTAAGGGGGCATGACTCCTGTCTTTGCTAAGACAGGAGTCATTTCTATGGGGGTTGGGAGTAAAAAAAAATGGCGCAAATCGGGTTGAGGCAAAAAATTTGCCTCAGCCTGACTTGCCCCATTTTTTGACGCCCAAGCTCCATATCCCCCTATGCCTGCGCTGCCTGGTGTACGTCGTTTTTTTTCACGCACACCAGGCAGCGCCGGCGGCTAACGCCAGCTAACGTCATTGATTAAATACGGCGCCCGCATGGCGCTTCAGAATGGCGTTAGCCGGCGCTAATTTTTTTGACGCACAACTGCGTTAGCGCAGTTGTGCGTCAAAAAGTATAAATATGGCCCTTAGTCTTTTCCAATGGTGCTACTCTGCTAGGCCTTCAACTTCTCCACAAGGCCTTGTATGGGCTGAGTTGAGCTTGCACTCCACATACGCTAACTGCAGGCTTCTTTGCACTGGCTGTGGCCACACATAGTACGCATAAACAGTTTACTATTTCCTTGCACACTCTCATGGAGAGCAATTCTGTTCCTTTGGAGAACATATTCCCTACTTGTCACTAGTTGTCACATATTCCCCAGCACAGGAGCTTGCACTAGAACGTTCCACACATGTAGCTCATAGTTAACATCTTTACTCATCAACATACAAGATTCAACTGACTTCTGAATATCCTATAACAGGTAAAGACCATACCTAAATACCTCCCAGATTGATTGCATAATCCCTTCCTGGAGTCTGCCCCAATCCTCTGGGTCCTAGTGCTCACAGTCCTAAGACACTACAAAAGTGGGAACAATTCTGTGCACCCCTACTATCCTATCATCAGTGTGTTAGGTAGTGTCTCAGAGTTACTCCTTTGTCTACTAAAAAGCTATGGCTTCAAGCACCAAAGAAGCTATGCCAGTTGCTGCTCAAGGATGCTTGGCATCTGTTTGGAGTTTGTAAGGGGGAAATATAAAGTGAGATGACTTTCTCTGAGAGATCAACATCTGCAAATTTAGCCTGAGAAGCACATGTGCCATGGCTTTCCTCACAGGACATACAATCTCAGAAGTGCTACTTACAGCTGATGTCCATCTGATGTCCATCTGAGGTCAAATGAGGAGCAGGGCACGTTAGTGACAGCTATGGAATGGTTCATGGGTACCAACCATAGGCATCCTACAATATCATCTCTATAGATATAGGATGTGCTCACTGCATCTTGAATCGAGAGGAATCTGCAAGATGCTGAAAATAATTCATGTTGCCTGCCTTTATTGTGGGTTTAAGTTACTTTTATATGGCTTGAATAGCTTATTCAAATTCCCCAGCACTATGCTGAAGTGTTCTGAAATGTTTGAAAATACAATGAAACTGACTGTGTCTAAGACAGCCAGCTTAATATTGCTAGTATGTCTGTATCCTCAAGTGGATGCTTCTGATAAATTGAAATGTTTGTGTGGATGGGTGTTCCTATATTTGCCATTCAGTTGCTGAGTAAATCAGGGCATTTTTATTCCATTTTCACTTTTTTTGAATTTGACCCATTTGTTGCTAAAAAGCTTAAGGGATAATTGTACATTCATGGTCTATGAGTTTCTTGTTCCCACTTAGTTGGCATTCTTTATTGTGTGGCATTTAGTGAATAATTTCCAGCCTTCTTAATTACAGATGTATTTGTATTGTTGAGCTCATTATTTCATCACCACATTGCTGTTTGCTGTATTGTGACACACATGTCCTTTTCCTGTCTCTCTAATGGTAAACTACTACGTGTGATTGATCAGATGTCCTTCGAAGCAAGGCTGACTTACCTTTGTGGTTTTTCCAGATCATGTCAACTAGCACCATAGCTCCAGATTCCACCAGGATGGTGGTTTCTTTTATGCATACCCTGACAAGGGGAGGCCTACACCATACCACTCATTAACTCCTCACACACAGGCTTAACCAGACAAAAGTGAGAAGCAAAGAGATTTTTGCTATTGAAATATGTTGAAAAAACAAGGAGTTAAAAAAAAGGACTGGTGAGCATCTGCTGCATAACGTTTCAGGCCTCAGACACATTGGGTATGCACACCAAGGCCCAGATTTATCAAGATCCATGTCTTGCTATGTTGAGCAGCATTGCATGAGAATTTGTTGAGGGGCATTATGCATCATGCAGTGATACGTTAGAAAATCCCTCTATGTTAATATGGCATTAGATTTTTCATGGGACCACCCACCTTGCGTACAATAATTTTTGAGTCATGTAGGCTGTTGCAGCACAGCACCACCACCAAGCGAGTTCCTAAAAAAGACACAGGAAGGCTTCTGTGTCACCTGGTAAATCTGACTTAAGCCCTTGTTTTGCATTGCATCACCTCACGTGATGCAAGGGCAACTGAAAGGCCTGATAAATCTGGACCCAAGTCACTAAAAATATACGCCACAGCTTGCAAGATGGTTGACCTGCACATATAAAAAAGACAGTTGATGACAGGATGATTTTTCTGGCTACTCTTGAACCATCCTCTCTCTAGCTGTCCTGATCAAACAGTAACCTTCCTTCATGGTGTTACCTTTTCATGTAGATATGATCATTAGCTTCACAGAGTGCAAGAATATCTATCTGGTCCTAAATTTGCAATGTGCTTAACGTGCAGTGGATAATGATAGTTTGTGTGAAATTAGTTGTTGGCCTTTGCCAGTAGGAAACTCTTTGCAGTACATTAGGGAAAACCTATGCATGCATAGCACTTGCAAACAAAGTTGTGTCTGCTCGCCATTGACCACGCATGAGTGCACCTTTAGGAACAGGTTTTGCTCTCATAATGTAGGAAATAAATCCATGTACAGAGCTGGTAATGTACTTTTTGAACCACACTGCCTGTCTTGATACAGAACGTTTTACGAGCACTAAACGTAAAAACATATAGGAAGAGAATTTCTATTTATGGACTTCATGATTCAGAGGCTTTATTCTTCAACTGAGTTAAAATGACCTTTGTGCACATCATCAAATTAATGAAGCCAAACACAGCGTAACAGGTTTTGATTTAGGTGTTGTTTGAAATTGGGTTTTTGGTTGGCAGTCAGGTTACCAATGTCCAAGCAAGAACCCTCACTCTAGTCAGGGTAAGTCACACACAATCCAAAGTATCCTATGCCCACCCTCTGGTAGCTTGGCACTGAGCAGTCAGAATTAACTTAGAACGCAATGTGTAAAGTATTTGTACAATAAATCATACAATAACACCATATTACACCACACAAATACACCACACAGTGTTTAGAAAAATATATAACATTTATCTGATAAGATGTAGGTCAAAAGCGATTAAAATGCAATAAGTATATGTTGAGATAGCACTGTAAAAGTGATATAAAGTGTCTTAAATTTTTAAAAAGCAAACAAAGGCCCTCATTATGATCTCGGCAGTAAAAAACGCCGAGATCAGCACTGACGGGCAACAGGAGACCCCAGCGCAATGACCCCCCTGCCGGCCATATAATGTTTTCCCTGCTGGGCCGGCGGGCGGAAACAGTGTTTCCGGCCACCCGCCCAGCAGGGAAAAGGGCCTTAACATTGACAGCCGCTCCAAAAGGAGCCGCCGCCAATGTTGGTGTGCGGTGGGTGCAGCAGCACACGTCGTGCAGATCACTGCCCGTAAATCGGGCAGTGACCTGCGCGACGGGCACTGCACGGGGGCCCCTTGGAGCACCCCTTCTGCCAGCCTTTCTCTGGGGTACATTACCTGGAGGAGTGCTGCCTTGTCATATAATGTAATCTGCCATCGTCAGGCTGCCTGTCGGCAGCAGCCCTGACAGTGGCAGAGGACCACCTGTGGCGATCTTTCTTGTTATTTATATGGCAGCAGTAATTTCCACCGCCGGCGTGGTGTTCTCGACCGCCATGTACATAATGAGGGCCAAAGTCTCTTTCAAACACAAAGGACCTGGGTCACGTGAAAAATCTCCGCAAATAACTGCAGAGGAGGAGATGCCTGGAAACAAAGGGGTTTGCGTTGATTTCTCGGGCCGCATACTGTGATGCATGATTTAGTTTTCATGCAGCGACAGTTGTGCGTCGATTTCTGGTGCTCGGTTGTGGATCCTCTTGGGGTTGCGGGGTTTTCTGGTGCCCCAGGGATGATGCATGGCTCTCCTGCGCTGGCAGGACAAAGTCACAGGAGCTGTCGATTCAGTGGGTGTTGCGTCAATTTTTCTACTGCATGGACGTCGCTGCGTCGATTACTCTCTGGAAGTCGGGCTGCGTCGTTCCCGCTTGGCTGTGCGTCGATTCGGTGGGCCGTGCACCAAATTTCTGGTCGCTAAACTGACACTGCATCGATTTTTTCATTGCAAAGTCAGGCTGCGACATTCCGGTTCGGCGTGCGTTGAAATACCGCGGTGCAGGCTGTGCATTGTTTCTTGCAGGCTGTGCGTTGAATTTCGCCGCACAAAGAGTCCTTCTTGTAGAGATTAAGGCCCTCATTACAACCCTGGCAGTAAATCCCGCTTTCCGGAGTGCTGAAGACTGCCAACATACTGTTGCGGCAGCAGAGTTCCACTACAGGTATTACGACCCACATCTCGGATCCCACACAAGTTCGCCACACCAAAGGTCAGAGATAAGCTGGCGATACCAAAACCTACACCGTCACGCCAACAAGAATATGCCCACACTATCACGGCCCACAAATCAACGTTACGGTTTTTCAACCGCGGTAATCCATTGGTGGTACACACCGCTGCACTCAAAATATACACACTCTTACAAAACACAACTACATTGGACAATTCAAAATACACACACCTGATACACATACACACACCACACCCACACACCCACACACCCACAACACTATAAAACACACACCCACATTACCCACAAACCCTTACAATGAATATTTTGGAAGAAACCCAGAAAGAGAGATGAGCAAACACAACACCAGCATCCACAGACACACAACACCATCACCCATACAACATCCACGCACCTCAAACAACACACACCAACACATCCCAACACACATCACAACAAACAGCACCTCACACATCACCCACAACACATCATGGCACCTCAAAGACACCCCAGATTTCCTGAGGAGGAGCTCAGGGTCATGGTGGAGGAAATCATCTGTGTAGAGCCACAGCTTTTCGGATCAGAGGTGCAGCACAATTCCATTGTGAGGAAGATGGAGCTATGGTGGAGAATCGTCAACAGGGTCAACGCAGTGGGACAGCATCCAAGAACACGCGGTTAACATCAGGAAGAGGTGGAACAACCTATGGGGGAAGGAGTGTTCCATGGTTTCAAGACACTAGATTGCTGTACAGAGGACTGGCGGTGGACCACCACAACTAACAACATGGGAGGAGCAAGTCTTGGCAATACTGCATCCTGTGGGCCTCGCAGGAGTAGCAGGAGGACTGGACTCTGGAAATTCATATCTTTACTACCATATCCCCCACACCCCACCTGCATGCCATCACATACCCCCACCCTTGCACTCACTCCCATCACTCCATCATTTCACATATGTCCCACTATCACAACCCACACATCTCAATACCAAAGCCCTGCATGCAACACCTATGCATGGACCACCGTCACCAAAGCATGTCCAGTACAGATACCAACACAGACCCCAAACCAAATACCACAAAAGGGCAAACACAATGATGCAAGCACAGGTAGAAGGTACCTCACCCAATGCACAAGATGGCACACACAGATACTAAAACTATGCATTTACACCCTAACAGGCCCCATACCCAACATCACCGGGCAGGAGGTGCCAGACATATCCAGTCCCCCCACAGAAGAGGCCCACAGTGATGACAGCAGCTCTGCACGCCTGGATCAAGATGACCAGCCCAGCCCATCAAGGACCTCTGGACAGTCGGTTCCCCTGCCACTGTCACTAGCCACCACAGAGCCTCCCCCTCAGGAAACACCAGCACAGCACCCATCCAGCAGGCCCATCCCTCTGTCCCCAGGACACGTCAATCAGCAGTGTGTCCACCACTACAGGGAACCCAGGGAAACCCACCAACCCAAGAAAATTAGGGACATGGGGTCAGTGGCAGTGGACACACGGTTCAGGGGACAGAGGCACAGGATAACAGGGAAGCAGGGAGGACTGCTGTGCGATAGGGGGAGGACAGGCCCAGGGAACCGACACTCCAGGAGGCACTCTCCAACATCATGGGAGCTTACCACCATTCCCAGGGGACCATGGGCACAGTACTGGCCAAGTTTCAGGAGACCCAGCGGCTGCAGGAGGAACACTACCTGGGGATCAGGGAGGACTTGAAGTCCATTAACACCACCCTGATCACCATTGCAGGGGTGCTGGCAGACCTTGTCAACAGCATGAGGGACACAGTGGGACACAAACGGGTCCCTGACACTAGCCTGGATGATGAACAGCCTTCCACTACCGCTGGCGCTAGTGGACAGGAGGCACCGCCACTCGACCAACAGGCCACCAGCACCCCACCCCCTGCAGAAGGAGATCCACCCCGCAAACGGTCCCTGAGATCCAGGAACAAGACAGAGGACATTGCCAAGACCCCGCCAGGAAATAAGACCCACCTGAATGTCACCCTTCTGTCCCACTTTGTCACCCTGTCCACCTTAAACTGTCATCGCTCCCCTTCCTATGCCCCATTGGACAATGCACCTATGAGACCAAGAGACTAGACCCTGCCATGGACATTCCTCCCCCATTACCCCAGCGCATTACACGTCCCCCTCCACCTATTAGCACAGAAATAAACACCCTTGAATCACCAAACAATCTGAAGTCAGTCTGTACTTTCACAAATGTGTAATTGCAAAATCTCTGAAATATAGCAATGTCAATGTACTTGTTCACATACACAGCTGTAGGCCAGGAGTAAACATAGCAGAGGGCACAAATTGGGACCCAGATCTGTCAAATGGAAAGCCAAAGTGACAAGTCAGGGTCCATACACAGAGTTAAAAAGGCAGACTTATGCTAGGTCCTACAATAGTATGAGATGTGGGAAGCAGCTCCATCCTCTTACCTGTGTCTCACTGGAAGTATTGCATGATGATGTTGTTTCGGTGGTCTACATCTTCTTCTTCTGCCTCCTCTTCTTCATGGTCCACAGGCTCCACAGCTGCCAAAAGACCAGACGCAGGCCCATCCTCCTGCGTTGCAAAGCCAGATTGTGAAACATACAGCAGGCCACACTGATCTGGCACACCTTTTTTGGTGAGTAGTATAGGGATCCACCTGTCAGATGGAGGCACCGGAATCTGACCTTCAGACAACACGTTAGTGAGCATTGGCTGGGACATCCCTGATGCCATGGCTACTGTTGTTTGAAAAGACCCACTGGCCAGGAAATGGAGTACAGACAGGACCTGCACTAGAGGGGGTATTCCTGTGGGACGGCGGATAGCTGACATCAGGTCAGTTCCTGGATTGTAGCACGATCAAGTCTGTAAGTGATAATTATGTGTGTGTCTTCCATTATCGACAGGTCCACGAAGGGTCTGTTCCACAGAGGATGCCGCCATCTCATCACCTGCACCAGCGGATGTGCCCTATGGAGAAGAACGGTGAGCAGAGGGTCATACAACACTTAGGTTTCATAAGGCTGTTTAGCACAAACGTTAAATTGTCTCTATGTGCCTTTGTCTGTCCGTATTCCTGGCCTAAATAGGTGTGACGCAGTTATTTGGCCTGCCATGTGGCCCCCTGAAATGGCGGCTGCCTGTAAGGTGGGACAAGGGAAATGAGGTAACTGTGATGGTGTTGTACACCTTTGCAGTAGGCGGTCGAAGACCGCAGCGCAATTCAGCATTGGTTATCATTGGGCACTATGGGTTCAGGAGCCAATGACGATGTACGCCGGCGGTGACGGTACGCACCGCCGCGGACATGACTGCCATTTTCTATCAATTCCCTCACTTGATACCTGACCGTCTACAGGAGAGGACCTACACTGCAAGTGCTGCTGTGACCTGTGTCTGAAAGTGACAATAGCTATAGCGTCTGGACAAAGGGCCCCTGCCTTCACTGCAGAGGAGTTGGAGAAACTGGTGGATGGGGTCCTTCCCCAGTACACACAACTGTACGGACCTCCAGACAAACAGGTGAGTCAACTGTGTGCATGGTGGATGGCACATGATTGTATGGAATGTTGTGGATGGAAGAGAGGGGGGGACAGGTCAGCATGTGAGGATGGTGTATGTATGTATGTCTGGGCCAGGGTGGGAGGTTTGTGGGCAATGTTTGAGAAGAACTGTACAGGAGAGTAATATCCATTATAACTTCACTTTTCCTCTATGTCAGTGCCCACCAGAAGAAGGATATTTGGCGGGCCATCGCCAAGGGAGTGCGGACCCTGGGGGTCTACCATAGACAGAGCACCCACTGCAGGAAAAGATGGGAGAACCTGCGCCGCTGGAGCAAGAAGACGGCGGAGGCCCAGCTGGGGATGGCCTCCCAACGTGGAAGGTGTGCCCGTCGCACCATGCCCCCCCTGATGTACCGGATCCTGGCGGTGGCATATCCTGAGTTGGATGGGCGCTTGAGGGCATCACAGCAGCCACAAGGGGGTGGGTATACTCTCATTCAGCTGACTCTGCATGCTTGACGAGGTGTCTGGGTGGGGGAGGTGGGCTGTGGGTTCCCCTAGGCCAGGACAGACGCTCAAAGGTAGATCCATTGATTTGCAGGCTCATTCCCACTCCAACCCCAAAGGTGGTATTTTCCCTCTACATCTAGTCAGGCTCCCATGGGTTCTTGCTGTGCATGAAATGGGTCTAGACAGAGTCCCCCTTGGGAATTTGCTTTTCCCCTGCACTGTTAGTGCATGGCTTAGTGCATAGGGCTGCTCCCTGTGTGTTGTGTCCGCCAACGGTAGTGGTGTTGCAGGCATTGACCATGCGTCTCCTCTGTCTCCCCTCCTTTTGTTTTCTCACCATGTCCTTGCGTGCATTAGCATCATCTGGCGGAGGAGCAGTGGCACCGGAGCAGGAAGGAGCTGAATCCCACATGGCCCTGGAGGGTGCAGTAACGGAGTCAGAAGGCACCAGTGGGACGGAGGGCGAGGGGAACTCCACGACAGGGACAGAAGCAGACACCGGTGACAGTTAGTCCTCCTCTGATGGGAGCTCCCTTGCGGTGGTGGGCACCTATGTGCCCACCACATCAAAAGGTACAGCCGCCACCCCCCTACCAGCACCGACCTCCCAGCAGCCCCTCATCCAGTTTCCCGTGCCCGCTCACCCAGGAGGGTGGGCATCTCCTTCGCCCCAGGAACCTCAGGCCCTGCCCCGTCAGCCCTACTGCCCTCAGTGAGGAGGCTATTGACCTCCTGAGATCCCTCACTGTTGGGCAATCTACCATTTTGAATGCCATCCAGGGTGTTGAGAGACATTTGCCGTAATCAACTGCATACCTGGAGGGCATTCATTCTGGCCAGGCGGCCCAACACAGAGCATTTCAGGCTCTGGCATCAGCACTGATGGCAGCCATTGTCCCTGTGTCCAGCCTCCCCCCTCCAACTTCCTCCACCCAGACCCAATCCCCTGTACCTCAGCCTATCCCAAGCACACCATCTGACCAGCATGCAAGCTTATCAACACACATGAGTGGACATGGCAAACATAAGCACCACACATCCCACCGGCACTCACACAAGCACCATCCCCATGCAAACACACCAACATCCACTGCCTCCACTGTGTCCTCCTCAACATCCTCCTCCTCCCTCCCTGTCTCATCTCCACTCACACCTGCATGCACTACATCCTCAGCCACTACCTCCATCACCAGCACGCCCATCACCACACACCACTCACGTGCACTCACCAACCCCACTACCATTCACACATCCCCTGTGTCCTCTCCTAGTGTATCTGTGAGCCCTCCTCCCAAAGTACACAAACTCAGGCACACACCCACCCAATAGCCATCCACCTCACAACAGCCTCTGGCCCATGCACCTTCACCCAAATTCAGCAAACGTACACCTCCTACAACCACTGCCTCTGCCCCACTCCCAAACCTCCTCCATCTTCCCGTCCCAGTGTGTCTAAGAAACTTTTCCTGGCTAACATTGACCTCTTCCCTACACCTCCCCCCAGCCTTCCCCTAGGGCCAGGCTGTCCAGGTCCCAGCTCAGCACCTCAGCCACCAAATCCTCCAGCACAGTGGTCTCAGCAAGTCCGGACACATCGTGGTCGGCACCCGTCAGGGCTGCCAGTGTGCCACCTAGCGAGGCCAAGGAGAAGGCCTTTCCGCCACCTGCCAAGGTGAAGAAGGTGTCCAAAAGCCAGAGGGAGAAGCCACACCTACCTGCAAGCAAGGGCTCCTCCAAGCCAAAAGAGGACAGTGGCAAGGCGCCAGCAGTGACTTCAAAGGTGGGGAAGGGGCACAAGCCGAAGAGCAGGTCAGGACAGGGCACAGTGGCTCCGGCTGAGGGACCAGAGTCACCCCTTCTGTCAACCAGAACATCAACCTGTACGGTGGTGGACACCGCCACCTGCACCGCCACCTGCACTGCCACCTGCACTGCCACCTGCACCGCCACCTGCACGTCTGCTGCCTCTGCAACAGACCCCAGCATCATCCCCAGTGGACAGCCGTGTGAGGCTGCAGGAGACGTCTTGCTGTGTCCCTCAACACGAGCAGACACATGCACCACCACCAGCACCTCCGCCACAGACACCGCCACCAGCCCCGCGAATTGCTCAGACATGGTCACCACAGCTGACATGGCAAGCATCCCCAGTGGCCAGCCGTCCGAGGATGCAGGAGACGTCCTGGACCCTGCTCAGCGTACATGAGGCATGAGTCCCAGCACTGTTTGTGCCAGCAGGTGACAGGCGAAGTCGCAGCAGGGTGGAGTGTGTCTCTGCCTCTATGGAGTATCATCCTACCTGTTTCCAGGCAATCTTGTGGCACACACACCCAGGTGAGGGAATGGGACCTGCCACACTTCATGTGAAGCACTCTAGGCACCAAGCCCCCCCCAGACCTGTGGAGATTCACATCCACTACCTCAGTCCTTGGCAGGACGAAGCACTCTGGGCACAAAGCCCCCTCAGAACCAGTGGAGATTCACATCCACTACCTCAGTCCTTGGCAGGATGAAGCACTGTGGGCACCAAGCCCTCTCCAGAACCAGTGGAGATTCACATCCACTACCTCAGTCCTTGGCAGAATCAAGCACTCTGGGCACAATGCCCCCTCCAGAACCAGTGGAGACTGTTATCCACTTGAGAGACTGTGGATTTGCACTCCCCAGGATAAAGCAGTGATCAAACCACCCACTGGAAAGACTTGAGAGACTGTGGCTTTGCACTCCCCGGGATAAAGCAGTGGGCAAACCACCCACTGGAGTGGAGAGACTTGTGAGACTGTGGCGTTGCACTACCCAGGACCAATCAGTGGGCATGGAGCCCCCTCGTGGAGCAGTGACATAGTCCGTTCATCCGGCTGAGGCGACCCTCCTTCCCCCTGAGGTGCCTGTTTATTTTCCATCTGATGCGCCTGCAGTGTTCTCTCCATTTCGAGTCAGGTATCTTGTCGGGGCTTCACCCATGCATTTTGGGACACTGATCCATGGACAATGATTTCAGTACTATCCAGACTTGTGCAGTTGGTGTACATATTTGTATACACTGCTATTTGAATTTGGCCTATCTAATATTTAATTGATTACACTTGTTACAATCATTTCCTTTTGTCCTTGCATTCTTCCAGGGGGTGACAGGGTGTATTTGTAATGTTGCTGCATGTATTTGTGTGTACGGTGTTGTGGGTGAGGGGTTGGGGTGTTGCGTGTTGCATGTGTGTGTCACTCTCTTTTCCCTCCTCCCTCCCCTGCGTGCTAGTTGCAGTACTCACCGTGGTCGTCACTGGCATCTTTGCTGCTCCTGATACAAGAGGAGGTAGACCAGCATGGGCAGGACCTGTAGTTCGGGCTCCATGGCATCTTGGTACTTTGTTGGGTGTCGAGAGGTGAGTGGTTTCCGTTCCAAGTCCTGTTTCCGCCGTGCTTTTGATGGCATTGGTACAGCCCCGGAAAAGGTGGCGTATAGGCGTGTTGTAATACAGTGGGCGGAACCTTGTCTTCCGCCTGTCTGTTGGCGATTACCGCCGCAGTGTTTGTTTCTACTGCCATGGCGGTTGGAGTGTTAAAGAGGCTGTCCATGTTGGCGGTTTCCGCCATGGTCGTGATTCCATTTTTTTTCCACCGGCCTGTTGGCGGCATTACCTCTGCTTTAACACCGACCGCCAAGGTTGTAATGAGGACCTAACTCTTTTTGGTCCTGAGACTTCAGGGAACAGGAGGCAAGCTCTATCCAAGCCCTTGGAGAGCACTTTTTCATCACAGCCAGAGAGCAGCAAGGCAGCAGGGCAACAGCAAGGCAGCAGTCCTTCACAGAAAGCAGACGAGTGAGCCCTTTGGGCAGCCAGGCAGTTCTTCTTGGCAGGATGCAGGTTCTGGTTCAGGTTTCTTCTCCATGAAGTGACTGAGTTTGGTAGTGGCAGAGGCCCTGTTCAAATACCCAAATGTGCCTTTGAAGTGGGGGAGACTTCAAAGAGTGGCTTAGAAGTGCACACGGTCCCCTTTCAGTTCAATCCTGTCTGCCAGGGTCCCAGTAGGGGGTGTGGTAGTCCTTTGTGTGAGGGCAGGCTACTGTCCTTTGACATGCAAGTGTCAGGCCCTCCACCCTTCCAGCCCAGGAAGACCTATTAAAAATGCAGATATATGCAAGAGAGGCTGAGTATCCTGTGTTTGGGGTGTGTCTGAGTGAATGCACAGGGGAGCTGTCAACTAAACCCAGCCAGACGTGGATTGTAAGGCACAGAAGAATTTAAGTGCAGAGAAATGCTCACTTTCTAAAAGTGGCATTTCTAAAATAGTAATATTAAATCCAACTTCACCAGTCAGCAGGATTTTGTATCACCATTCTGGCCATACTAAATATGTCCTTCCTACTCCTTTCAGATCAGCAGCTACCACTCAAACAATGCATGAGGGCAGCCCCAATGTTAGCCTATGAAGGGAGCAGGCCTCACAGCTGTGCAAAAACGAATTTAGGGGTTTTACACTACCAGGACATGTAAACTACACAGGTACTTGTCCTGCCTTTTGTCTACACAGCACCCTGTCCTATGGGTTACCTAGGGCATACCTTAGGGGTGACTTATATGTAGAAAAAGGGCAGTTTTAGGCTTGGCAAGTACTGTTAAATGCCAAGTCGAATTGGCAGTGAAACTGCACATAGGGCTTGCAATGGCAGGCCTGAGACAAGGTTAAGGGGCTACTTAGGTGGGTGGCATAATCAGTGCTGCAGGCCTACTAGTAGCATTTCATCTACAGGCCCTGGTCACATATAGTGCACTCTACTAGGGACTTATGAGTAAATTAAATAGTCCAATTGGGTATGATCCAATGTTACCATTTTTAAAGGGAGAGAGCATATCCACTTTAGCACTGGTTAGCAGTGGTAAAGTCCGCAGAGTCTCAAAACCATCAAAAACAATATCTAAAAAGTGGAGGGAGGCAGGCAAAATGTTAGGGGTTACTACCCTAAGGCTGTCAGGTCTAACAGGTGTGAATACATTAAATTAAATTGCACTTCTAGCCCAAGTCTAAAAAAAAATCATTGTATAAAAACAATGATTTTGGAGCTGTGGTCGTTAGTAAAACGCACAAGTATTAAAATTACCAAAGACTCACATCAGGACAGGAAATTTCACTCTTTTAATCACAGCAAAATAAATCTTTGGTAAGACATAAAATATGCAACGCGTCATCAGTTGATGCATGCTATTGCCCAAATATTAAATAAGACATAGCACAAATTCAGTTGTGTACTTTGAGGCAGCGAAACGGATCTTTCTCTATAGATGCACGAACATAAATATGTGCCCACATTGAATATGTGCCCAGGTGGAAGTCAATTTTTAGGTGAAAGCAGTTGGGTAAAGACACCACAAAGTGTCAATCCTAAAACACCTTGAGGTGACAAATAATGTTACCAATATTGTATGTGTCTTATTGTTCAATTAATTAAAGCCTTAAGAATTCATCAATGGTCATCATGCATTTTTTGCGTAATCACCCTTCTCCAGTTTTGGTGGAATTATGCTGCACCTTTTTTGACTCTGCGCACTGTGACTATGCTAACCAGGCCAGAGTTTATACACTCCAACCCTTATAACATGCTGAAATTAATTATAATGCCAATTGGTATATTTAAAGCACATGTAAGCCCTGGGTCTGTCAGGTAAATGTAACTTAGTAGACTACATCACCCATTGTGCTATCCAATACAGCGGCAGGGTAAACCTGGCTACAGGCCTACTAGTGTTTAAAAACTGCAACCCAACCTGTCAAAGCAAACCCTTTTGACACGTCTAAATCTTCCTAATAAATATTAATGTCACCCCTAAGAATGCCTTACTGCCCACAAGCTAGTCTGCATGGTATTTAAAAGTAGGAGATGTAGAAAGTTAATATTAAGCATGCCCTTACAGTGACTAGAACCTAACAGCTATTTTCAGTGTAGCAAGGTTGGCTGTTCCAGAGTTAAACAGAGGGATGCACTATTACATTTTAAAATGTTGTCCTTGGTTATGAAACGCATAGAAATTTCATTCTTGAACCCTCTAATATTTATTAAAATCCCAACTCACTGGGGATGTTTGATTTGTAAATAAATTATAATGAAATGTTACACTTAGAAAGTTAGTTTTTCCCTTCTAAAGCCTCTGGAGGCTCATTCGTTTTAGCCTCCAACTTGAGTCCTCTGAGTGCTTAAGCTCTGAATGAGGTGTGAAAACTGCTCCCTGAGCAGAGCCCAAGTCCTGGATGTGGGGAGGTATTTTTGTTCCTCTGCCAAGATGACTATATGGCAGTATCAAGGAACCCTGTGTGCTACTAACTATTGAAACCAAGCAATGCTTGTATTATAATTATATGCATAATGCTGAGCACACATTTGATAATTCCTGTTTTTTCACTTGGTGGCAACAAGTAATATCCATTATTAATCTAACCTCCCAAAAAGATGTACATTATGATGAATACATTATTAATATGAGTTGTATCAATATGTTTTGTACAGTGTTAGGAATCATAATAAGGTATAAAGACCATGCTGCATATTGATAGATACAAAGTAGTATCAATGTACTGATAGAATAAAGAATAAAGGAACATTTCCCTAAAGAAAAGAATAACTAATGGATTATTATCTGGGAAAAGATCCATACAAATACTTGTAATTTTCCTTCAGAATTACAACTGTGTCTTCAACATATTACTCTTGTGCACTGGTGGTATTCTGACTGAAACAAATATAGAGAAAGAACCTCCTATGGCCTTCTTGTTCTCTTGAATCCATATTAAACTTTTCCTGAATTTGCAGGCTAACATTTGACAACTGTATTAATGGCCTGTGTTTGAAATTGGATCTCTCTAGATGGCAGAGGTATGCACCCTGTCTAAGTAGCGACCACAATCTTAGTCAGGGTAATTTAGATACACAACTTAATTAACCTGTGCACATCCTTGGGTAGTTTGGCACAGAGCAGGAAGGCAATGTGTAAAGTATTTGTGCACCACTTAATTACAGTAACACAGTGAAAGACACCACAAAAAGACTCAACACCAGTTTAGGAAAATAGATATTTATCTGATTAAAACAAGACCAAAATGGCAAAAATCCACTAAGCAGATGTCTAGATACGATGTTTAAAAGTTATTATGAAAACAGTGCTTAGAAGTCACTAGCAGTCAAATGGTTACATAAAATCACGAGTGACAGGTGCAATTCCAAATTCCAGGTCGACTGCTATGGAGGGTACACAGGGTCTACTGAACAGTACCTTCGGCGGAGCAATGCATCATAGGCGAGAGACACAATGCATCAATATTTTTACCAGCCACTGTGTCGTTGGCTGGCTCCGTGAAAGTGGATGTCATGCGTCGAAGGTGGGTTACGCAAAGTGTCATTGTCAGGTCGCACAGTCTGTGATCTGCTATTGTCAAGCAGCCACTGCGTTGTCATCAGAGATGCAACACGTCATTTTTTCCCACACTCTGGGCTATGTATCACTTATTGATGTTTGCAGCTGCAAAACTCACTTCTGAGGCCCAGCACTGGAGGGGGACCTCAAGCAAGAATAGGTTTCACAGAGACAGAGTCCAGCAGCACCAGGAGGGCTGCAAGCAGTCTTTGAAGTACCTGAGGCTGCAGATTAGGGGGCAAGCAAGCAAGCCCACGGAGATATTGGTTGCAAGGATGTAGAGAGCACGTCCAGTCCTTCTCATTGCAGGACAGAAGCAGCAGGCAGCAGGCCAACACAGCAGCACAAACAGCAAAATGGCAGTCCCTCCTAAGCACAGCACACAGCAGCAGGAGGCCAACACAGCAATTCAGTTGCAGATTGGCAGTCCCTCTAGGCAGCACTGTAGTTCTTCTTCCTGGGAGAATGTCCTTGGTTCCAGTAGAGATCTGATTTTCTGAGGTTTGGGGTCCAGTACTTATACCTAAAAAGGCCTTTGATGTGGGGGAGACTTCAAAGAGGGTCTCTGAAGTGTACAAGGGTCCCTTTCCTCCTAGCTCTATCTGCCAGGCTATCTGTGGTGGGTAATCAGTCCTTTGTTTGGAGACAGGACACTACCTATTAAAGTGTAAGTGTCAAGCCATCCCCTTCCCTCTGCCTAGGAAGACCCATCAGTATGTAGATGAATGCAGATGCAGCTGAGTGTCCTGTGTTTGTGGCTTTCTGGAGGGAATTCAAAAAGTGTAGCTGTCACCCAGCCCAACCCAAACGTGTATTCAGAGACAGGCTAAGGCACAGAATGGTTAAGGAAAGAAAATGCCAACTTTCAAAAAGTGGCATTTTCAGACTTACAAGTTTAAATCCGACTTTACCATATGTTCTGATAATAAATTGTGAGTCCAGAGACACCAAACTCCAGGTCTCTATCTCTTCCCAACTGGAAGTTAAATTTAAAAGATATCTGAAGGTAATTCCAATGTAGGCCCTCTAGTAGCAGATAATTTACAGGCCCTGGTCACATATAGCATGCTTTATTAGGGACTTAGGAGGTAATTTAATTTTCATTATGATTTATGTGTTTGCGATTTGTGTGTGTTCTTCAGTAATATTATAAATGTTTTTCTATGTTTTACCGCACAGGATTGGAGAGAAAAGGAAAATGTTCCTGTTTGATGTGACCAAACATTAGTTATCCGGTATTGTATAAGTGCGCACCATTTGAGAGGGTGAACATTTTTCACTAGATAGAGATACAAAATAGGGTGATGTGGGGTTTTTGGTCCTGATAAAGCCCTGGACCCTGGTGTGGGCCGTTAGAAGAGGTGAAACATGTCAACCTAAATAAGACATGAGTAGCATATTAGGGCCTCATATATCTTATTATATCCCTTCACCACCACCTCGTAAAGCTCAACTGTTACTTGGCAGGTGATAGGGATTTTTATTGGACACAGTCTGCTTTTCCCTGTTTTTCTTAGAAATCCTGAAATCCTCCCTCAGTTGCATAACAAGGGCCCGCTCACCATTAGAGTATGCTTTGGAGAGTGCAAGATGGTGGATGCTGAAGCATGACACCTGGGGGGGTGTGAGGCCATCACGTTCTTTTTAGGAAAAACCTATTGAACTCCATTGGTGAAACACCAGGACAGAGTGCCAATCCATAATAGAGGAAATCTTCATAAGGTGTGGAGGGACAACCCTGATTTAAGGCTGTCATAAGGGTACATTTGTTTCTTAGAATTTGGGTAATTTAACATGCCAATTGTGGAGAAGCCAATATTACCATGTTTTAGAGTAAAGAGCACCTGCACTTTATCACTGGTCAGAATTGGAAAAGTGCCCAGATTCCTAAACGTCAACACAAATGAAGTCAGAAAATGGCAAGTCAGATGGAAAAAAGTTAGGGGAACCATATCAAAGATGAGAGGTCTAACATGTGCCCCCCCAGCGGAAAGTGGGGAGAGCTACCCAACCCCTTCGGAGTGCTCTTCACTAAGGCAGAAGAACCCGGAGAGGCCATCAGAATTGGCGTAGTCTGTTCCAGGACAGTGTTCCACCATCAAGTCCATTCCCTGTAGGGAGATGGACCATGTCAACACTTTGGGATACCCACCCCTTATCAGCATTAACCACCTGAGGGGCCTGTGGTCTGTCTAAACCCAGAAGTGAGTGCCAAACAAGTATTGCCTTAGCTTCTTTAGTGCCCAGACCACAACAAAGGCTTTCCTTTCACTCGCACTCCACCTATGCTCCCTGGGAGTAACTTCCAACTGATAAAGGCTACAGGTTGATCCAATCCCTCTTCGTGTAGCTGTGAGAACATGGTCCCTATGATATGCTCTGAGCATCCATCTGAACAACAAATTAATTGGAGAAATCTGGGGCCTTGAGCCAGGGTGCTGTGCACATTGCTTCTTTTTGGGCATCAAAAGCTTTTAGCCTGCCTCTGTCCAGATCAACTGATGTGGCTGCTAATTAGAAGTCAGCTCCTTCTTGGGTTTAACAATGGTGCCATACCCCTTGATAAATCTCCTGTAATATCCGCAGAGGCCTTGGAAGGCTTTCACTTCAGTCTGGGTCTTGGGAGGTTTCCAAGCCACAATGATGTTAATCTTGGGTTGCAAGGGATGCACCTTGCCACCCCCTAATTAGTGTCCCACGTAGACCACAGAATCCTGCCCTATCTGGCACTTACTGGCCTTGATAGGCCTATCCTCTACAGAGCCTGAAGCACTTCCCTCAAGTGGCACAGGTGGTTCTCCCAGCTAGAGCTGAAGACTGCAATGTTGTCCAGATAGGCAGCACTGAAGTTCTCCAGGCCAGCTAGGACCTGATTTACCAGTTTTTGGAAGGTGCTGCAGGCCCCACTAGTGGCATTTAATGTACAGGCAGTGGGCACATATAGCGCCCTTTACTAGGGACTTAGAGGTAAAATAAATATTGCAATTGTAGAAAAGTCAATAATACCATGTTTTTCAGTACAGAGCACCTGCACTTTAGCACTGGTCAGCAGTGATAAAGTGCCCAGATTCTTAAAAGTCAGCAGAAAACAGGAGGTCAGAGGGCAAAGAGTTAGGGGAAACCGTGCCAAGGATGCCAGGCCTAATAGTCTGATTTTCAGCAAGTGATTAAGGACACCCCAGTTTAATTGTTACTGTGCTATGTACCTTGTGGTCTAAGCTGTGCATCAGTACCTAAATCTCTTTGCAAATGGAATAATAAGATTCTGTTGCAAGCAGCTCAGATATAAATTTGCTGTTCAAACTCACGAGTATTTTTGCAGAGTTTTCTGTACAAAGTACTGTTTTATGTTATATTTTGAAGAAAAGGTAATCCTTCTGTACTATGAGCAAATGTTCTGTGAATTCTTCAGCAGCATCCTAGTTAAATCACGTCATGATTATCATACTTGCTAAGAAAACATATTTAATCTTGCCTCATTTCATCCAAGTTGTATATTCTTAGGCAAGGATAATACATTAAATACCTGGAGACATTTGTTCTGATATCTAGTCTCAAAACTGGTTGAAATGTTGTTGTAATTTAGTAGCGATTAGATTAAGCATTAGCAGAGGACATCTTGTATTTAGCAACTATTGTGAACATTTCGCAGAATTCATTTTGTATTTATGGCAGTCATTATCTCTGCCACATTCTGCCATGTGTTCGCCATGTGATCTGTCCTACCTTCCTGTTAACTACTCTTGAAAATCTGTCTAGTGACAAGTTATATTTAGCATCTCCCACTTTGGCACATGCCCAGTAACATCTGCAGCTGTTAGTAATTAGTAACAGACAGTAATGGGTCAACTAGTCCTTGAAAACTGTTAGCCCCTCCTACCTGTCGACTGTGCATTTCCATATGACCTTAAATGTATATGTCTTGCTTCTATAATTGTACCACTTTCTTTTAGCCCCTGCGTGGTTATAAAAAGACCATGCTCTCTTAGTTCAGTGTGCTACTTCAAACATTATCAAAGGCTGCTGTTTGAACTGTGGTACCACCTCATGAGGTTTAATAAACTTTGTCTTTTATTTCAGTTTCTGTGCCAACTTCTTCCTATATGGTCTGAGGACTTTGTGCAGGGAAGGGCGAACCCCTTGCACTAGTAGGCCTTGCTGAGGCTTACTTCGACAAATTGGCGCCCGAAAAGGGACTCATCGGCGACTCGGACGCCCAACGGATTGGTCGCGACGAAGGATTGGGACCTCTCTGCGGACGATCAGTGCCTGACGAGACCCCAGTCTTGGCAACCACGGCGTTTTTCCCTTCTTCCTGATTTGACCATCCAGGTGGCGCCGGTCCTTGACTGAGATCCTTTTTGTTCATTCGTCATGCAGTGACCATTTGGTTGATTTTAGAACTTGGCAGTTGGAACCAGGACGCCCTGTGATTGGTAAAAGCCGTTTTACGGCACTTGCTGTGGGTTTCGATGCCTTTGTTTCACCACTTACTGTGGCTCTCGTGTTTTGGGTCACTAGTCAATTTGTGTCCTTTGAATTGATGTATAAATTGCAATTTATATAGGCAGGTAATGAGGAGAATTTTCTCCAATTTAATTTTGATTTGAATGGCACCTTAAGTGCTACTTTGATTATAATACTGCATATTCTGCACTATTTTTGGCATGCCTGTTTTTAGCGCACTTAGTAGGATGTGTTGCTTTTGTAATGGTACCAATTTGAGACTGGAAGAATCGCAACTGGCACCCCCAGAGGGCACGCCCAATAGAGATATGTATGTTAAACGTGGTCTTTCTTCTATAATGTACAGCACATTATGGAATAAATACACTCGTGTGGATCCTGAGTTACCTTGGCCTATGCATGGGTCATTTGATTTGCGAAAGATTGAGTATGTGGAACAATGTATGTGAAAGCGAAGGTCTAGGCAAGATATGTTTGACTGTGTACGAATGTGGGAGAAAGAAGTGCGTGGACGAGTGAAGCGTGAGCAAGCCTTGCTTGAGAAAGAGCAGCAGAAGAATTTATATGTGAAAGCATTGGAAATGAGAAAGAAAGAAATAAACGATTTAAAGGAGATAGAAGAGAAAGAATGTAAATTACAGGTAACTGGCCAATACACTGTTCGGCAACCTCTCTATCCTATCCTTAATAAACCGCACAATGATTTTTTGTTACTAGATCGCCCTCCACCTCTGTATGTCATTCCTTCTGCCCCTCATGAGTTAGCTGAGGTCTCTGGTACAGAGCAACAAAAGATACGAGACAGTCGCTCTAAGTTGCCTGCTGACCGTGCGTCTGAGCTTAGATCTATTGCTCGTAAAGCAATTCTTAGCGTTATCTCTGCTTCTGAACTTTTAGACAACATGGACGGACAAGGAACAGCTATATTTTACTGAGGCATTTGGCTCAGAAGTTATTGAACTATTTCAGAAATATTCTGATGAGTTAGAACTCGATGATGTAGCAGCTGATCGTAAGCAAATGCGTGATGGTCTTTTTGTTTTCTCCCAGGTGGCTGATGCAATCAGGTGTTTGGTGAAATTATCTGTTGCAGCAGACCGTTTGCGAGAGGAGAAAAGGGCCATGGACGTAGTTGCACGGACATCTCAGACCGGCGGGGTGCAAGCTTCCAAATAAGACTATGATAGTTCATGCAAAACCAAAGCGGGAGGCCGCGTCTTTGTATGTTCCTCCTAAAGGATTGGGTACAAGTGATGATAAAACTTCTGTTGATGCTAAGGGTTATTTTATTTATAATTGGGTGTATACTCCTTGTAATAGGGCAGATGTAATGGCACTTAAAACAGCATTACCTGACCCACGGAAAAATCCAGCCACCTTTTATGAGGAAGTTGAGGGAGCAATTAGTTCTAGTACTATGACTTTGGCTGACATTGATTTATTTTTCGGATTGATATTACTGCCAGATATGTGGAAAACTGTTCGTAAAGTTGATGATCGTGTTGTTTTTGGGGCATCATGGAAAGAATTAGAACAGATGGACGGGGATAGGGAACCTGCAAAAAGGCAGTATCAGTTGATTCTAGATCTTCCCGCAGCCATATTAGTTAAGTTAAAAACGATTCTTCCCCCTAAAAAGATAGATTGGACTGTTTTAGCGTCTTGTGAGCAAAAGGCAGATGAATCGGTTTCTGATTTCTTTACACGCTTTGAAGAAGCATTTCATGATTTTAGGGGCCAGTTATTGTCAGATGATACGGGCAGACATTTGTTCGTCGATAAATATGTTGCAAATCTGTTACCAGGAATAGCTAGTCGTCTAAAAGCTAGTGAAAGTTCATGGAATACCTCTACTCCGGTTTCTCTTTTGACTATGGCTCAGTATTATGAACGTCAGGAATTAGAAGCAAACGGTAGCGAGGATAAAAAGATTAAAGAATTAAAGGCGAAGGTTATGTTGGCTCAAGCTTATGGTCCACCTTTTAGAGGTAGTGATAGAGGTGGACGTGCATCTTGTGGTTCTTCTTACACTCGTTCGAATTTGTCTGTTGATCAGTGTGCGTATTGTAAGAAATTTGGTCATTGGGCTGCCGATTGTCCAGCACTACGTGTTCAGCAGTGTTCACGTGGTCGGGGACAAATGAGAAATCGCTCAGGATATTCAGGGCCTAGAAGAAGCACAAATGATCATGCTAGGGTTGATGCTAATGTACGAGGGCAGGATGGGTTTAACACTTTTGATAGACGGAACCAATACCAGATGTCTAACTATGTGCAGCCTGATATCCAAGATTCTGCTTATGCATAGGATTGCCTAGGATGGGGTAAGGAATCAGTTGAAGTTCCAGTAGATCAGAGGGGTCCCTATGTTATAGCACATGTTTTGGGTTCTACTGATCAGTTTCTGGTTGATACAGGAGCTAATCGTAGCGCCTTGTCTAAACAATTGGTTCCAAGGGCTCCCCTGTCTGGCTTAACCATTACATCGATAGGTTTCGATGGAACACCTTCCCCTAGCCCATTGTCACAACCACTTGCATTCCATGTTGATAAATTTGCTGCTCCATGTCCGTTTTTGCTTTCTCCAAATACACCAGACAATATTGTGGGTCTCGATATGCTCAAGTATTTCAGGGCTACAATACGATGCTCTCCTGAAGTGGCGCGTGTTATTTTGGATGATAATCATCCTGTGATGGAAAGAGTTTTTCTTGTTAAAGAGGATATTGCATTAGCTTCACTCCCTAGTACTTTGTGGGCTACTTCAGATACTGATGTGGGACAAATGATTATTTCACCGGTACATATTAGTGTCAAGGAGGGAGCTGTATTGCCACGTTTGCCTCAATACAAAATTTCACAGGAGGGCGAAGAAGCACTCACACGAATTGTGCATCATCTTATTGCAGTTGGAGTTGTTGAGGAAGTTCCGTATAATGTTTGTAACAGTCTGATTCTTCCTATTCTGAAAAAGGATACTGATACTAGGATTTACCGATTCATTATTGATTTACGAGAAGTGAATAAGATTGTGGTACCGCAATATCCTGTGGTATCTGACATCACAACACTTCTTACTTTGGTTCCCCCGACAGCAACTATGTTCTCTGTGATAGACTTGAAGAATGCTTTCTTTTCGATCCCTATTCATCCTGACAGCCGATATTTGTTTGGTTTTACTTTGAATAAACGATCTATAGATTTTGCAGAGTTCCTCAAGGCTGTACTGAGAGTCCTAGTATTTATAGTCAAGCGTTAAAACAACAACTTGATTTTTTTATTTTGCCTGAAGGTGTGGCTCTTGTACAATATCTCAATGATATTTTGTTGGCAGCTGATACCCCTGAGCAATGTGAAAAGTGCACTTTGTCCTTACTTTCTTTTCTTGCTTCACACCATCATAAAGTGTCCCGAAAGAAATTGCACTATTGTAGACCAAAGGTAACCTATTTAGGTCACCTTTTGTCTAAAGAGGGCCGTGCACTTACATCAGATCGTATTCAAGCAATTTTAGACACACCAGTACCCTCTACTCAGAAAGATGTTCATGCATTCCTTGGTTTTACTTCTTTTTGTAGGCAATGGATATTAGGGTTTTCACACATTGTCAAACCTTTGCTAGCACTTTTGACTAAAGATACTCCAATGCCCCTCCCATGGACAGATGAATGTGAGAATGCTTTCCGGCAGCTACGACAAGCCCTTTGTTCGCACCAGTGTTAGGTACTCCAGATTACACGAAGCCTTTTGCACTTCACGTATATGAGAAAGATGGATGTGCATTGCCAGTTTTAGTACAGACACATGGCGATAAGCAGCGTCCCTGTGCATATTTTTCAGCAGTACTTGATACTGTCGCTCGAGCATTGCCTGGGTGTTTTCGTTCAGTTGCGGCAACAGCTGTGTCAATACGTCAGAGTGAAGGGATAGTTTTGTCACATAAGCTGTTGGTGTTAGTACCCCATGCGGTTGATGCTCGTTTAAATCAAACAATGATGCAACGTTTAACTAGCGCTCGCCTGACAGGATATGAATTGACATTGCTGGCTCCTCACATTACACTGAAGAGATGTGCAACACTAAACCCAGCCACTTTGTTGCCATATCCGGTGACTCAGCCTCAGTCACAAGAAACACATGATTGTATATTCCTTACCGAAGAACAGACAAAGGGTCGTATTGATTTGCAAGATACGCCCCTTCCAGATGTAGAAGGGGATTTGTGGGTTGATGGGTCTTGTTTGAAGTTGCCAGACGGTACGACCTCAGCTGCATATGCAATCACCACAATACACACGGTAGTGGAGACAGCTCGTATACCACAGAAGTCAGCTCAAGCAGCTGAACTAATAGCTTTGACACGAGCATGTGAGCTTAGTACTGACTTATGTGTGAACATTGATACAGACAGCCGCTATGCTTTTGGAGTGGCTCATGATTTTGGTTTGCTTTGGGAGGAGAGAGGCTTTCTCACATCCCACGGGATGCAGATAATGCACAGAGAATTAGTGCATAACCTCTTGACTGCATTGACATATCCAAAGAAAATAGCTATTGTGAAATGTAGTACACACAAGAAAGTGACCGATAAGATAGGGCAAGGTAATGCCCTTGCGGAACGCGTAGCACGTGAGACTGCGATGCAGCGAAGTACTACTTCTATGTACGTAGTGAAGTCACAATCTGAACGTTGGCATAATGCTAGACAAGACGTATTAGATATACACAAATCTGCTTCTGTAAAAGAACGTGAGCAATGGTCTGAAGAAGGAGAATTGGATGATGAGGGCTGTTGGCGGAATAAGTAGATGCATAAATGAAAATTGCCTATAGCTTTTGTACAACCTATGATTCAGATGGCACATGGGCTGGCACATGTTGGAGCTTCAACAATAACGAAGTTGCTTACGCAAGTTTGGGAGCATCCAGAAATTTCCAGTACAGCTAAGAGAGTAGTACAGTCTTGTTTGATCTGTTTACAATACAATCCTGGAAAAGGGACACGAACTCCTGCGGGGGGTTTGCTACACCAACTGCACCTTTCGAAGTTCTACAAATGGATTATATTCAGCTTGAATGCTGCAACAATTTAAAGTATGTCTTGGTGGTGGAGTGTGCCTTCAGTAAATGGATAGAGGCGTACCCCACAAAGGATAATACTGCCATTACCACAGCGAAGGTGCTTTCGAAAGAATTTTTCCCTAGGTTTGGTGTTTGCAGACTTTTATGGAATGATAACGGACCTCATTTTGTTGGGGAAGTTAATAAGTATGCCCTAAAAGGATTAGGGATCAAACAGAAGTTCGATGCGGTTTTCCACCCAAAATCAGCAGGGTTGGTGGAAAGGTATAATGCTACTTTAAAGCTCAAGTTAGCGAAGATACAGGCTTCCACATCTTCAACTTGGCCGGATGCATTACCGTTGGCATTATTGTCTATTAGGTCAGTGCCACACTCTCGAACAGACCTTGCCCCCTATGAAATAGTATTTGGAAGGCCAAAGAACATTTGGGGAGTTCCTAAGCAAAATTCTGTATATGATGTACCTTGTGTCCTGATGAATGATTATTTGGCACAGTTAACTGACAATTTGGTTTCTATTCATCAACAGGTTCGAGAAGCATTTCCTGACAGATCTACAGGTGAAGGCCATGAACTCCGACCTGGTGACCAGGTGATGATTAAGTCCTTTGAAAGATCAAGCAGCTTGGAACCAAGGTGGCGAGGCCCAGAGCAGGTGCTCCTTGCGACAAGGGCAGCAGTTCGAGTGACGAACCGAAAGAATTGGGTCCATAGTACTCACTGCAAGAGAGTGCTACCTACCTTGGTGGAACCTGCTGTGCTGACCAATCATCGAGAGATCTTGACTACGGAGAAAGGCCGTGCTATATCACCTGACGAATCTGCAGAGTTCTTCCTGGACCATACGATTTCTGGAGTATCACGATATAATTTGAGACCGAGGAAAGAATATGTAGTGCTGAAAAAAACTGGTTAAGCTACAGCCCTAGGTTAGTGAAACGGAGAGCCAATGTGGCAAGGGGGGGGGATCAGTCATACATTAGAGTAGTGACACCCGTCTTGGCCCGTGGTGAAAAAATCAGCGGCTGCCCAGGGATAAGAGCTCCAACGATTGTTTTTAATTAATTTCTGGAAGGGTCGATTATCATTGTTGCTAAAATGAATAACAAAGTGATCATTAATACTATGGGGTTTGTTGTTGTTTTGGTGGTTATAGCAATAATCACCTGGTTTGTTTAAAAGAAGGCTTCTGCTCGTCAGTTTTTTGTTGCCACTACTCCAGTTCCAGAGGATCACTATTACTTTACGCTTCCCTATCAGGAGCAGAAGCACCGTCAATCGTACTTCAATAATACTTTCATTCAGATGTTGCATCATACTCATAATGCTACAAATACTACTAACTGTTGGGTATTTGGAATGATACCTGCGCCTCAAAAGAAAGGAGGAACACCTTTCATTCCTCTTCCTTTTTCACACAATGGTTCTTGTCAAGCTTGGTATACGCTTTTGTTTGCATCTGGAAAACGTACAGAGGGCGGACTTCTTTTTCGCCTTAATAAAGTATGCTACCAGGAGCAGAAGCACCATCAATCGTACTTCAATAATACTTTCATTCAGTTGTTGCATCATACTCATAATGCTACAAATACTACTAACTGTTGGGTATGTGGAATGATACCTGCGCCTCAAAAGAAAGGAGGAACACCTTTCATTCCTCTTCCTTTTTCACACAATGGTTCTTGTCAAGCTTGGTATACGCTTTTGTTTGCATCTGGAAAACGTACAGAGGGCGGACTTCTTTTTCGCCTTAATAAAGTATGCTACCAAGACAAAGATGGGTATCCCCAAGCCAAAGGAACTAAATGGGAATGGGAAGAGTATCAACCGGACAATGTTTCAATACCATATGTCTTCACAAATATAAGAGACTCTGACAAGAAAGAACAATTTGTGATTTCTGTTACAAAAACTAAAGCAGATTTATGTATACATAGCATTGGGCGAATTCCAGTGGGGATAAGCGATTGTACCTTGATTTTAACTATTGAGGGGGTAAATAATAGTAGTTTTACAGCTTCACATAATACATCTTTTGTTTGTGGTAACTATGGATATTTCCAACTACCTGTTGGGTGGTCAGGTGTGTGTTATGTATCTTTTCCATTACCCCCTGTGTTTTTGGCACCTGCATCATATCACTGTGATTTTAAACTGTTCAATGACGTCATTAAAAATAGATATAAAAGGACAATAAGTACAAATGAGGTAGACCAAACGGACACTAGCCTGCAAAATTTTGTTGATTTTAATTTAGGGTTGTTCTCCTTTGAGGGTGCTGCGTTAAACAGTAGGAAAGTGAGACGACTGACTAGGGTTGTGGAAGCTGTTACCAGTCAGGCAGCTCTGGCACTTGGAAATATTACCGAAGAGCTCCAAATTGCGAGGATTGTAGTGCTCCAAAATCATATGGTACTAGATGTGATATTAGCTGATTGAGGTGGTGCATGTTGCATCATCGGTAGTAGTTGCTGCGTTTTCATTCCAGATCACTCACCTTCAGTATGTGATGCAATATCTAAATTGCATAAAATTGCTGCAGAAATTCACACAGAGACTGGTACTTGGACTTTTTTTGGATGGTTTTGGGTTCTTGTTTCCGCTTGGGGCTGGAAACTACTGACTATCCTGTGTGTAATGATTGCAATATTTTTCACATGCTGTATCTGTATTCAGTGTGGTCCAATGTTCTGCTCCATGTGTATTACTGCTTGTATGCCTACCAAAAGAGATATTACAGAAATGAAAGCACAACACATGTTAGATAAGGAAATAGCTGAAATGATGAGCATAAATATACAAGATGAATATTTAGATTATCCCAGAAAGACGAATGTCTTCAGCTAATGCTGAAAGGGTCATCTGTTGTAATTTAGTAGCGATTAGATTAAGCATTAGCAGAAGACATCTTGTATTTAGCAACTATTGTGAACATTTCGCAGAATCCATTTTGTATTCATGGCAGCCATTATATCTGCCACATGCTGCCATGTGCTCTGTCCTACCTTCCTGTTAACTACTCTTCAAAATCTGTCTAGTGACAAGTTATATTTAGCATCTCCCACTTTCGCACATGCCCAGTAAGATCTGCAGCTGTTAGTAATTAGTAACAGACAATAATGTGTCAACTAGTCCTTGAAAACTGTTAGCCCCTCCTACCTGTTGACTGTGCATTTCCATATGACATTATATGTATATAAGTCTTGCTTCTATAACTGTACCACCTTCTTTTAGCCCCTGTGTGGATATAAAAGGACCATGCTCTCTTAGTTCAGTGTGCTACTTCAAACATTACCGAAGGGTGCTGTTTGAACTGTGGTGCGACCTCATGAGGTTTAATAAACTTTGACTTTTATTTCAGTTTCTGTGCCAACTTCTTCCTATATGGTCTGAGGACTTTGTGCAGAGAAGGGCGAACCCCTTGCACTAGTAGGCCTTGCTGAGGCTTACTTCGACAATGTGTGACTTGCATTTTTGAGACCAGTAAATATTTTTAAGAATGCACTAAGGTACTATTAGGTTTATTCTTAAAAATCTGATTATAAGTAGGTTTGAAGTCAACCTACCTCATCCATGTTAATGAGGTGATTGACCAATTCAGACTCACTACATTTTGTTGCCATCACATGGATAGTGGCCTGCTAAGATCAGGAGACCACCACATATGTACTCGCTAATAAATAATAATTTTTTTAATGTAGCCCATTTTGATTAAAAAGGAATATGGGCTGTGTTTAAAAACATAATTAAAAGTTATGAAAATGTTTTTAGGAGTAGGTAGTGATCTCATGGATCACTGCCTACTCTTTAAAATGTTTTTGAGCACTCATAAAGGTCGCCCCTTTATATTTGAAAATGGCTCACCACTATCTTTTAGTTGCTGGCAAAATATTAATGTTTTGTTACTGGATTTAAGTCAAAACAAATTAATACGTATCATACTGAATCAGTATTTGGAAGAGACGCCCTAAACACAATCCTTCCAAATATCAATTTGACGTGGTTTCCCAAACCCATTTAACGAGCTGGCAACCTCTTACCAAATCACTAAATGTGTTTACTACGATCAAAAACACATTTACTGAACTCAAACACTGCGTTTTACTGAAACACAGGGTTTGTGACCACTGAATATCCTCATACATCTGGCCCATAGCATAGAAAATGACCTATTTTGATCTCTAGAAAGCGATAGCACTACAGTCATAGTGCAAATGCACTCCATATTTTATTGCATTGAAGCCTATTGATATTTGGACGGTATTCCAGTCAAATGATCCATTTGAATCGTTAGTTGCTGTATGACTGTATACAATATATTTTGTGAATTGTGTTGTCTCTATGCTCCAAATCTATTGAACAGGACTATGTCAAAGCTATGTATATAAGTAGCTCCCCTATGCAGGTTGCATACCATATAAGTAGATTGGTACCCTGTCTGTCCAGGAGGTCTTGGAGCAGCCAAAAACATCTTGTTATACAGGGACCATCCAAAGGTGTGTTAAGATCAAAAGTATTTGGCACCTCTAATATGGCCAGGCAGTTACTGGTTAAGCCTATGTTATTGGTACCTGCAACCTCAGTCAGATCTTATTTCAATAATGTTGCAATTTCCACTATTTCACATCCTGGGAAGGAAATTTTGTTGTTGTTCAATGAAGAAATAAGTATTTTTGGAATGCAAAGGGCCTGATTTAGACTTTGGCAGAGAGGGTACTCTCTGCCAAAGTAAAGTTATACCCTTCTCTAAATGAGGGTTGAGTATGTGGATGTTGGAAACTACTCCATCCCCATTGCCTACAAATACCTCCAATGACTCAATGGAGTAACGTCTGTCAGATGTTTGGCCATGTATTCGCCTGACATATTTAGAGTGGGCACACACATGGCCAGTTTCCACTGTCCATAAATCCTGGTGGCAACGAGCAGTAAAAAACTGCAAAATGACCAAGACACCATTGGAGAAATTTCCCATGACAAGCATGTCATTGTTTTGTTGTTTAAAAAAACATAGCCTCGCTTTGGAATTTTGTTTATGAAAATAAAAATAAAAAAGTTGCAAGTTTGATGTAAGGCTCCATCATGTTGACTTTGTGGTTCACCCTGCAGGGGATTATGACAGTTTCTTGACCAGGGCTCACACTCCAGTCAACCAACAACCCAAGTCCTCACATCTTCCATTCATAGTTGTGTATAGTATAGGCAGATACCTCTAACTATTGCGCTTAAAGATGCACTGGTCATACTTAAAATGTACTCATAAAGTTACTGGTAGTGCTTTTGCAGAGTATTTTGATTTAAATGTTAGACCTTACTGCCTTAGGGTGATCTTTCTCCCAACTTTTTGACTACCTCTTCCACTTTTGTGACCTAATTTTCCTGGCTTTAGGACTTTGTTCACTTTACCTCTGCTAACCAGTTGTAGAATGTGTGTGTTCTCTCTTTAAAACATGGTACTATTGGCCTATCCCAATTGGCATATTTAATGTACTTATAAGACCTCATAAGGTGCACTACATGTGCCCAGGGCATGTAAGTTAAATGCTACTAGTGGGCCAGAAACCCTAATTGGGCCGCCCACTTAAGTAGTCCTTCAACCATGTCTCAGGCCTGCCATTGCAGGGCCTGTGTGTGCAGTTTTACACAGTTATGTCAACCTGTCAAAATAACCATTTTGCCAGGCCCAGACCTTCCCTTTTTCTACATATAACTCACCCCTAAGGGAGCCCGTGGATTTACCAGAGTGCAGGGTACAATCCATTTAAAAGGCAGGACATGTACTTTTAAGTTTTACACGTCATGTTAGTGAACAATTCCCCAAAGTCGTTCGTCCCTAGAACAAGGCCTGTCTCTCCCACAGGATAAAAGTGGGATTACCTTATTACATATTATAAGTGTAATTTACAATTTGGAAGAGATTTGACTTTTTGGATTTGGTGTGTCTGGAATCACAATTGAAAATCACAATTTATGGTAAAGTCGGATTTTCAATCGCAATTTTGAAAATGCCACCTTTAGAAAGTTGCCATTGTTTCCCATTTGATGCCCGATGCCCGTCTCTGGTCACTTGTCTGGGGTGGGTGACAGCTGGGCTTTGTTTATTTTCTCTAGAAAGCCATACACAGTGAGAGATTAGGTGTGACTTGATGGGCCTTGATAGGCCATCCTCGCAGGATGGGAGAGAGGAGCTGACCACAGCCTCACACCTGAATAGATTGTGTCCTGTCCACACACAAGGGGCTGCATAATCCCTTGTAGTGAGTCTGGAGCGAGGGCAGGAAGGGAAGACATCTGTGCACTTCAAAGGCCTGTCTTTGTAGTCTCCCCCACTTCAAAGGGCAAACTGGGTATAAGTAAAGGGCCTCTGACACTAACAACTCAGTATACCTCTGGACCTGTGAATTCTCTGCCACTATGCTGGACTGCTTCTTTGCTGGACTCTTATCTTGCTGCGCTGCCCGGCTGCCAGATATTCCCCTGTCTGTGTGAGTAGGACTAGACCTGCTGGATCTTTATCACTTGAACCCAGAGTGACTCCAATGGCTAGCTGGCAGGCCTACTGATATGAAGTCCTAAGGACATAAAAGACTTCCACCCACCCTGCTCCTGCACCTGAACTCTTCTATATGTGAGTCACCTCTGCTGAGTGATGTCCTTCAGTCCTCGGCCCTTGGAAGTGGGCCTAATGTGTTTGCTCCAGAAAAACTATTGCATCCCCTGCTGTGGGAGCAGAATCAATACATCGCCACTGTTGCATGGAACAGACCCAGCATATTGATTTGGAATCTCCACTGTGATGCTTTTCCCATCATAAGGTCCTCACATCCCTGACAATGGCAGCCTCAATGTCAACGCCGAATCTCTGCATTGCAACTTCTGTGATCATCAGAACCGGTGCATTGCCTTGACTGCACAACGCATCCTCTACACCGGTCTTCACATCGCAAGCCCGGCACCTGGATCACCGACGTCGACACACCAGGAACTTGCATCCCAATTCCAAAGGATCTGGAAATAATGCATCACACTGTTGAATGGAGAACACTGATGCATCACCTCTAAAGTGTGGTTCAGAACTGATGCACCACTCCGCAACCAGGATTTAAGGTACTTTGGTTTAGTAGGACCAACTGGGTCCTTGTAGCTGGCCTGTGCTCTATCACGATCTGCCTCATCTTTTGACTTTGTCCCAGTCTGGCATGACAGATATCCCAGGTTGGCACTTCTTGCTTGTAAGTGCTATTTTACAATTTAATCTTTAAAAATTCATAACTGAAGTTCTACTCATTGCATTTTTGTCATTTGGTCTTATTTTATTTATTATTTTCAGATCTAATTTTCTAATCTGAGATGGAATCTTTTTGTCTTGTGTTTTTACTGCATTACTGTTTGAAGCATTGCACAAATAATTTACACATTGCCTCTAAATTAAGCCTGACTGCTCTGTGCTAAGCTACCAGGGTTGAACGCAGGTTAATTTAGTTTCCTGACGCTTGCCCTGACTAGGATTGTGGCTGCTGCTTGACCAGGGATCCTACACCAGTCAATCAACAATGCAATTTCTAACACCCTCCTTTTGTAAGTGGGTTGATTTACCTTTGTGACTAGGGCGCAAAGTGCACAAAACAAGTCACAGACAGACTGGGTGATCAATCACATGGGTTGAGGACCTCAGATTCTGTTTGTTCACCACACTTGGATAATCATGGCTGAGAAAGGTAACCCACACTTCACTTTGATCAGACACAGAATGTAAGAAACAGTCAGTAGATTAGGAACGTGCACTTAGATCTGATATAAAGTTCATGGAATCAGACACAATAGGACAAACTTAGATGAAGGGAATTCGAAAGATTCCTCACAAGCATCGCAAAATTCATGAAAATCCCAAACCTTACATTAGGTGAATTTGTGTAATTTTCGAAAATCACATAGTTTCATTTACATTTACCTTAATTCACATCTTGCATTAAAAATTCTCATGAGGAAAGAAGGGAGAACTAGTTTGCACAGAAAATGTCTCACCAAGAGATATTTTCATCTCAAACCAGTCTCATGCGACTATGACAGACCACAGAAATTGGAATGCTGAGTTGCTCTCCACATGAACAGTAAAACAGGTCATATTTGGTGAATTGCACTTGATTTAATTTTTGAAGGGAGGCATGAGCGATGTGATGAACTCATTAGTAAGATATGAACCCAAGTGACCTATGCATCTCCTCGTAAAGCAATCACCCACAAAAAGCAAATAGTGTACTTGTATCAGAACCAATTCGCAGCCTATAATTGCCTGCATTATTAAGTCCGCATAGATTGGGGGGGACTTAAGCCAAACTACTAGACTATTGTAGCATGGCAGGAACTACCACTCCTAATTTAGTTCTGACCCTTAGTGTTTCAAAACCCTATAACTGAGCCACATTTCTGTGTGTAGTATTTCTGTTTGCTATGCTATTAAAGCATGTTTCCTTTTCTAAAAGGAGCACTGCGGTGGACAGTATGTCATTTGCCGTCTTAGCTAAACGTAAATTTTAGAGTTCCTGTCCCCACTCATGCTCCCTGAGAACCCATCAACTGCTAACACTCATTAAACTGAGAGTCAAGTGTGGTAAGGTTGTGATTGGCCAAACTTGCAGATCCATAGTACAATAGATGACGGGACACCTGAGGTAAACTAACTTGATCCTGATGAAGCAGAAAAAGAAAGGCTAACAAGCATTCATATATCATGTAACGAAATCATAGAAGGCAATGTGATTTTAGCAAAGAAAAATAATGTGTGTAGAAAATGTGCCCACAAAGTTGTTCGCCATTTAGTATAAACGAGCTTGATTAATCATGAAGAATCGACAATGTAGTAATCCGTCATAATCGCAGATGTATTTTATGATTTTCTCGTTAAAACTGTTATATGCTTAGCTTAAATTTAGCAGAGGCTTTGGCCTAGTCGTCTGGTCTCAATTTTAACTGCGTAGTTTTCACTTGTATTAACAAAGACATGTCTTTTAACGTTAAAGCTGTATTTTTCCAGTAGAATGACTAATACACTTATCTCAAGGTTTCGTGCTAGACAAGTTTCATCCCCTTTGAAGCAAGGTCAGTTTCTGCAGGTGCAGACAATAAAGACACTGATACAGAAATAATTGGCAAACTTTGTGCTACTTGTGTTCCAAAACTCCAAGGACACCTTATGCATAGATGAGTACTAAGAGAAAGACACTATTCATTGGTCAAAGAGAAACCACCCTATGGACCCTCCAATGGAATACCCTGAAGGATTTGGAACGTTTTCTTACTTAAACCCACCGGACAAAGAGAAGTCAGCCATTTTGAAGCCAGATTCAAGATGCCATCTTAAATGACACTTTGATGCTTTTTCTCTATCCCAGAGAGAGAGAGAGAGAGAGACTTTAAAGAATTCTCACCCTAGAGACTTTAACTTTAACTTTACCCCGTCTTGCCCATACAATAACTTTTGCCCCATTTTCCTTGCTGCTGCAAGGAAAACTTGACTTAAACTTTGCCCCCTTGAAATTTGCCCCATGCTGATCGAACCGGTACCTGAAGGACGAAGACTTACTTTGAAAGCTGATTGTATTTGGTAATTATTAAAGAATAAATGTATTATTCGTTGTATTTTCCTTCTTAGGTACCAACTGCTTATTTTGACAGAGCCTAAGCTAGAAGTTTTCTAAATTTATGTTGATCAAATTCTTTTGCATGAAGCCCCACATGCCAATGCTAATCAGAGGTTAGTAGAGGTGTTCATTTGATGCACCATGTTGAATTGAAATCTTGTCATGCTGACCAATGTATGCAATTAGTCAAATCCAGTTACTTTTATTAGTGATTTGCATTGCTATAACCGAGTGCATTATAATCCAAATTTAGCGTAGATTGCGTTTCTTCCGTGGTTATGGCAGCTAGTAATGTTCGTATACGTATATCATTTGATTTTGAGACTTACCTACATTGTATTAGCTTTGTTAATATAGAGAAATAAACTCATTAACCTTCAATAAACGGGTGTGGTTATTCATGACTGAAAGGTCATGGTGTGTCTAATTACTGATTTTCTGTTTAATTGATTTGTTGTTTGACCACTAATTGAGTATTGGTTATTGATTTTAAATGGTTATTGATTATTGAATTGAGGGATCTGACAATTCTTTGGATGAGGAGAGCTCAACCTGGTCAAAAGATTCACCGACCTCTGGCGTGTCCAAGTATAAGTAATTTATAAGGACTGGACGCGCTATCAATCCCCATAGTTGTGGCCCAGTAGCCTTTCTGGCTGTGGCTGTCTGGCTACCTGAACACGGAATACCATTCGAACATTCCACCAACAGTGGTTGGCTATGGTTAGCAAAGGTGCAGCTGTAGCACATGGTGCCTTCCTCTCCAACGCAAACCATTATTAAAGTTCACCTTTGCACATTGAATACTATCTCTTACTCAAGTGATGCCACCTACAAATTCCCTTACAATGACATATAGCAATTTAGGCATGACTCTAAAAGCTAGAGGTTATGTCTGATGGGTTGCCCTGCATGGCTGTTGAGTAGCTTTGAAGTGTATATTGTTTGTGCATGACAACACCAAAATGTTTGAGAGTGTTACAGTATCACAATGTGCATGATGCAATGTTCACTCGCATATGATCTGTGTCTATCATGAGTAAAGAAGACACAGGATGAGGTCCCATGTGGATTTAGCAGTTTAAAGTGCTAGAGGTAAAATGTGCACATATGGCCCTAATGACGTACAGTCTTTTGAAAGCTATACAATGATCTTTAACGACAAAGCTCCTGTGTGCCAACATATTACTCAACTGCATGTGATACATGTATGTGTGACAATTCCAAACAATATTTACATCAAGCTCAATTTGCATATCAATAACATGATTTTGACAAGACCCAGTAAACAAGAGACACAACACAACATTTGTAATACAGCGATAGAGGTTTGCACTTTTTATAAGACTTATCACTGTGCTGCTGTTCATGAGAACCCATCTAAGCATGGTCATTGGTCGTGACTTTGTTATTCAGTGGGCACAGCTGGGGATAGTGTATGTGTAACAGGGAGGACAGGTCTAGTGCTTTTATGCCTTCATCCTTGCGCAGTGCAGGAGGTCATCCAAGTGTTTCCTACTTTCACTAACTGGTCAGGAATAAATACCTGGTGATGCTGCATTGGTCTACTGAGTGTCTACACCCCCATACAATTGATGGCATTCAAGGATGACATCAACCTCCTCTTGGGCACCTTATGGGCCTTTTTATTGCACTCATTGGCTATTTCGGGGGCTTCTTTGATAGATACAAAACCAGGATGGAGAGGGTCTGTTCTCTCATCTAAGGATGGCTGAGAAATCACGTTTCTTCCTTTGTCACTACGTAACCTCCTATTTCTCATGTCTGGCAGAAAACTGTGCTAGGTAATGCTACATAGCAGGGGCAGACAAATCCTCCTTCGCTACACAGTGCTGCACCACATAAACTCAGGAAATAGGGGAAAATGGAGAATGAGAGAGGGTTAATGGGACACAGTACCTGTGGTAATAATAGTCACTATTCTGGTAATAAACAACACTTACCCGTGAAATTACGCACTTAAGTAACATAAAATGTGTGAAGTGAGGTGTGGGACTGCACTTCTACATGTGTTAGGTATGCACTTGGTCACTGTCCTGATTTGAGATTAGATTACAAGTGTGAATGAATAGCATATGCAGGTGTAAGTCTGACTGTATCATAAATGACTCATGCGTGGACAGAAGCACATCATTTGACATGAGCCAGTTTGGTAGTGCAGTCATGGTGGTGCAATAGTTGTGTCTCAGGATGATATATGTGAATAGTGTCATAGTGTACTTTGCATCCTTGTCTCAACACTGTAAATCAAAGTGAGGCAACAACCAAACTAGAAATGCAGATGAAATCTGAGAGCTCTGGTAGTCATGTTCCTACTTACTCTCGCCTCTAGGCTGTGGCCCCATGGAAACAAGGACTGGATTGTTTCTCGGGGTAAAGTTTACATTTAAGCCCTGTTGCATGGCAATATTGTGCTACACCCGAAAGGCTACAATGCTCTTTCACACTACTGCTGAAGAAAACAGGAGCACTTCCATGATCAAGGATTGGCTAAATAGCAATATACTTACCTTTTTGTAAGTGTGCTATCGTTTGTGCATGTCCCTCCTTGTGCCTTTCCTTACATTTTTATTTTGCTCCTAGATCTTTGTAATAGATATCCCCCATATTCCAGCCACTCCTCCTTGCCCCTTCCACATTTACACCAAAAGATAAACCTATGAATGTGGATTTTCCTGCACTCATGGCTGGGAACTCTGCATGCAGCAGACAGTAAAGGTATAGGAGGACATTTCATCCAGTAAATTACTGAATTGCATTCATGAGAATGTGAACTACAACTACAGGAATACTACTTTACCTGCTCAAAAATATATTATTGAATTGGTTGCATTATGCTTCATGCCAGCTCATAAAGCTTTATATTGGTTGGATGAATGAACATCTTACTGACAGGTGCATGGCAACTATGCTATGTAGCTAGCATTGTTTGGCGATGCCTCTTTTAACTGTCTTTGTAAAGACTGACCACACATTCGTCCACCAAGTGTAGGTGTGTGATGCAACATAGGCTTTCAAAACAGTTCAAATCCCACTCTACATTAGCCACAGAAAGCCTATAACTATTAGGAAGGTCAGGTGGGACGTAGCTGCTGGATGGATGGCCAATCAGGAAGCAGAGTTAGAAACATTTGCTTACGCGTCCTTTCATAAAATGTTGCATTTTCCCAACACAGGCACTGCATGGGGGAAGACAGATCCTTTATCCACATCTAACGGTGGTGCATTATGCAATATAGGTTCTTTAAACTGTAACTGAAACAGACACGCTTTCTGGATAATCATTGTGTCAAGTTTGAAATAAAATATTACCTTTCTTGCTCTAGGCCTCAAAATATCAAGGTATTTCTCACCAGAGAAAAAGATATCTTGATTTACCACTTCCTCTAATTTACTATTCTAGTTGTTCTTAGTCCTTCGCCCTTATCCTTGCTCCTACTTCCACGAACTACCTCTGCTGTAGGAGACCTTCCTGTTTATTTCCTGTCTTGAACAAGTGAATGGCAAGACCCCACAATGTGCACAGTATGCGAAGAATAAGGTAAGATGAACCTGTTTAATGTAATTTCTGGCTTTGGTCTAGCCAGTCAGATCTTCCTCTGCTCCGCTGCTTTCACAAGGTCTTATTGTGGCTACTGCTGCGAGGGACAGGAAAGCTCAGGGCTGGAGTGCACAGCACTGAGCTGTGTGTTGTTGCTAGCACACCCCTTCTGGTCAGCTTCTATGTGAGCAGTGCATCAACAGTGCATCAACACACCAGATCTGCGGTTGCAACAAATTGTTTTTATTGAACAGAAGAGGTCATCTGGGGGAGCATATAAACCCAGGTTTAATCCAGGTACGTTTTTTCAATCACTGAAAAAGACAAAAGGGGCACGAGTGCTCTACTAACACGAACAATATTATTCTTGTAGGGATAAATTATCCAGAAAAGCTTTTCTGATAAATAGTCATGCATACGTCACCACTAGATGTAACCATTTATCTACATTATATTTCCATTGTTTATTATGGGCACCTCATTATTTGAGTCATTCTACGCAAGCTGTTATTGAGCACAGTCGGCAAATAGTCACTTCATCTAATCACATTTTGATGTTCAAAAATATTTATTACATTAAAAAAATATCTCAAAGAACTCATCATCCTACTCAAAAGTAATTGATGATGATAACACTGCATGACGGGGGTGCAAGTTATAGTTACTTCAGAACAGATGTTATAGTTACTTGAGATAATAATAACTGGGCATTTTCAGTGCTATGTTTTAACTGGGATTTTACCTAACTGTAACGTCCCTATAACCTTTGTTTTTTCAGGGAATTTCCAGTCCTTTTTGTAATGTAAAGTAACATGTTATCACAATTCCAATTACGGTCTTTCAATGAATATCACAGGAAGGTACCTCTCCAACTTAAATAATAGGATCTACTGACATATTCCTTCTTGGCAAGTGGCTGTAACACTGATGGTTAATGTGGATTGGCCAATGTTAGAAATGGGGTCTTTGGTTGGCAGTCAGGTTACCCCCTGTCCAAGGAAGGACCCTTACGCGATGCAGAATCACATTTTGCGAGTCGGTACGGACTCGCAAAAATGTGATTCCGACTCGCAAATAGGAAGGGGTGTTCCCTTCCTATTTGCGACCGCATCACGATGTAGAGTTGATTTGTGACCGCGAAAGCGGTCGCAAATCAACTCGCAGTTACCATCCACTTGAAGTGGATGGTAACCCATTCGCAAAAGGGAAGGGGTCCCCATGGGACCCCTTCCCCTTTGTGAATGCTCACAATAATATTTTTTCAGAAAACAAAAAGGTTTCGGTATTTTTTCTATTTGCAGCTCGTTTTCCTTTAAGGAAAACGGGCTGCAAAGAGAAAAAAAAAAACTGCTTTATTGAAAAGCAGTCACGGACATGGTAGTCTGCTGTCTCCAGCAGGCCACCATCCCCGTGAGTGCCTAGACTCGCTATGGGGTCGCAAACTGCGACCCACCTCATAAATATTTATGAGGTGGTTCTTTGCGACCCCATATCGAGTCGCAGAAGGTGTCTGAGACACCTTTCTGCATTTCCTTTTGCGAGTTGCAAATTGCGAGTCGCTGGGACTTGCAATTTGCAACTCACAAAAGGGAACCTTCCTACATCTGGCCCATAGTCTCTTTCAAGCACAAAGTACCTGGTTTGGAGTGAAAAATTCCGCAAAGGGCCGCAGAGGAGGAGATGCATGGAAAAATTGTGTGCGTCGGTTTCACCCCTTCACACACGGACTTGCGTCGTTATTTTTCACGCGGGAAAGACGTGCGTTGATTTCCGGCACGCGGACAGATCTCCTCTGTGGGTTGCGGGGTTTTCAGACGCCCCGGGGTCTGTGCGTGAAATCCTGGGCTTGTTGTCCGGCTGCGTGTCGTTCCGGTGGGCTGTGCATGGAATTTTCTTCCTCACAGCAGGCGCTGTGTCGATTTCCTCTCTGGAAGTCGGGCAGCGTTGTCCAGGCGGGCTGTGCGTCGAAGTTCCAGTCGCACTGCAGGCGTCGCGTCGATCTTTTTTACTTGCGGGGTCGAGCGGCGTCTTTCCGGATCGGCGTGCGGTGTTTTTTTCACCGCGGATCAAGCTGTGCATCGAATTTTTTGCCGCACAAGGAGTCCAGTTGAAAGAAATAAGTCTTTTTGGTCCAGGGAACAGGAGGCAAGCTCTATCCAAGGCCTTGGAGAGCACATCTGCAGCAAGGTAAGAGTTCAGCAAGGCAGCAGGCCAACAGCAAGGCAGCAGTCCTTTGTAGAAAGCAGTCAGGTGAGTCCTTTGAGCAGCCAGGCAGTTCTTCTTGGCAGGATGCAGGTTCTGGTTCATGTTTCTTCTCCTGCAAGTGTCTGAGGTGGTAGGGCAGAGGCCCTGTTTTATACCCAAATGTGCCTTTGAAGTGGGGGAGACTTCAAAGAGTGGCTTAGAAGTGCACCAGGTCCCCTTTCAGTTCAATCCTGTCTGCCAGGGTCCCAGTAGGGGGTGTGGCAGTCCTTTGTGTCAGAGCAGGCCCTCCACCCTCCCAGCCCAGGAAGACCCATTCAAAATGCAGATGTATGCAAGTGAGGCTGAGTACCCTGTAGCTACCACTTCAACAATGTATGAGGGCAGCCCCAATGTTAGCCTATGAAGAGAGCAGGCCTCACAGTAGGGTAAATATGAATTTAGGGGTTTTACACTACCAGGACATGCAAACTACACAGGTACATGTCCTGCCTTTTACCCACACGGCACCCTGCTCTAGGGGTTACCTAGGACACACATTAGGGGTGACTTATATGTAGAGAAAGGGGAGGTTTAGGCTTGGCAAGTACTTTTAAATGCCAAGTCACAGTGACAGCGAAACTGCACACACAGGCCTTGCAATGGAAGGCCTGAGACAAGGTAAAAAGGGCTACTTGAGTGGGTGGCACAAGCAGTGCTGCAGGCCCACTAGTAGCATTTAATCTACAGGCCCTAGGCACATACAGTGCACATTACTAGGGACTTATAAGTAAATTAAATAGTCCAATTGGGTATGATCCAAGGTTACCATGTTTAAAGGGAGAGAGCATATGCACTTTAGCACTGGTTAGCAGTGGTAAAGTGCGCAGAGTCTAAAAGCCAGCAAAAACAGAGTCCAAAAAGTGGATGGAGGCAGGCAAAAAGTTAGGGGTGACCACCCTAAGGCTGTCAGGTCTAACAGCCAAATTGAGGCATTTCCAAATCAGGAGAACCAGCTATACATAAGCTGCTCACACCAAACATTTAGATTTCATTGAAACCAATTGGTTAAGGGATCTCTCATATTCTAAATAGAAAATCCCACATCAGCAGTTTACCTAATATAACCTTTTTTAAATGGGAACAGGGTGCTTCTCTCACAACCGTTTTCAAAGAGGGAACCTTTGTTCCTGGTGCACAGTGCCCATAAATATGTTCAGTCAATCTATCCTCGAATACATATAAGGTATAATGAACAGTGGATGTATTTTTCCAAAAACATAATTGTTGAATAATTTAGTCTAGCTCTAAATGTTTCTCAAATACTCCTGTTGGTGGATATGGCTTATACCACGTTCATATTAAAGGGTTGCTGTGATTGCATGCATATACATCCAATCGCGCTTTTTCGTATTAAGTGAGTGTCATCTTTAAATAGTTTCTCGAAATACTATCACTGTCCCGATATTCAAAATCTAATCATATCTTAATATGAGACAGTGGTTTCTGGAAACCTAAAAAAATCATGCCCCTATCCGTGATATTATAAACGTATTTGCCGTTGTTATACATAACGAGGCCGTTGTAATACACTCCTTAAACAGAGTCCTGATCCTCCATTCTCATTTCAGCATCTGCCTATGCTGATCCTTCTCCAGTTACCTATGTGGTATGCCATTAAGCTAAACAAAATATACTTTTCTTACATAAAGTAACGAGGGACCGCCCACACCAGGATCTAGAATACTCAAGAAAGTCTGTCTACAAAATATAAAACGTATGATGAACCCTCTTGCAATACAATATTGCCTACCCCTATGGAGTTTACTGTTCAAGCTCTTCCCTGTTCTGAAATTATTTAGCACGCCGGTGGAGGTTTTTGGCAGCATCTCTCCACAACCACGAGGAATCACTTTTGTAAATAGCAAAAATGGAGGCAGATGTGCCAGCCACTCTGCTTATAGTAAAGGTGAGCACCATCTTGATTAGTCTCATGAATCGCTATTGCCGTGAATTCAACCATATTCTTCACAAATCTGAAAAAATTATATCTTATTCATAATTCTGATAACATAAGCGAAATGTAAACGAATTTAATTCTTAATTTAATTCATCATCGCACCCACTACTTACATATTCCATAATGTGAGCTGGGCTGTCAAGACATAGGTCATTGAGGGCCCGATTTAGCATTTGGCAGAGAGGAACTCCACCACTCCTGTGCGTGACATCCTGTCCACATTCTTACAAGTTAATTCTACCCTAATGCACTTGTAATATAGTGGACAGGCTACGCATCACATTTGTGACGTGGTACCTCTCTGCCAAACTCTAAATCAGGCCTTAAATTCCTTGCTTGCACGACTTTACGTGGATAGATTAAAAAAGGCCGCATGTAGCATACATAAATATTGCCCTTCACCTATCAGTAAAAACATGATCATCCTATTAACGTCGCATTTGTTTATAGTGCAGTTAAGAGTGGTCGAAGCTGGTTTTCACTTTCTGTTTTGTAGAATGTATACCTTTCTACTTACACATGTCGAATGTAATGATCACATAGTTCTCGGACTGCACATTTTAACTATAATTATACAGAATATGAGATGCATTTTATTTTTCATATACTATAACCTCTGGTCTACAGTGCGACCCCCCAATTAATGCCTTTATTTAATGTCCCTCTCATCCCATACTAACAATTCACAATCACGCCATCAAAATTTATTTTTTATGTAACGCACGACCTGCGATTGGCCAGAGACACCGCATTTTCGATCTCTTTGTCGACTCCAGCCCATGTCTTTAGTTTATTACGGATATCTGTGGTTCTTTTCATCCTGCACTTCTATTAACGAGCGTGCTGCGGTAGACTACCTAAAGCTCGCATGGCTAAATGGGGAAGCGAGGTCTTAATTATGAACAACATCTCCCATAATTTGCAAACGATCACCTTCAGAATCGGTACCTTATCAGAGTGCCTCGAGGTTACACCTACATTTGTGACTCATAACTATGCTTTTCTTTTACTCCACCACTTTGCGTTTTGAATCATTAGCTAAAGACATTGGCTGATTCTGCCTCCATAGAAGAACGTCCCAGTGATGGGTAACTTCAGTCTGTGACTGCCCTCCAAATTAAGAACGTGAGCCAGAACTATTCAAACTCAGTCTAATTTCTAAACAATCTATCCATCAAAAGGGTAATCTTCTGGTCCCCATTTTCTCATATTGTGACAATTTACATTGTTGAACAAGTATTACAATTGCCTGGGACGAATATTTTTTTCAATCTCCTAGTCTTTTCCTACCCCTTGATATTCATAAAAGCTCCAATATTCACCAAAGTGAATGGAAACTGGAAATCCTTACTGCACAGTTAACTGTACCCAATCCAAGCACTTCCCTGACTCTGCGTTTTGACAAGATAAGGGATTCTTCATATCAGCCAATCTAAAAACAAATTCCACCATGAGGGGGTAGTGTGGTCTTGAAGGGGGACAGAGCCTTGTGCTGAGAGCTACCTGAGAGGTACTCTGCCCTCCACCAATGCACCCACCCCTCGCCACCCAAAAAAAAACAGGGTGTCTCTGAGGATGTTGCCGATGTCCTGGTGTGTTTTCACATCCACTAATGGACAGTGGCTGCTTCCAGCCTCCACAGGCAAGCTGGAAAGCCACAATGTGCAGTGCTTTCCACCTTGTCTTCGCTGCCACAGTGTGATTTTGGCTCCCCGCCTGGTGACCGTATGAAGGAAGCTGAAATCATGTGACACAAGGTGGCACTGTGTGAGTTGGCAGGTCTGAGTTTAATATGAATGAAATCCTACCTTCCGTCTCCAAAAACATTAAAAATGATCTGTCTGATAGCTCTCCTCTACAGCCCAAAAAATCTCCCTGAAAATATAGAAAACAAATGCTGGTTTTCTCCTGAACTGGCCTTGAAACTTAACAGGCTGGAAGAGAATGGCAATACTCTTACACATCTGAGCTTATAAATGGTAATATTCGAAAAGCAAAAAAAAAATTGGCTATATTCGCATATTATAATTTTTGCATTACTCAAGTTCCCAATATTGCTGGAGAGCTATTTAAGAAATTTAAGTCCCCTGCCACAGTAGTCCACAATCTAATATCATATTCCATCTGCTGCTCTTTATGGGGAATTGACAACTTTTTTTCACGAATAAGATTGACATCTTATTTTTTACAAATAAGATCCTGAATATCAACAATGCTACCATGTCTGAAACAATCTCCAACACATCTTTTCAATATCAAAAACACTTCTAGTTCAGTATGTTCTAGATTCACTTCCTTTAATCCAGTTTTTCAGGTGAAACAGAGATAATTAAAATATTTTGGCCATTGGGCTCCCTGCTTCATATTGGACCAACAGGTTGACTCTATATACCTTAGCCTTCTGTTCACTGCCGAAATCTTGATCCTATTCAGTTCATCCTTAGCTTCTTGCATTGTTCCGGACCAGTGTAAAATAGCCATTTAGAAACATTTAGTAAAAAATCCCATTTGGTATTCCTCTGAAATAACCAATTATAGATCAATTTCTCTGTTCTATTACAGAAGAAGCTGCCTTTAGGCAGCTTCACAATTATGGCGGCACTTAAGGCTTTCCGGACCCATCCAGAAAGGCTTTCCAGCTGGAAGAATCATGGAGCTTGCAGTACTACTTATTCTTGACAGCATCCGTAAATGTTAGTAAGGTTGTGGCCCTCGTCCTCTTAGACTTGTCAGGCACTTTTGGCACTATTCACCATTCCATTCTCATCACCAAGTACATGAAATTGAGATGCACATCTGTCCTCTTGATTAAATTACATTGTATTCATCTAATAGCATGTAATGGCACTACCGCTCTAGGAATCACAAGCAAAATCGCTCTGCTGTGATGTTCCACAAGGTTCCATTCTTTTTCCACTATTATTTAACATTTACATGCGCCCCTCACTTAACTTCTAGCCCAAGCAGGTGCTAAATTCTACATGTGCACAGACAACACGCTACTGGTCTTTGTGTTAGAACTGGATGCTTCCTTCCGTCCCATTGCCACCTTGCATCTAATACATTGCAGTGTGTCAAACAACGTTCTAAAGTTAAATCCAGGTAAAACCACACTGCTCATTCAGCCAGAGGGTGCAGTGTCCACTGAGATCTTATCCTGATCATTATTAAAACATTCATGCCCCCTGCTGCTATGACAGCTCTGAATCTGGGCATCATTTTGGATTCTAATTCATTTCTTCAGGGTACCCATACGTGTAAAAATGCCAGCACTTGCTTCTTCTACCTGAAAACTATTTACAATCTCCTCTTCTGCCATCACACTGCGATTGTCATTACTATCAAATCATACAATTGAGTAAAAGTTATAGCAGTGCTATATTTCTATAAGCTCCTACCTACACTATCAATCATTTGCAGCTAGTTCACAATCCTATCACACAGTTGATCAGTGGCTTCTCCAGATGCCACCACATTTCCTCTATATTGAGATAACTTTACTGGTTTCTGGTAGCATAATGCTGTTTACCAACGATCTCCCAATTTTGCTGCCAGAAAGGTCTAGTGTCATAAAGGACCTCACAATCTGAGATCCAATTCTCAATTTCCATTAACTGTTCGAGATCCAGAGACTCTTCCTCCAGCAATGGCTGCTTCTCATTGCTCCTGCCAGAGTTTGTAACTAACTACCACTCTCTCTTTATTCAGAATCATCTTTTGAACATTCAGATGGTCTTTGAAAACCTTTTGCTCACTCTCTAACCTACCACTACAAAACATAACTCAATATCTGTATGAGAATATTAGCACAAAGAAACTCCAGGGTACAAGCACTATACAATTTTAGTTACCATTTTATTAACATAACTAACGATGCAGATAACATATTTTTCTGAGACATACCATCATCTTTCTTCAATGCATCACTGCATCTTTGACTCAAAACCATTGTCCGTGTAATACCTATACATTTTGTGAATTGAAATATGAAGTACATATGTCCATAACATCAACATCACTATCCATGTAATATAACAAAGCTTGTACATTTTAATGTAAAATACAATTTATCACAGATTATTTAAGGGCTTTGGTAGAAAAGTTGACAAGACCTAATTGTACATCGAGATGTTACATAATAATCGAAGTATAGATTTCATCCAGAGCATTAAGCCCACCAGTAATAGTCTGTAACCTCTCCTTAAATCTTGCTTCTAGCCTAACAAGCATTGATTCAACTTCATTTCCTCGTTGATCTTGTTCTGCCATTTTATGTACCATCCAAATCATGTCCTCAGACTAATGCCTCTATTCTAAGTGATGGCTCATTAGAGAAGCCCATGAAAATCAACTTGTGATGTTTGATCTGGGTTGTATGATTCATTTCATACTCCTCTGATGTGTCATCCTGACATGCATATGATTTATTGCAGGATCATGTAATATAGCCTTAGAACCCGCCGTAGCGGGCTCTACCGGCTATTAAAGGCCTGCTCCCGTATTAAAGGCCTGAGCCGAAAGCGAGGGCCTTTAACAAGTGAGAGGGCCTTTAATAGCCGGTAGAGCCTGCTACGGCAGGCTCTAAGGCTATTAGAACATTCTGCCATTAGAGGGCAGAATGTTCTCATAAATAAAACAAAGGCTTCACGGAACTAGAGGGGATTAAAATCCCCTCAGGCTCTGTGAGGCTTTGTTCACAGCTGTTGCTGTGAACAAAGAAGATTGGAATGTTGCCGCTCCAAGCTTTTACCGGCCAGTAAAAGCCCAGAGCACTCCATTGTTTTCAACAGCGCTGACAACATTCCAATGTTATAATATGATATACAACATTCTATATATTGCAATTACTGATGTTTTCAAAAGCTCTATGCGCAGCACTATGCCGATGATAAGCCTGCCCCATCTACCATTACCATATCTCAAAAATGTCACCAGGACACTGGAAATAGGGCTGGGCAAAACACTCCCATTTAGAGGAAATTCAGGACTAACTAGAAGCTGAGGATCCTGAACTTCACAGAGGTTCATATAAGCCTCTCAGCTTGCAGAGGAATTGCAGCACGTTAGAAAATAACTAAAGTTCCAAGCACCTGAAGTGGGGGTTAACCTAGCAGATTTGTCTATCTCTTATGCTCATAATACATGGACTGCCATTTCATAAAGCTGTGAGAAATATTCTTGGAAGGAAATATAAAGAAATAGAAAAGTCTAGTTCCCTGAGATTTCTCAACAAAAAAATGCATTGGAGGGCTTTGAATATGAATTCAGGTAGAATGTAAAAGTCAAAACCTCTCTCCCAGCTTGTCTTCCTCTACAGCCACTCAAAATTAGTTGTTAATTACCCATTGGACAAGCAGATGGAGGGGTCATTAAAATGTGCATATGTGTCATCCAACTTTATAACAGGAACTTCAACAGACGCTACAAAAACATTTCCAACCTCTATCTTGGATGGTTCAAACTGGAGACGATTGTCCAGACCTAATTTGTCCCATGAAACCAATGACACAATTTCTCTCTGATACTACATTTGAGAGCCTAATTCTGGATGAAACATTGGAGGGAGTAATTACAGCAGGTATGATACCAATGTGGATGTGTCTCTGAAAGCTAGATGCATTCGAGGAGAATTTCCTGTCATATCCTTCATTTCTAGGTTCTAACGTATTAGGACTCCAGTTTGCTGATATGGTAAAAAAATTAGTTGAGGAAACAAAGCTGCTGCAGTCTTTTCACATACACTTTTCCAGGCCAAAATTATTTCTTGTCCCAAAGGTGCCTCATCTACGCATTAACAGGTCCATTTCTTTTTCAAGGAAGACCGATAGAAGAAGGCCCCATATTGCAGGAAATGATGCAAACAAATCCTTGAACCACTAAAAATGTTCTATGCTGAGACCATTGACACCTACTGAGATGAACTTCTACTATATGCAGGAAACTGGAGGATGCATTTAACAGACAAGGGGAGTGTGAAAGAATATCAGTTTGAATTTCGAGAAGATCCTCCAGTTTTTTTCTTCAATAGAATACCATTCCTTCTATCCTATGAGAGGAAGAAGGCACTTTGAGGAGGAGAGACAATTCTATTTCAGGAAGTGGCAATACACGTGATAAGGAAACCCTCAGGAGAGGTTCATCCATGTTGGTCCTACGAGGGGTGAACATGTACATATTGGAATTACCTTTCAAAATGCTGTCTCTAGATAAAGTGATTCTTTTAAATGCAAAGGAGATTGCTTAACAACTTTAAGGGGCCTATGCACATTTTGCATTTTACACCACAAAAAGTAGCACCTCAGTGCTATCACCCAGATACTATAAAATGTTTTTCACAAACCTAGGTCTGAAGACATCTGCCTCACCAATCTTTTCTGTGCAGACATATCCACCATATCGATTTCTGCACATAGAGGTATATATTTTAATAGTAAATGTGGGAGGGATAATGGGGAGTGGATGGAAAATGGGGAATAATGATTACTAAATGAAAATATTTTAGGGAAGTGTAGGTAGAGACTTGCTATACAAACACATGAGAAACAATATTGCTAAATGCAAACTAGACTTATAAATTTGCAGGAGCCTTACATGTGCCAAAACAAGTGTAAATGTATGCCATCCCAGCTTTGAGTAAGTCAAGCACCACATATGGTCACTCAGAGGTACTACAACATATTCTTAAAGAAAACACTGAATGCAGTGAAATTAAAATAACTAAATCAGTCAAAATGTTAAATAACTACATTACATTGATGATTTTAAGTTAAACAATGGTGTATTAACAATTACATATTTAATTAGTTTGAAATAATAATAACCCTAATTAAAAAAATAAATTAAAATAGTAAAAATTTGTATTTAAATGTAAAAATTAGTTTCAGTTAATTAAACATGTAATGCTTAACAATATTTGTTATGTACTAAATAAAAATATATATGTTATTAAGGGTGGGCTTTTTAAATTGTTGTTAAAAAATTGTTATATATATTTATTTATTAATCAAATGAATGTATTTAAATTGGTTAAATATTTAATACATATTTAATTTGATTAGTTAATGTTCTGTGACATTTTATTGTATTAATTCTAGATAAAAAAATGCACATTTAAAATGAATCAACATTTGTATTTGATGTGAACATATTTCTAATATTTTTTTTAAAAGAAACATACACTTGAATAATTTTCTTTATGCTTCCCCTTATGTAGACCTTGCTACAATGGCAGTAGCTTTAAACTTATTGTAGAAGGGTTCACCACCTGATATCTAAGTCTGCACCTAGTTGTAAATCTCTAATGGTGAGTAGCAAAAAAAGGGTAAAGTCACACAGAAGTGTAGTATAAATTTGTATATATATATATATATATACATATATATATATATATATATATATACACACACACATATATATATCTGGGCCAGCAGAACCACATTTTTTTCAAAGGCAGCATAGAGGTTGGTGCACTCACAGACTTGGACTGGGATGAGGGGAGATGAGGTGTCAGCTGAGGAGGAGGGCAGCTTAGGCTCTGGAGTCGTGAGACTCTCTTGGTGGGGGACTGTTCCTCTGCGTTATGCCCATGGCCTTGCTGAAGATTGTCATCAATGTTTGGAGCTGGCCACCACGATTTGAGCACTTAGCCAAGTGGTGGGGACTCGAGACTTTGATACTTTAAGATGGATTGGACTTCTCCTGATTCTGTGACTTTCATATTTAATGTGCTGCCTTATCTGCTATGAGACTGTTGCTATACAGGTTTATGAGAGGTGGTACGGCAACTTAGAGACATTTATGTTTTCTGATGTGAATATTGAGACTGATTTTGCCTTTGATAATGCTGGAGATTGAGATGCTGCAGATACCAAAGAGTTTCCAGATACTTTGTAGCAAGCAGAAATGTTCATGTGGCCTACGATGTGGCGGCTTCACAGGTTGCTTTCAATAGCCATTTTTGTATGTCTTGTCTTTTAACTAATAGTTTTATGTGGTCAGTAATTTTCCATGTGAGAACGTCTAAGTATGTCTACCAGTTTTATGTTATTTAAAGTCTAAAACATGTCAACAAAATGGCGCTTCTCAGATTGAAAAAAGCTGTTGAACAGGCAAAATGCATCTCTCTGTGCCACCAGGTCAGAAGTGGCCTGACTCCTTAAACAGGTTAAAAATGTGTCCTTTCTCCGAGGACACATAAGTTACAGGGACAGTTAGGTTCTGAATTTACTTAACAAAACTATAGAAATTCAGCAGTTATAGTAAGTTATTTATTTCAAGTAACTATAACTCGTGCCCTTGCCATGCACAGGTTTCTTAAGAATCATTTTATTGCAAATGTTGCAGTGATAATATCAAAGATGCCATGCAAGATGTCATCAATGATATAATGGGTGGAGTAATTAGCTGTGCATGGCAAATGCATGAGTTATAGTTACCTTAGGGCGAGAGTTATAGTAATATAAAAACATATGTATGTGTATATATTTATGTATTTATTTATTTATTTATATATATATATATATACATATATATATATATATATATATACACACACACACATACACATGCATATATAGTATATAACCTGCTGGCTGGCAGAAAGAACCCCTCAAGGGCAAAAAAGCATTTTTTAATGCATTTTTCACTCAAAACTGCGGTAGTTCCATGGATTGGCAAAACGCTTTTTTGCAAAAAACTCGTTTTCCCGCGCTTAGTTTTTTTCAGCCCCAATGTGGGCCCAGTCCAAGGGGCATACATTAATTTAAGAAAAGGGGAGTATGACTACCACCTCCCCGGGGCAGGCACTGAGCAAAATAAAGGAGGGGGCTTACTCGGCCCCCTCCTGGAGCCAATAATGGCCCTGGGGCCGCCACCCCCAAGGGCCGGCTCACTATCTCCCGAGATGCCCAGCCTCGGGAGATAGCAGTTGCTGTCGCTTGGCGGGAGCTATCACAGGTCCCACCAAGCAAACTGTAAGTCCGCTCACAGCAGGAAGAAGCAGGAAAACTACTCCTGCTCTCTGGGAGAGGGTTTTTCATCTATTTTCCTGCCTGCTGCCAAATGGGCAGCAAAACAGATGAAAGTATTGCTCCTGGATGCAGTGAGCAGCATTTTCAGTTGCTCCCTGCATGAAGGAGCAATACTGGCTCCCTCTGGAGGTGGGGAGCTGGTAGGGACTGCGTTAGCCTCAAGGCTCCCCGTGGAATCCAGAAGAGTTTTTGCACTTGGCCAAGGCAAGCGAGTGTGTTTTCACTGCACTGTGTTTGCATCATTGCGCTTATGAGCACAATATGTAATGTAGTGACTTAACAAGTGGGTTCAATCTTGCCATCTCCTGTTGAGAACGGAGTTAGTTGTTCTGCCTTATAACCACTACGAGAATGCAAAATGACTTAGAATCCCCAGCCGTTTGGCCCTACTACATGTGAGTAAGAGAAATGCAACTTCTTCCAGTCATTTTCCAGGAAGATGAACATCTTAACAAAAGCCCCCCTCAGTAGGTTCCTTGCTGACTTTGGAGATGAGGTCTTGATGCAGAGGAATATGAGCACATCTCCACCAAACAAAGATGCACTGACCTCATATAATTAAGAGGAAGTGCCCTTGTTCGGTGGAGATTTAACTCTTTGTAGTTTTGTCATCTTCTCTACATGAGCATCCATGTTCTAGCAAATTTCTCTATGAACAAATTGCCAGTATTACGGACACACAAGGTCACGGGAGACATTACCTTGTGGTCCATTACACAGCTGTAGTGTAGAAGATGCACCATACATTTACCCAAAGAGGCAGCACTTACTAATTAGCCAGTAGAAAGTACTCCAGTTGAGTAGACATTTTGTACAAAACTGTGGCCTCTTCTTGGATAAATAAGCAGGTCAGGATGCATTCTGCCACTTATATTCATTTCACAGAAATTTAACCTCAACGGGAAGTACTTACGAATATAAACAACGCAGGTGCCCCAGTTGAAGCTCCACTTCTGTAAAGTACAAATCATTGTAACTTCTTGCTCATGGCCAAGACAAAGCACTTGTGTTCTCTCTGAAGTTCCACCTTGAAAAATTATCTGAAATCCTTGATGGAGGTGTTTGCATCATTGCTCTTTTGAGAGCAATATCTTATGTAGTGACTCTGACAAGGGTAGCATCTCCTGTTGAGAACAGAGAACGTCGGTCTCCCTTTTAAATACTACAAGTATGCAAAAGCACAAAATGACCTAGAAGTCCTGTCCGTTTAGCCAAAGGCACTGCGTGGCGCAAGGTTCCATGCCTAGGGGATGGGCAGGCCCTATGCAAAACCCTCACTGCACATGGCTGGAGGCTTGGTGCAGGGTTGCATGCCTACAAGGGGTGGCTGCAGGCCCTGTGGCCAAACCCCCGCCATGCACCAAAGGCCGTGCACAGCATGGGCTGGATGCACACAGGGATTGGCCGGGGGTTGACCCTGCAGTCACCTCTCCGGTGGGTTAAAACACCATAGATCTTCACTGAAAGGTTACAGGGATGTTCTAGTTCGGTTCTGAATTTACATGCACAAAACCATGAAAATTCAACTGTTATAGTTAAAGTTATTTCAAATAACTATAACTCATGCTCTAAAGTAACTATGACTTTCGACCTTGCCACAGCTAATTATCCCACATAATACATCACTATGACATCTTCTAAGGCAGCACTGCAAAATCTGCAATAAAATTATTGACAGGAAAACTGTGCATGTCGGGGACAGTTAATAGTTACCTTTGGGCATGAGTTATAGTCACTTAACTCTAACTATAACAGCTGAATTTCTATGGTTTGTGCATATTGACTGCGAACGTAACTATATTGCCTTGTAACCTTTGTTTTTTCAGTGAATAAAGATATTACCACAGGAAAAGCTTTTTTTTGTTTTGCTATTTGACAAACCTTCACAAAGTTTTCATAACTAGTTTACCACTCATTTCAGCTGCTGTCTGGAAGGTATTGGGGTGTTTTGTCAAGTGTCCGAGAAAAAGGTGGGGGTCCTAATACGCATTTTCCCTGTGTAATTTCCCATAGAGATTTTAAACAGGATTACAGCCCGAACTGCTGGACGGAATTACTCTAAATGTGGCAGACAGCAAGTTCTTGGTCCAGAATTGATTTTTTGTAAATTGGTTTAAAACTGATCAGTAGTTTGGAGTAATTAAAGAAAGAATATTTATGTTTATCTAGCTACGCAGAGGGTCCACGTATACATGGATACAGCACAGAGTAAAATTAGATTTGATTGGCTGCCACCACTTCAACTAGGAAGTGACGGCAGGCATCTTAAGTCTCAGGACACAGTCAAGTTCTAAGAACAAAAGCAAAAAACCTACAAGGGGGCAGAATAGGAGTACCCTGACCCCCCTGGACCTGGTGGTGGCATCCCACAGGACCCACGCCTGGGACCAACATTTTTTGTTTTAGAAAATGTTGTTGTGAATTTGTGGATGAATTGCAGCAAAGAAAAAAAAACAAGCGTGTTCACCCGCACTTGCTTTATTTTCATTTCCCCCTCAGGTTGTATAGGTCCGGGGGGAACATATGGGGGCCCTGTGGCCCCTTCCCCAGGCCACATTTGGCCCTGAGGATCCCATCCCTCAGGGCCCAGATGATTGTGAGAAGGAGGGCCATGCAACTCCACTCCATAGGCCGTTTTTTGCCACAGGAACCCATCCCTGGTGAACAAGGAGGGGGGAAGGCATGCAACCCCCTGACCAGGCTGATTTCAGCACGGGAAACCCCATCATCCAGGACCCAGCCCCATCTACAAAGGGGATGGGAGCCACGTGGCCCTCTCCCTGTGTCAATAATGGCCCTAAGGACTCGAGGTCTGGCTTTTGCTATGCCCCAGGGTGCCCACAGCAAGAGTAATGGCTTGGCAGGAGCAATTTTAAAACTCCCACCAAGCTTGCGCAAACACCAAGTCTGCTCCCCATAGGCAAGAGCATGAAAAAATGCTCCTGCCCACTGAGAGGGGACATTTCATCTGTTTCCATGCCTCCACCGAAGTGAGCAGGGAAACAGATGAAAAGGTTGCACCAACCTGCAGAGAGCATCATTTTTAGCTGTTCCTGAGGGAAGAAGCAATGCTGGCTCCTGTTGGATGTGGGGATTTGGCTGGGGCTGCTGTGGCCTTGGGGCTCCCTGTGCCCCCAACCTAAGTATGGTGGTTACCCTGTATAGGCACCAGGGCACATACTCTTTGTTGGCCGGGTCCCTAGGGATGGGGGTACCTGGAGCCAAAATCAGCCTGGGGAGGACATTTGTGCATCCCCCTCCCCTCTTGGACATTTACGCAGCCCTGGGGGATGGGATTATTATTATTATTATTATTATAATTATTATTATTAGATATTTGTAGAGCGCATGGCTACCCAGAGGCCTCCCAGTGCTAATGCAGGACCATTAAACAGATAAAGCTGACAGGCTATAAAGGAAAAAGAAAGGTATTGAGCTTTTTACGAAACTGAAGTTCTGAGTTTTCTGATCGAAGCTCCAGTGGTAAAGATTTCCATAGGTGCCCTGCTTTGAAAGCATCATTCTTTATTAAACCAAAGTGTATTGATCAAAGAAGCGGAGGAAGATCTGAGTGATCTCTGGGGGTTTCAAGGAGTTATAATATGAATGAGAAAGGCTGGACCCCAATTGTGGAGTGCACGATACAAGTAGCAGGTGGCTTTAAAGTTAATGCCCTGTTCAAGGGGAGCCAGTGAAGGAAACACAGAGCAGATTTAGCCGAGTGGTGTCCCGGGGTACCCGTTAGAAGGCGGGCAGCAGCATTTTGCACCACCTGTAGTCCATTTAGCACATAGGAAGGAGAACTGAAGAACAAAACATTCCCATAGTCTAGGCGAGACAGTATCAGGGCCTGGACAATGAGCCTTTTAGTTACAAAGAGAAGAAATGTGAAAATCTTCGTACAGGTCCTCAGTAAGTAAAATCAAGTAGCCGCCAATTTCTTCGAGTGGCATTCCATTATTAGGCGAGAGTTCAGCCAAAAACCTAGCCTCTTAACCTTAAAGTTTTTTCCTCATTTAACTTGAGTTTGCTGTTCACCATCCATTTAGCAACATTGGATAGGCATGAAGAGAGATTGTCAAAATCTGAGCCGGTCCCAGTAGAAAAAGAAAAAAACAATTGAGTGTCATCAAGAGACAATCCATGGGGTTCCACGATCTTTGCCGGGGGGGCACATAAATATTAAAGAGCGTAGGGCTTAATGAAGAACCCTGTGGGGCCTCACAGGTCAGCTGGAAGGTATCAGAATATAGGGATTCAGGGTATCAGGATTCCAGGGATAAAAATCGACCCGGGTAGGCCACTTGGCCCCTCCTCTAAAAAAATGCACCGCGTCCCAGGGGATGGGGTCCCAGGACCAAAGTCAGCCAGGGAAGGGGGAGCACATGTCCCCCTCCCTCACAAAATATGCCAGGCCCCAGAGGATGGGGTCACAGGGAGTTGTAGTTTCTTGAGATACCTATAACTATTGCTGATACATTTTATATATTTTTTTTGTGTAAAGTCTGAACCTAACTATACCTTTCCAGTAACTTTTGGTCTTTTAGTGAGTTTTTAAGGTTTTTTCCAACTCTATTTCCTAACTATAACCTCCATGTAACCTTTGTTTTTTTTCAGTGAATTTGTATATATAGGCCCATGCCAAGGCGTGTGTAACCTCGAAATGCATTGGGTGTTTGTTTACATGTATATGTATCTACTCACTCACATATATTTATCATTGTGAATGGGCTTCTGGACTTCCAGGATGGTTATTTCCATATACTGATGTGTGCCATATCTCAGAAGTAACTCATATTTGCCTTGGGAGATAAACATTTCTAGGCACTCAACTTTGGTCTTTCATCTGCCAGCACCAAGAGCTTTCACACAGGTGCTTACACCTTTGGTTGCATTTATTCAGTTGCAGAATTCCCATACTTTGATGCTAGGCTCATATGTGTGCCTTTTTTTAAGGCTCAGGAGGCTATGTAAATGGTGTGCAGGTCCCTTCAGGATTTTAGATTTCTGGTGAACTGGGAGAAATAACCAGATTTTTATAGGTGCCCATTTCTAGACAGACGAGAGGAAAAGTTTTCCTCCACTGATACAGGATGTTGAACTTTCAGGCACAATCAAACAGTCACTTCACAGCCAAAGAATGGTTCAGTAAATACATTCCTGAAAATACAGGTTTTGCTATCAGCAAAAACAGCTTTGGTGCCTTGGGCTCATTTTCATCTCAAAGATCTACCATATTTTCACACAGTGGTATACTGCAACTCAGCATAAGAATAATTTATTTCAGTGTCAGCTCAACTTCAAGAGAAGGCAGCTTTAAGGTTATCAACCTTGAAGCTTCTCAGAGAGCTTTCCTGGCAATCTCTTAACCCCAAAGTGAATGGGGTAGGCTGGGGAGCTATTCTAGACAATAGTGTGATACAGGGCAAATCGTCTCAGGAAGAGGCAGTAAAGTCATCCAACTAGAGGGGCCTGAAAACATTTGCCCCTCTTCTGCAAGGTCAGTCCATCCATATAAGGACAAACAACCAGGCGGTAAAGTCACACATAAATCTGCAGGGGTGAAGAAGATGTTGAACTCTAGTACAGTAACTCCCACTCCCACAATGCGGGCAGAACAGAACCTTCTTTCTCTGTCAGCATCACATCTTAGGGGAGTAGAGAATTCAAGAGCAGACGTCTTCAGCCAAGCGCTTCCTACAATGGTGGACACTAAGGGGTTTTCAGTGTTTAACATCTCAGTTGGTAATGTTGTGTTTAGACCTTTTTGCACTGAAAGAGATTCCCTTGTTCATCTGTTCTGTATTGCTACAGAACATTTTGTTGGGAAGCTCGATGATGTCTTCTCTGCTTTTCAGTGGCCCCTGGGACACATATATGCTTTCTCTCTGATTCCCCTCCTCCTGAGGGCGCTGAGAAAGTTTCAGAGAGAGAGAGAGTGCATGGAAGTCTTGTGACACCATTAAGGGATGCAGACTCTGGTTCACCTTAATAAAACAGCAAGTGAGACAACGGTGTTCCCATCTCCTTTCTTGTGGCCCGGTCTTCCACAGCCATCCCTGAGCAATCTAAAGCTGATAGCATGGAGTTCCTAAACAGTTTAGTTGCTTAGAAGAAAAAGCTGTCTTTATCATGAAAGTAGATGCTTGTGAAAACTTGGGTTATTGGTTGAGTGGGATGTAAGCTCTGGTCAAGCAACAGCAACATTCCTGTTAGACCTGGCATCCTTGGCGTGCTCTCCCCTGTCTTTTTTGCCTCTGCTTCCCAATTCTTGACGGTGTGCTAGACTCAGTTTTTGCTATTTTTGGTTCTCTGGGCACTTTCCACTGCTGACCAGTGCTAAAGTGCAAGTGCTTGTGTGTAAGATGTATGTGTAATTGACTTTTCCATGATTTGCACATTTGATTTACTAGTAAGTTCTTAGTAAAGTGCACTAGAGGTGCCCAGGATCTGTAAATCAAACGCTACTAGTGGATCTACAGCACTGGTTGTGCCACCCACATTAGTAGCCCTGTAAACATGGCTCAGACCTGCCACTGTAGTGTCTGTGTGTGCAGTTTTAACCTGCCAATTTGGTATTGCAAGTCTACCTACTTTCCAGGCCTAAACCTTCCCTTTTTATACATTTAAGGGACCCCTAGGGTAGGTACTAGGTAGTCCCATGGGCAGGGTGCAATGTATGTTAAAGGTGGGACATGATCTGATGTGTTTTACATGTCCTAATCGTGAAATACTGCCAATTTTGGTTTTCAGTGTTGCAGGGCCTATCTCCCTCATAGGTTAACAGGGGGGCTGCCTTTAAATATTTTTAAAGTGCAGATTCCCTTTGAGAGCAGAAAGAAATTGGAGTTTGGGGTCTCTGAACTCACAATTTAAAAATACATCCGTTAGTAAAGTTGTTTTTTAAATTGTTAGTTTGAAAATGCCACTTTTAGAAAGTAGCCATTTTCTTGCTTCAACCAATCTGTCACTCTGCCTGTTTGTGGATTCCCTGTCTGGGTCAGACTGACTTTTTGGCTATTTGTGAATCTCCTCTAGACAGTGACACAAAGGGAGCTGGGGTGAAGCCTGCATATCCTGATGAGCCATCTGAGCTGGAGTGGAGGGAGCATGTGTCTGGGGCCTAGCCTGGGAAAGACAGGATCTTGTGAACAACAGAAACTTTCCTTTGAAGTTTGCCTACTTCAAAGGCAGAAAGGGGTATATGTAGTGGATCCAAAAACCCAGACTTTTAGATCACTTCTGCAACCAAGAGGGACCTCTGCAAAGGAAAAGAGCTGAAGAGCGGAGGAGAAGTGCTGCCCCTGCCTGTGACTGTGCTTTGTTGGGCTATCCTGCAGTTGGTGCTTCTGCCTGTGAAAGGGGACACAGACTGGACCTTGTTGTGCATTCCTACTAGAAGAAGAATATCCAAGGGCTCGAACTGAGCTTACCTTCTGTTTTGAAGTCTCATGGCCATCAAAGACTCCATCTTCCAGCAAAGTTGGCAGAGCAAGAGCTGAAATCCACACACAGAACGCCGTGCATGGATATTTTCCATACACCACCTGCAACGCGGCTGATAAACGATGCACCACCCACTTCGTGGCAAGAATCGACGCTCTACCTGCATCGCAGCTGGGAGATCGACGCATTGCGGCTGGAGAAACAATGCAAAACCCGCTTGCGGCTGCTAATAACGACACAAACCCCACGCAGTACAGTTTTCTAACACCGTGTGACCGGATTTCTCACGCATCGTCCCTGGCCATCAAAGTCATTTTGAAACTACGCGGATCCAAGGTACCCTGTCCAGAAATTGACGTATCGCTCTCTTGCAAGGGAGAAAAACAACACATCGCCTACCTGACGGGAGAAGAAACAATGCACGTCCTCACTTGCGAGCAAGGAATCAACACATCACTGACTTTTCTGACGCACGCTCGCCTGTGCAGCTTTATTGTTGGCGCAAACCAGGTACTTTGTGTAAAAGCAACATTTCCATTGTTTTCTAGGGAGTAAGACTTGTCTTCTTCTGATAATTCATTTTTTTACTTGTGTATGTTGGATTTTCAGCATTTTGCTCTTGTTTGATTTAGATAAATATTACCTATTTTTCTATACTGATGTGGTGTCCATTTTGTAGTGTTTTCACTGTATTACTGGGTGTGTTGGTACAAATACTTTATATGTTGCTTCTGAGATAAATCAGACTGCTTTTGTCAAGCTACCAAGGGGGTACACAGGGGTTATGTAAGTGTGTTTCTCCTTTGCCCTGACTAGAGTGTGGGTCCTTGCTTGGACAAGGGTTAACCTGACTGCCAACCAAAGACCCCTTTTCTAACAATTGCCTTGCAGGGTGAACCACAAAAAGTCACTAAATTACCCTGAGCTTAACCTTAGGTAGATTGGCACAAAAAGCTGTCAGGCCTAACGGAAAATGTATCTATGCAGCAAACAAACAGTAATAAAGTGAAACACAACACAGTAAAAATCTGAAACCAATTTAGAAAAATAGAATAATGTATACTTCATTATTTGACACCACAACAAAAATCCAACCAGTTAAAATGGAGTTATGATTTTTTAAAGTTTAAGGTTCAAAATGGCGCCTAAAAGGAAAAAGCCCCAACTACGGACATCTGGTCCCGCTAGACCAGGGCAAAGTCAAAGGTTAAGGCCAACCGCAATGGAGCATGGATTGGGCCCGGTCAGCACCTACCTTTTTACTTACATTTAAAAATATATATATATATATCCAAGAAGGCAGATCAATCAATCAGCAATTTGTTAAGTGCGCTACTGCGGGGGGGTGCTACTGTTCGAAGAGCCAGGTCTTGAGGCACTTCCTGAAGGTCATGAGGTCCTGGGTCAGACGTAGGTTGATGGGGAGGGAGTTCCAGGTTTTGGTGGCGAGGTGGAAGAAGATCAGTAGGGCAAGTTTGCAGGAGTGTCAGAGGAGGGAGCATCGCCATCGGATAGCTGTGAAGCAAAGCTTCAGTGAAGATTTTTATCTTCGGACTTAGTCATTTAGATGGAAGACGAAAATCTCTTGCAGGACTAAGCAGAAGGCTGTAGCCAAAGCCAGTTCCATGGGGCCGGATAGCCATTTGGAAAAGGACTTCTGCATTGGATTTGCTGCTGCAGAGAAGAGCGTAGCAGGAAAAGCTGCAAAGTCAATCTAACCTGCAATGCACCTCAGGCATAATGGCGAGCAGCTTGGTCCCTTTCTCCTCCTGCTGCTCAGAGCTTTTTTGTGAAGGTATTTTGTAATAAGTCCTCAGGTTTGGAAAATGGCCATCTGGGCATCTATAGCAGCCCAACCAAGGCTCCAGGAGTGGCAGGAGACCTCTTGAAGGTTCAGGACTCACTCAGGCTGGGTACAGGTATGGGTTAAAGATGGTGGGAGCCTGTTATGTTTCTGTGGCTGTGAACAGGAGGGCAGCAAACTAGCTCTTGGAGTCACTTCTTGAGGTCCCTGATTCAGGTGAAGATGCAGGGTTCCACATCAAGGCTGACATATGAGGGTTCATAGCAGGATCCAGGCAGAGAAGTAGTCCTTCCTGGTACATCAGCAGTCTGGCAAAGTGCACAGCAGGTCACAGCAGCAGGCAATCCTCTTAGAGTCCTTCTGCAGGTCCAGTAGTCAACTTAAGAGTGAGTCTGATAGTCCTATTGTCCTATTTGTATACCCTAGTGCCTTGCTCCTAGATGGCGGGAGAGGTTTCCAGAAATGTTCTTTGAAGATCTTTGAGTTCCCTTCCTCCCCTTGCCCAGGCCCCAAGCTGGCTGCACTGAAAATACATGGTCATTAAACCTATTGTGAGGAGTCAGGACACAGCCTAATCAGATGAAAGTGGGACTGTGCTCAGCTCCACCCCTCCTGTCCTGTCAGTTGATGGGCCATTCATGCTCTGCAAATCCACTATTATGTGACTGTCTGGGAGGAATTCACCAAGTCCTAATTGCCAGTCACACCCAGTTATGTGACCACAGATGGACTGCAGGCACAGAGGGCTAAGGCCAGGAAAATGCCAACTTTCTAAAAGTGGCATTTTCAAACTTGCAGTGAAATATTTTACTTTACAGTTAAAGAGGGCTTATCTTTACACATTCATAGGTACCAAACATGATGTATCAACCCCCTCCTACTTAGGAAATACAGCCTATTAAATTTAGTAAGGCATCTGCAATGATATCCTATGGGAGGAGTGGTACCCCACAGTAGTGAAAAATAAATGTGGATTTGCTTCACTACCAGGACATGCCAAACTGAAAAGTACATGTCCTACCTTTTAATAACACAGAACTAGGCTCTGTGGGCTACCTAGGGCCTACCTTAGGGATTGCTTGTATGCAACAAAAGGAAAGTTTTGGTAAGGGATTTTAGATGCCAGGTTGACATGGCAGTGCAATACTGCATTCAGGCTGTTAAGGCAGGCCTGGGACATGTTAAAGTGAGCTACTTTACTGGGTGGCACAATACGTACTGCAGGCCCACTTGTGGCATTTAATTTACAGATCCTGGGTATATGGTATATCAAATACAAGTGAATTAAATATACAAATTGTACTATGTTTTAGGGAGAGAATACATTAGTGCTAGTTATCAGTGGTAAAGTGCATAGAGTTCTAAGGCCAACACAAATGAATTCAGCTCGAAAGTGAAGTGTAAAAGGCAAAATGTTTGGGGGTGACCCTGCAGAGAGGGCCATTTCTAACACAGTCCACTCCAGCCTAAAACCAGGGGACACTAATCAATACCTTGAAGGACTTCCCTGCTTGATTAATAGAACATGGTCAATGGCCCTCTACTGCAGAGGCATTTGTCAATTCTACGCCTATCTAAACTCAGTTGTAACCCTCTGTTGACACTTTTCTGAGCAACTGAACTGACCCATGGGCAACCCTACTCCTCACCTGTGGACCCCATCCGTGCAGCACCTAACCTTAATTTGCTCACAGATGCATCTCAGTAGGCAGGCAGCACCACAAAGGCTGGCAGAGTGATGTGCTAATTCTACCTCTTAGGTAAGGATTCTGTTCCCACCCAAGGAAAACTATGCCCATAAAAACATCAACCAACAGAGGCCACTGACAGCTGTCAGTGTCAAGAGCCCAAGCCCAGTCCTTCTTGGGATCTTTGACCCCTGAGGTTTCTCAGATTAACATCTGAGGCTGTTGCCCCAGGTGTTAGGCACCCTTTTCTACTCTCCCAGTCCAAGGGTGGTGTCCTGGGACTGGCCACTCCACCCAGGATCTATACCATAAGAGGTAGGGGTGAGTCATTCTTTCCCCTGCCTCTCCTTCTTGTCCTCTGTATCCTCCTCGGTGGTGTTGCACCCCCAGAAAACAGAACTGGTAGGGCACCTGTGGTGACTACCCCACCCAGTTCTCCTGACACTATGGAGCTCTCACCAGTGGATGGACTTTTTGTATAGACCAGGTTCCCTTGCTGGCTCTCCCTCTGGGAGCAACCCATGTACTGAGTTTGGAAATGGGGCATCCTTGGTCTCCTGCCAGCATAATCTCCCCTCTTACCCTTGGGAGTTTCCTGCCTCCCCTGTCCTGGCTTCAAGCTGGCTGCACTGACAATACAGAGTCATTAAGCCTATTGTGAGGAGGCAACATAATCTCCCTTCTTACCCTTGGGAGTTTCTTGCCTCCCCTGTCCTGACTTCAAGCTGGCTGCACTGACAATACAGGGTAATTACACCTATTGTGAGGAGGCAGGACACAGCCTATTCAGGTGCAAGTGGAGCTGTGCTCAGCACCACCCTCCAATCATGTCAGTTGATGGGCCGTTCAGGGTCTGCTAATCCCACTATTGTGTACCTGTCTGGGAGAAATTTGTTTTACGTCCTAACTGTCAGTTACACCCATGCATGTGCCCTAGGACTCGCTGGAGGCACAGAGGACTAATGGCAAGAAAATACAAACTTTCTAAAAGTGGCATTTTCAAACTTGTAATGATGAACGTAACTTTACCATTGAAGAGGGTTTATTTTTACAAGTTCATAGGTACCGAACATGATATATCCACCTCTTCTCATTTAGGAAGTACAGCTTATTAAATGTAATAAGGAATCCCGAATGTTATCCTATGGTAGGGGTAGTCCTCACAGTAGTGAAACATACATTTGGGAGTTTTCATTACCAGGACATGTAAAACTTAAAAGTACATGTCCTACCTTTTATATACACAGTACCTGCCCTACGGGTTACCTAGGGCCTACCTCACAGTTGACTAATATGTAATAAAAGGGGTGTTTAAGACTTGGTAGATAGGCTAATGAACAAATGGAGAAATCTGCCACTCACTGAATGTGGACCGGTAAATTTTGTGAAAATTACCATTCTGCCAAAATTTACCTTTCCATTTGACAATATCCAGTTTTAACAGGAAAGAGCTAGGGAATACTCAAGGGAAGATCATTTTGTTCATCTGGGCATATAAAGCCATATGGCCGTCTTGGAAAAAGCTCCGGAGGAGGCTGGAAAAATGGGGTCTTGCACTGCCTGACATTCAGCTTGGCATTCCAGTTGAAAAATTGTAGGATGCTTCTCCTCCCTCCTGATGAGTCTTCATTAGGAGTGTGTATAGAGCTATGCTAGTAGGCCTACCAGGAGAGAGGTTCTTGTATAAGCTTGATGCACTGAAGTTCTTTAATAAAGTACAGCTGAAGTGCTTCTGTTTGGCTGCAAACTTATGGTTTGAGATAAGATCTTTCCTGGGAATCCCATACTATAGCAAGATATCACCAGTAAGAGATTCTCTAAGTACACCGAAATGCCTGGAAGATGGTTTAACAAGACCCCTTCGAGTGTGTGGCATAACCAAGTAGTGGAAGGTAATGGAGAATGGGAAGGCATTATCATGGGACACCTGGGAGAGGATCACTAAGGGGACACTTTCAAGGTTCAACTACTATCAGTTAACCACCTGGCTGGGAGACCAGGGATGGAAACTTTCGGAGACACACATCATGGCGGAGGAACTGCAGGATTGTAGCACAAGAAAGGAGGTTGCCCTGGTGTATCAGCACTTGTTAGATGGAGCAGAGGGGAAAATGAAACCAGCCCACCATGTCGGGATGGATGCTTGCCGGACGCAGATTTGGAGAAGTTATGACAAGTCTTGATTAAGTTATTTTACTCACTAGTGAAGGGACCCCTTGTTCACTCACCGCAGAGCCTTTGGTCTCCACGGAAGCTGGCTAAAATCAGGAGGAGTAACAACACAAATTTTAATAGATACAAAGCTCAAATTGTAGATGATATATACATGTTTACTAGATGCCCCACTGTGGAAGATTTTTGGCTAAGAGTGGGTAAGACAATATCAGATCTATCAAGAGCATCAGTGGAGGTAAGCCACATTAAAATGCTATTTGGTATACCACAGAAAGATGGAGATATGGGCAAAATGGCATCAACTCAATCTAAAGTGGTCTACTGCCTATATCTCCTGGCAAGGAGAGAAATTTGTAAGAAAGGGTGTCAACCTGAACCCCGAGTGTTGGAACTCCTTTAAATTCTTTTATAAAATAGATGGTAAAAAATTGGGGGTGCACGTTTCTTTTGGGAACCATACAAGACCTGGTTAACATGTAGTGAATCCTGGTTTGTTTCAATGGGAAACAAGAGTTAGCTTAGCCTTTGGATTGCATACTCGTGCCCCGTCACCTAGTGACTTTTACCCTACTTAGCTTGCTCTGTTTTAGCGCATTTGGGGCCACATGAAGCAACATTCAGAATTGCGACCCGCCCGGCAAAGGGAGACCTGCTACAGAGGGAGAGTCGCGCATAGCGGCCACCAGCGGCTCCATTGCCAGCAGGAACAAGAGGACAACCACTCAGGATATGAAGCAGATCCGTGTGCGTTTCCGTGCAGCGCAAGCAGTTCGCATGCGGAAGAAGGCCTGTCCTGGTCAACTTCACCAGGGTCCAGTACCAGTCGTGGATTATCTTGAAGAGACAGAATTTTAAGCAAGCTTCGCACATGCCCTAATCCAGCGCTTCCACGATGTCTATCCAGCCTTCAGGGTCAAAGGTCCGCTGTAGGCGGGTTTGCCATTGTAGGCGTAGTTTGTCCAGGAAAGGTTGCGAGTATAGGAGACGTGTGATGACCTCATATAGGCCTGCCATTATGCCTTTGTGTTTCCCCCACGTCTTCAGATAGGTCACCATGGGCGAGGTTTGTAGTCCTGATCGGGCGGCATGCTGTTTAATACAGTGTTTGAGATGCAAGTATCTCCATTCCTGTCATGGATGGAGGTGGAATTCCTCCTGTAGCCTGGCAAAGGGTTGGAGCTTGTCGTCCTCTAGGATCTAGGCCAAAAGGACAATGCTAGCCCCCTTCCAATTCGTCACATCACACACGCTAACCCAGGTGATTATAAAAGGGTGCTGTTTCGAAAGGCTGCGGTTTGCTTAGTGAACGCTCAGTCTTCTGAAGGCTCACACGTGAATGAAGGTAAAATGTGGTTTGGTGTAAGAAGGAGATATATAAGTTCTGTGAGGTTTTTGGGAATCTTTTTTTTAGAAGTCAGTGGATGTTAATAGAAAGAAGGATATATAGTTATAATATGAAGGCTTACTTGTCTTCATATGGAGAGTAAAATGGAGAGGCTTGTTGCCTTGTAGTGTAACAGGATATGTTGGGATTAATAACTTAATAATATGGAGAATGTAGGAATGGGATGTTTGGTAATTGTATCATCAGTTTTTAATGACTGCTGTAAGAAATATAGAAAGAGGATATTATATGATTATTTATTGAATGGTATTAACAAGTGAGGGACTGTGAGGATTTTATATTAATGTTTTAGTGATTGTTATTGGTATTTATTGAGTGGTATGTGATAATGTATTGTGTTTGGCATTGGAATTGATTGGTGACCTGGTATATGAGGAGGAATGGTATTTTAAAATTAGGTGAGTATGTGTTTTTCTTGTTGGTTTCATTTGTAAGGGTTTGAATATGATAGATTGGGTTGTCTTTGTGATGGTAAATGGTGTAATGTGGTTTATTATTATAGATTTGATCTCCTCATAAATAGACAAGTAAAAAAAGTGAAGAAGTCTGAGGATATATTTAAGGTAAGTTTTGATTAAGTTTGTTAGACAACATAGGTGGTTAGGATATAAGTGATGGTTTCTGACTGAGTTGTTGTGGTGTTGTAGGGACTCCCATCGTACTAGTCCTGAAGAAGACCCATTGTGGAGCTGGGATTTGGCCCAAGATATAGAGGGGTCGAAACGTCAACGGATATATCATAGTCTGGATTGGTTTCTGCATAATATCTTTAGAGGATTGTAGCAATTGATTTAGACTCTCTGAGGATTTGAAATGGATTTAATGCAGCAAACAGAAAAGAACCAACCGACTGTTTTTAATGTTTCTTGTATAGGTTTTTGATCCATTGGAATATGTATTATTCTTCTTTCTATCTATCAGGAGAACTTTTTCTCACACTACCTGTCCTTTGGTGTGTTGTTTTATCAGATGGGCTGTCCATATAGGATGAATATATTAAATTGATATTTATGTATAAGTAAATAAATGAATATTATATTTGTATGAACAAATAGTTTGTTTGTTTTTACCTATGTTGTTTTATGATATATAAACAATTTGTTTTCACCCGTTAGGGCATTGTTGTATGTAATGACCCCTTCCACTGTGGCCAGTTAAGAGCCATTCCACATATTCGCAGGCTGTGGTTGTTCCATATGGGGGCCTGGGCCTGCCATGCCATACGTGTTGCCTTCAATATTAGATTCATTCATTGGGGGATGGGGGATTTTTGCAATTTAGCCCATCAAGGCCTCCACTATGGGTAAGCAGCATTTTCTCCACAGATACCCATTGCGGTGACTCAGGTGGTCCAGGCAGAGCGGCAGCCAGTAGCAACAGGTGTAGGGCTAGAGCGTAATGCTCCATTGAGGGGAGCCCATTCCCCCATGGGATCGGCAAGTCATCAGTTTGGCTGACGCCAGTCATGGGCGTGCAGAGACCCACACAAAAGCTCTAATTGCTGCATCAATTGGTCTCAATGTGGAGAGAGGTATTTGAAGGGATAGGAGGCCCAAAAAATAAGTGAAGCGTGGTACCGTGACCATTCTTACCGCCTGTATCTTGCCCCACATGGAGAGGCCTAGATGGGTCCATTTTTCAAAGTCAAGCCTCATGCGCCTAATGAGGGGGTCTAGGTTTTCTGCCACACCACACTCTAGACCTCGGTTAACTAGTACTCCTAGATATTTGAGGCATTTCAGAGTCCATCGAAATGGGAAGCCCAGTAGCGCAGATTACGTCATCATCTGGGAGACGGGGAGGGCCTCGCTTTAGTCTCAATTCACCCGGTAGCCGGAGAGGGATGCAAATCCATCAATGACCTCCATCGGGGTGGGCAGGGAGCACTCCAGGTCAGTTAAGGTTAGAAGGACGCCATCAGTGTAGATTTTAGAGGTTCCGCCCGGCAAAGGGAGACCTGCTACAGAGGGAGAGTCGCGCATAGCGGCCACCAGCGGCTCCATTGCCAGCAGGAACAAGAGGGTAGGAAGGGGACACCCTTGCCGGGTCCCTCTGCAAATGAGAAAGGGGTCAGAGAGGAATCTCCTGCAGTTAACTAGTGCCGTAGGGTGTTCATAGAGCAGATAAACTTTGGAGATAAACTGGTCCCCCAAGCCGAATTTTGCCAACGTCGCAAATAGGTACGGCCATTCTATGCGATCAAATGTCTTCTCGGCATCCAAGGACAGTGCTAGTGCGGCCCCTGGTGCATTCATGGCCTCCCAAAGGGTATGGCAAAGGGCACAAAGGTGGTTTCTGGAGGTTCGGGCTGGTACAAATCCCACTTGGGTGTGAGGTATTAAAGATGGTATGACTTTACGCAGGTGGTTCGCTTGGACACTGGCATGTATCTTAATGTTGCCATTCAGGAGGGATATAGATCATAGCTACTGCAGAGCAGGGGGTCCCGTCCTGGCTTCGGTATAACCTCTATCATGGTGCTGTTTGAAATCGCACCCAGAGAGCCTGTCTGACATTCCTCGTTCAGCGCTCCGTGTATGACATCTAGCATCTTCTCCCCCCCATTTGTAGAATTCCGCAGGGAATCCATCTTCCCCGGGCGATTTGTGGTAGGGGAGATCAGAGATGACCTGAATATTTCCTGCTGGGTGATGTCCCCCTCCACGAGGTCGCGGACCTCATCAGAGAGCGAGGGTAAGGCACTGTTGGTGAGAAAGGGCTCGATCTGGACAGGGGTGGACTGTGATTCTGGGGTGTACAGGTGCTGGTAAAAGGTCGCAAATTCATTGACTATCTCCTGTTGGTGCGTAAGTGTCTCTCAGATATAAGCCTTGATGGACGGTATAGCCAGGGTCACTGTTCTCTGGCAGAGTTGTGCTGCTTACAGGTGGCCAGCCATCTCACCCTGTTCGTAGTGTCGTCCTTGCAGCGTTGCAGCTCATGTTCAGCCTGGGAAGTATATAGCTTATTCAAGGCCATACGGGCACGCTCTAATCGTTTACCGGTGGGGAGGGAGGGTTGGTCCTGATATTGTCGTGTTGGGCGCCTGATGTCAGTTTCCAGAAGCACTTGTGCCTTCCTGTCCTTGTTTGCTAGTGCTGCATCACGCATCACGTGTCCACGTATGGTCGCCTTGGCCGCCGCCCACGTGACCCTCTTGGATTCCACTGAGCCGAGGATGTCCTGGACATAGATGGATTCATGGGCTCGCAGTTGTGCCTTCCCGTGCGGGGATCGATAACATTGGACAGCAAATCGCCATGGTTTGCAACCTGGGGACACCAGGCTCAGCTGGATGACCAAGATTGGGGAGCGGTCTGACAGCCCCCCTTCTAATATGCGAGTTTCCTGGGTGTGTACCACTATGCTGTGTGAGATGAGGAAATAGTCCAAACGGGATTGGGTGCTGTGTACTGGTGATAAGAAAGTGTATTTGCTGTCAGTCTGGTACGTCAGCCTCCAGGGGTCTACCAGACGGTTGTCCTGCATTATATCGGACTGTAGGGCCCTGTCGCTGTTGTTAGTTACGCCCTGAGGCCCAGTTCTGTCCAATACCATATCTCTTGTCAGGTTCCAGTCTCCCAGTTACGTATCAAGTGGCCCCAGTTTCCGTCAGAAGGCGGTTAATGCAGAGAAAGAACTGGCATTTTGAACCGATTGGGGCATAGATGAAGCCCACACACAGTGAAGAGCCTCCTAGTTTTAGTTTGGCAAACACGTATCGCCCCTTCGGGTCAACCCTTGATTTGGTGACGGTGAAAGGTATGCTTTTTCATATCAGAATCGCAACACCACATTTTTGTGGGGCGCTACCCCCTACATCCTGCGAGGAGGGGCTACAACTAAATAATGCTGATCCCACCCAGTCCGATGCAGTTTGTCAGATTCGGCCCTGTTAAGGTGTGTCTCTTGAAGAAGGGCTACATCAGGCTGTTTAGAGTTGAGATATGAGAGTATTTTCTTCCGTTTAATGAAGTGCGTTAGGCCATTGACATTCCAGGATATCACCCATAGTGGGCTGGGTAGTGAAGAGGGAGGGCTAGCCATGAGGGGGACCAAGAAGTGGGGGTGAGGGTGGGTAAGGTTGGGGGACGAAGCAAATGTACAGGGGAGGTTCATAGCTATATGGGAGATAGCCGTAAAGGGTTGGGCAGGGTGTGTGAAAAGAGATGGGGGTAGGTAGGGAGGGGGTCTCCATATTGTCCCGGCTTCTGAAGAGGAGGGCTGACGTGGAGAGATGGGGGAGCATGGGGGGTGTGAGGGAAGAAGGAGGATCAGGGGAAAGAAAAGAGAAAGAGAAAGATAGAAGGACACCAGGAGGAGGGAGCAAGGAAGTGGGAGGGGGAGAGAGGGCATATGAGAGAAGGGGAAAGACAGAGAAGAAAGAGAAGAGAGAGAAAAGAAGAAAGAAAAGAAGGAGTCAGAGGAGAAGAATAGTTGGGGAAAACCAAAGAGAGACAAGAATGGCAATACAGACCTCAACTCGGGGAAAAAGGAAGAGGGGGGTGGGAGGGAGCAGAGCAAAAAGCCCCACAAGTCCTAAACTGTAGTTTGCGGGTCTAAGCCTGAACCTATGGAGCCCTGGCACTTGGCCAGCGGGCCTCCGGCCGAGAGGGGAGGAGCAAGGCTTCCAGATCTATTGATGCAAACGCCTAATGTATGTAGAGCGGCATTAACTCAACTAGAACGTAGTGGGGGCGGTGTAGCGCAGTGCCACAGGAGGACCGACACAGTGGGGGGTGCCGCTGTGAACACAGCGGGCTGCCCAAGAGCAGGGTGGGGTTCTGAGGGGGGGCGAGTGCAGTGGCAGCATTAGTGTCAGTCAATACTGCTGTGCGCGTGTTGAGTGATAAGTGGTCAATGGAGCAAGGAACGAAGATGGCGGTCAGCAACAGGGATACAGCAGTGGAGGGCCATCAGGGCAGGGGGAAGGGGCTGCCATCATTATGCCTGCTGGGGTCCCCTTATTCTCATCATAAGGTGATTCCCAGGGAGCGGTTGCGAGACGTGATTCCTTGCGGTGGGCGCAAGTAGCGTGAGGGGGAGTGCTGTGGGTCCGCGGGGGGCAGACAGGCAGCGCTAGGAGAAGGAGGGGTGCAATCGGTTTGATCAGTGCAGTCGAGGCAGCCTCGAGGGGGGGGTGCAGTTGCAGGGTGGGGAGGGGGTGGAGGGAGGGAGGGAGGAGAGAGGTGCGGAGTGTGATCAAGTTAATATCATAGAATGGTTGCATTAAGGCAGCCAACAACAATCTTCGGAGTGTAAAAAAACTATAGGTCTTCGAGAATCAAGAGGCACAATAGGCCTAGAACTCCGACAGTCTTGACAGGTGCTGAAAAACATAGTGCACTGCCTATCAACCCCTTCAAACCTGTAGGATTCCATTACATACAACAGTAAAACAACAAGTGCAACATATATATGTGGACAGGTACTAATCCATCCTTCGGTACGGTGAGGAGTCGATTGGCCCAAGTTTGGGGGACCAGGGTCACCAGCTGCTTTTGAGGGCTTTGAGTTCAGGTGGGCGCCGTGATAGGCTTCAGGGGCGAGCAAGACTTGTCCCTGCCTGCTACTTGCGTGTGCATCGGCATCACGCACAGGACCTGTCCTCTGTCATTGTGGTTCTTCATGAATCTCTGTAGGTCTCTCCCCCTGGGGTGAAAATCTGCAGGGAGCCGGTCTCACCCTCTGGGGGCAGGACTCTGGGACGACATGTTCTGTGTCACCACAGGGAGGTCCTGAGGGTGGTTTGGAGTGGTAGTGTTCATGGGCTGGAGCCCTTCCAGGAAAGTGTTCAGTACCTCAGGATCATAGAAGTCTTTAGACACACCGTTTCTTGTGATCCACATTCTCGCTGGTTCGAACAGTCCATATTTCACCTCCAACTGGCGCAGCCTGGGTCGGAGGGCCAGGAATGCCTTCCTACGCTCACTGGTCTCTTTTGAGAAGTCCGCTGTCATCCAGATCTCCTGTCAGGTCTGCGTGTGTTGCAGAAGGGAGGCTATGAATGGACGGGGCAATTGGTCGCATCTCATCACTTGGGGCCTAGTCTGTGTGCTCTTTGAAACTCCAGGGGGGGGTCGAAAGTCAGGTCAGTGAGCTTGGGTAGGGTCTCCCGCAAGAAGAAGTGGATATTCATGCCCTCGATGGTTTCAGGGAATCCAAGAAATCGGACGTTGTCTCTCTGGCTCCTGTCCTCTAAGTTTATCATCTTGCTACGGAGATACAGAAGTTCCTGGTCCCTATCCCGGGAGGAAGTGACCTGAGTTTCCACCGTCGCCACATACTGTTCTAGCCCCATCACTCAGGACTGAATGCCTGTGATATCCAGGCGTATGAATTTCGTTTCTGCCGTCATTGAGGCCATATCCTTGTCCATCCCCTCCAGTCTGTGACCCACCGCCAAGATCTCTTGGAGGATACGGTCCATGGCTGTCTCCTGCATTTGGTCTGTCATGATGGGGGGGCTAAGCGGTTGGATGCACCGCAGGAGCTGGGGGTGGCATCTTTGAGTGTAATAGAGCTTCGGAGAAAAGTAATTGTCTCACCAGCTTGCCTGAGTTCTTACTCGATGACCTGCCGCCCGGCATCTCAGGCCCCGTGGTACGGATGTGGCGCAGCAGTACGGAGGCTCAGGAGTCTCTCACTTAGTTTTGATGTAGGCTAGAGCCACTGCGTGGGGTTTAACAGACTATGTGTAGCAGTGGATCTGGCATCTAGTGGAGCCCCGGCAGGCCTGTGGCATTGCCCGTGCCCAGAGAGAAGAGAAGATTTTGACTCGCAGGTATGTGTCCATCGAGAGGGGGAGACTTTGTGCTGGAAGTCACCTCCTCCTCATGCAAAAATGTTGACGTCTTGCGCCAGTGGGATCACACCCCCCACGATGTGGATAATGGGCCAGTTCCTGACAGGTGCGGTGGCCTGTATCCTGTGGTCCCCCCACCCATTATGCTCAGTGCGGGAGTGGTGGGCGACTCGCGCTGTCCAGTCATAATGGTGTGGGGTGATGGCCCGTATGTGTTCCTGGCAAGCCTGGCGGGCCGCTCTTCCCTTGAGTTGCTTGCGCAGTGGGTAGGAGGGCGAGGGACTAGGTGACTTGAGTCATTCACCACCTCTGCTTCGCCGCTGCTGTTTACCACCTCTCACCAGTACATGCCATATAAGCGCCCTAGGGAAGTGCTCCTCACCGTCCCAGAGGCAGGCACCCCATGCTCACCTCCGTTGTGATGACCGGCGTTCCTGCTTCCTCGAGTCCACCTGGCTAGGCATTGTGCGGGGGTGTTTTCGAAGAGGGGAGGGGGTGAAAAGCTGCAGGGGCAAGGTCACTTGTGTAGGGGCGGCCCTGTGATAGGGCCCCGTCATGATGCGCACCTCTTCCTGGGTCTCCGGAGCCGTCCTGTCCACCTCTGTTTATCGGACTGTATCAACACCCGGGTCCAGGGCACAGATCTCCCTGGTGTACGGCCTCTCCACAGGCGCGAGCGGTTCAGGCCACCGCCGTCCTCTCTCTCCCGGCCGTGCTACTCCTGTGTGGGCCTAGGTGTCCCCGCTCCTGGAAGAGAGCCCCCCAGAGAGGGAGAGGGCTGGACGAGGAAAGGTGGGAGGTGGGGTCCCGGGCATTGGGGGCGATTCATCTCTGAGTCTCCACAGTTGCGCGCTCGCTCCTTGGTTGGTACCAGGCTGGAGTGGCGCGGGAGACCACGGCTCCGACCGCAATCATAGGCCGCAGCGCTCCCTATCCCGGTCCAAGGCCCGTGGCCTCGCGGAGCTCCGTTCTCAGACAGCCATCAGCGCTCATGGCCAGACCATGCCCCGGTGGGGGTCTTTGTATTAATGACTCTTGTCTTTACCATTCTGTTTCTTGCACTGTTCATTACACTAATCATTGCAACCCATGCAACTTATCGCATACTGCAGTTTTGTGAAATGAAAACTATTTGAAACCCTACTGTATCTTCTTCATTACCTGTGTTTGATTGAGACACGTTGTTTGTGTGAGAAAGGTGTAATCCCAATTTAACTACAACACTCCCTGAGATGTTACACTCTTGAGTCCATGTGTAAAGGCTGCCACAAATCATCTTTTACTGTGTGGGTTTTTGGTGAGGTGCTGCTTGTGAGCCGAGAGGGTTAGGACGACAGTTGCAATTTGTTGCAGGACTGTCATAGGCGGTCATTATGAACATGGCGGGAAAGACCACAATCCCGCCGTTGGTGGTGAATGGAAACCCGCCATATAATGACCGAAAAACCCAACCCCGCCAAAATTTCCCAGACCACCACTCCCCGCCATGACTCTGTCGGCGGGAATCCCGGGCCACCCCACCCCGCCACCGCCAAGCACACCCACATCCCGCCCTCCAAATAAGGATGCACAAATCACCTCGGCGGACAGGAGGCCGGATGACCATTGGTGGATGCGACCGCCATGGGCGTCAAGTGGACTCAACAGCAACAAGTGCACACATTGGATAGGCGTATCACCCACACACCTGACACACATCCAGAACCCCATGAACACCCCCAGACACACCCCACAATCCCTTGCAACGAAACCAGGACAAGAAAACATAGAGCACCAGAGCCAGACAGCGAATGGCAGCATACAGGAGACGCACACCGACCCAGTTACGACGCCACCCACCACACTCACCATGTCCCCCCCAAAAAAATCCACGCTTCACCGAAAGGGAGCTAAGGACCATGGTGGACGAGATCCTGAAGGTGGAGCCACAAATATTCGGGCCGAGGTGCAGCACACACCCCTCTCCCGGAAATTGGAGCTGTGGCAGACCATTGTCAACAGGATGAATGCAGTGGGACACCATCCATGCACCAGGGACGACATCCGTAAGAGATAGAACGACCTGCGGGGGAAGGTCAGGGCCATGGCATCTAGGCACCACATCGCAGTGCAGAAAACTGGGGGAGGGCCTCCATCAACACCACCTGACTACACCGACTGGGAGGAGAAGGTCCTCACCATTCTGCACCCAGAGGGACTCACTGAAGTCACTGGAGGAATGGACTCGGGTAAGGCATCTACAATTACCCCATATATACCACATCTGCAATGCATGCACCACCCCACCCCACCCCACCCACACCCACCTGGACCTACACCTCACCCAGCCATTACCTACCACCCCACCACCCTGAATTACCTACAACCCACTAACAGCCCCACATCACTCCCGCTGTGCACAGCTACCCACCCCTACAAGTACCCACAATGGAACAATACCCCCCACCACAATGCAACCCCACCACTGGTGCTAAATGCTATGTCACCCTCACAAAGGCACCCTGGAAGGTCACTGAAATTAACACCAGCACAAAAAAGCACAGTCCTGTACACCTCAATCCTGCATGCATATGTAACAGACATGTGTGTGTGTCCCAACAGGCCCCACCACCCATGCAACCCTAACGGACGGGACAATGAGTGCCACTGCCCTCCAGGGAGACAGAGCCACCTCACAAGACCTTGGCGAAGGATCCTTGGACACTGATGAGCAGGCAGGCCCCTCACACAGTCCTGGATTCTCACCATGCAGCAGCCCCACCCAGGAAACCACTGTCACCCCTAACACCCAGTCAAGACCAGCAGGCCAGGGGAGGCGTACCCACACCAGTGTACCCAGGGCACAGACTGGTGGAACACAGCTACAGGGGCCACAGTCTCCCACTCCCAACATGTAGGAAGGCAAGTGCCCCAGTACAAGTGGCACGTCCAGACCTGTGCAGGGGACAGAGGCACAGGGGGCTAGGGCAAGTTCAGTTGTCCCAGTGGGCCAGGGGGGAGGCCACAGGATGGATGCAGCAGCCCAAGAGGTTATTGCAGAGGCATTGGGGGCCTACCAACATACACAAGACAGGTTGGCACAGATTGTGTCCATCCTGGAGCAAAGTCAGAGGATGCAGCAGCAACAACACCAACAGGCCATGGAGCAGTGGAAAGAGCACAATGCCACAATGGCCACCAAGCAGCTGAAACATCCCAGGAACTACCCTCCCAGGAAACCCAAGGGGCAACCATGCCACCCCAAGAAGCTCCACAGCAGGCGCCCAAACTTACTCTTAGGCAAGATATGGCACTGGAAACCCAGCTAAGAACAAGGCCCCCTCCAACAATTGACTCTGCTACTAGTGCAAAACAACCATCCCACCCACTCACCAACAACACTTAGCTGAGGGCAATTTGAAGTACTGTTCAACAAAATGGACCCATCTAAACCATCCAACAAGGCTGTCACCAAGTTGGTGTTGAGGACACCCAACCCTTTCTACTCCCATCACTGTATATAGCACAATTCACTAAATTCTACCAATAAAACACATTTCATACCTGTAACACTGTCCCCTGTCTTAAATTGTGAACAAAGTGGAGTATGGATGCAACTGGCAGAGATCAACTTTATTGTCAATTTGTGCTTGATGGTGGTACTGTGTGCCCAAATGGTGGCAAGGAGAGAATGCATATATTTTCTGTCAGTCCAATGTAGAAGTGGTCTATGTATCGCCTATCATGACCAACCCCCCCTATATGACAGAGCACACTGTGTATATTAGTCACTAACCCCAATGACAGGCTTACGTCCACACGGTTATTGGAAGCAGAGTTGTATCAGTTGGTTCCTGGAATGGACATCTTCCCCTTCCTCATCCTCACATCACTCTCCTCACCTCTCTGAGGTAGCTGATCAGGACTTATAGCACCCTCCATCTCCAAGAGGGGGATAGAATGTCTCACTGCCACGTTGTGCAGCATGCAGCAGGCCACCTCTATTCTGCACACCTTATCAGGCTCATAGGCCAGGGAACACCCAGATATATGTAGACACCAGAATCTAGCCTTCAGAAGACCTATAGTACGCTCTATTACCTTTCTAGTACATCCATGGGCCTCATTGTATTTCCTCTCTGCATCCGTCCTGGGATTCCTCACTGGTGTCAGGTTTGGATAGCCAGAATCACCTACAAAAAGGTTCAATATAGATTCGTCATTGTTATGTCCCTTAGTCAGACAGGCTGGTTTTCTGCAATGTGTCAGTTATTGACAGGCCTACCTATGATCCACCCTCTGTCCTCTTATAGTTGTTCCATCTTCTGTGGAACATTACTGTTCCTCAACACAAATGAATCATGGACTGGACCTGGAAACATGGCATTCACATGTGAAATGTACTGGTCTGCAGAACACACCAATTGGATGTTCATGGAGTGAAAGTTCCTCCTGTTTCTGTACACCTGTTCACTCAATCTTGGGGGGATGATGGGTATGTGTCTGCCATCGATGGCACCTATGACATGGGGAATGTTTGCAAAGGCATAGAAGTCAGACTTGATGGCAGGGAGGTCAGTACTTTGGGGAAACCACACATAGGATTGCAGATGTTGTACAAATGTATTCAGAAATCTTGTCAGTACCTGGCTGAACATTGGCTGTGAGAAACCAGCACCCATGCCCACTGTCACTTGAAAAGAGCCTGTGGCCAGGAAATGGAGTTCGGAGAGCACCTGCACCTCAGTTGGAATGGCATGCTGATTGCGATTTCCCAGAGTCAGTGCGGGATCCAGTAATGCACTAAGGTCCTGAATAGTTGCATGTGTAAGTTTGTAAGTGATTATGATCTGACACTCCACCATGGTCCCCATAGCCACAAGTGGTCTGTACACCGATGGTGCCCTTCCTTGCCACAAGGGTCGGTACCTACGAGGGGTTACAAAAAGGAGTGATAAAGACACATACATAGGCACACTTCTCAACATTTCCGAACTGTATTGTTCAGTGTAGTGTCTCTACAATAACTGCTACCTGACAGATATACATGTACATCACTAGGAGGGAACAGAGTAATTCATGTGTACTACTATACAGAATGGATAGAGGCCTGGGTGCTTCATGTGGCTAGTAGGCCCTGTATTGTGAGTAGTGGGAAATTCAAGATACATAGGTGATGGCAAAATGTCTGCCCACTGTAGATCTGCCCCTTCGTTGTGGAAGTGACCTCATACTACTAGCGGTTGACGTCACAGTGTAAGTCGGTGTTGACCGCTGTTCACACCCTCATTGGCTAACATGGATGCCAATGGGGAATCCTGGCGTATCATGATCTCTGCCGGCGGTGACGGTGCATACCGCTGCGAAACGTACGCGTGTTCGTCATCGTTTGATCACTTGACTCCCTGATCTCGTGCGGACAGGTACTCACTCTGTGTACTGCTGTGGCCTGCCTCTGGCTATGGATGTGCCACGTGGTACAGGTGAAAGGGCCCCGGCCATCACCCAGGAAGAACTGGAGAAGCTATTGGACGGGGTCCTGCCCCTGTATGGCAAACTCTATGGACGGCCAGAGGTACAGGTGAGTCTGGGTTTGGAGGGCACTGTGTGTGTAATGGATGGTGTGGACTGGACATATGTGTGACCTCTGAGCCTGCATGGGCCATGGTGCATGGAATACTGCGTGCGACTGTCCTGTATGTCTGAGAGTACTGTCTGTCCCATGTTGGACAATTTGCCAGCTGTTCCTATTGTGCAAGTGCCTGACCTCTGTGTTCCATTTATGTGTCGCCCTTCTAGGTCAGCGCCCACCAGAAGAGGCCACTTTGGCATGCCATCGCCAAGGAGGTGCTGACCCTGGGGGTCTGCAACCGGTGGAGCACCCCCTGTCGAAAGAGGTGGGAGGACCTGCGGCACTGGGTGCAAAAGATCAGTGAGGCCCAGCTAGGGAAGTCGTCCCAATGTGGAAGGGGTGCCCGTCGGCACTGACCCCCCTCATGCGACGGATCCTGGCAGTGGCGTACCCAGATCTGGATGGGCACTTGAAGGCTGCACAGCAGTTACAGGGGGTTGAGTACTCATTGACCATACTTCAGTCTGGAAGGATATCTGGGTGTGCAATAGGGTTCATGCTGCTTAGAGCAGCGAATTTGACTGGTGTCCATCTACTGTATGTTCCCCAAAGGGTGTAGGGGTGTCCCTGTCAGGTTTCACTTACCTCAGCTCTAAAAGGTATTTCGGGGGGTGGGTGTAGAGCAGTATTCTGGTCAGTAGTCAGGGGCATGGCCATAGGCATAGTGTACGGTGTTGCCTGTTGGGTTTGTTTGCTGGGTGGGTGTATGTATGGCATTCTGTATCTGTATTCAGCTATTTACAAGCGTCTCTCCTGTTTTGTCTCCCCATCCCTGTTCTCTTGTGTTTGTTTGGTACAGCATCAATGTAAGGAAATGCCTCCTTTTCATGGTTACCCCCTAACTTTTTGCCTTTGCTGATGCTAAGTTATGCTAAGTTATGATTTGAAAGTGTGCTGGCACTCAGGTAAGTCCCTTGTAACTGTTACCCCTGGTACCAAGGGCCCTGATGCCAGGGAAGATGTCTAAGGGCTGCAGCATGTCTTATGCTACCCTGGGGACCCCTCACTCAGCACATGCACACTGCCTCTCAGCTTATGTGTGCTTGTGGGGAGAAAATGAGTAAGTCGACATGGTACTCCCCTCAGAGGGCCATGCCAACCTCACACTGCCTGTGGCATAGGTAAGTCACCCCTCTAGCAGGCCTAAGGCAGGGTGCACTATACCACAGGTGAGGGCATAAGCAAAACCTTAGACATTGTAAGTGCAGGATAGCCAAAAGAGTATATGGTCTGGGAGTTTGTCAAACACAAACTCCACAGTTCCATTATGGCTACACTGAAAACTGGGAAGTTTGGTATCAAACTTCTCAGCACAATAAATGTACACTGATGCCAGTGTGCAATCTATTGTAACATACACCCAGAGGGCATCTTGGAGATGCCCCCTGAATACCTATCCAACTTCTAGTGTAGGCTGGCCAGTTTCTGCTAGCTTGCCACACACCAGACATGTTGCTGGCCACATGGGGAGAGTGCCTTTGTCACTCTGTGGCCAGCAACAAAGCCTGTACTGGGTGGACGTGCTTCTCACCTCCCCCTGCAGGAACTGTAACACCCGTTTTGTTAAGCGCCCCAGGGCATCCCAGCTAGTGGATATGCCCGCCCCTCCGGCCACTGCCCCCACTTTTGGCAGCAAGGCTGAAGGAGATAGTGAGAAAAACAAGGAGGAGTCACCCACCAGTCAGGACAGCCCCTAAGGTGTCCTGAGCTGAGGTTACCCCTGCCTTGAGAAATCCTCCATCTTGAACTTGGAGGATTCCCCCAATAGGATTAGGGATGTGCCTCCCTTCCCACTGGGAGGAGGCACAAGGAGGGTGTAGCCACGCTCAAGGACAGTAGTCATTGGCTACTGTCCTCCCAGGCCTAAACACACCCCTAAATTCAGTATTTAGGGGCTCCCCAGATCCCAGGAAATCAGATTCCTGCAACCTGAAGAAACCAGAAGGACTGCTGACCTACAAGCCTGCAGAGAAGGAGGAAGAGGACAACTGCTTTGGCCCCAGCCCTACAGGCCTGTCTCCAACTTCGAAAACCTGCAACCAGCGACGCATCCGACAGGGACCAGCGACTTCTGAAGCCTCAGAGGACTGCTCTGGACTAAATGACCAAGAAACTCCCATGAACAGCGGCTCTGTTCAAAACCAGCTACTTCTTTGCAACAAAGAAGCAACTTTCAAAGACTGCCCATTTCCAGCCGGAAGCGTGAGACTTCACACTCTGCACCTGTCGCCCCCGGCACGAGATCCAGAGAACAAACCCCTCAGGGAGGACTCCCCAGTGACTGCGAGCCTGTGAGTAACCCGAGACGACCCTCCCCGAGCCCCCACAGCGACGCCTGCAGAGAGAATCCAGAGGCTCCCCCTGACCACGACTGCCTGTAATAAGGGACCCGACGCCTGGAACCAACACTGCACCCCCAGCCCCCATGACCTGAAGGAACCGAACTTCCATGCAGGAGTGACCCCCAGGCAACCCTCTGCCTAGCCCAGGTGGTGGCTGTCCCGAGAAACCCCCCTGTGCCTGCCTGCACCGCTAGAGTGACCCCCGGGTCCCTCCATTGTTTCCTACCTGAACCCGACGCTTGCTTTGCACACTGCACCCGGCCACCCCTGTGCCGCTGAGGGTGTATTTTGTGTGCCTACTTGTGTCCCCCCCAGTGCTCTACAAAACCCCCCTGGTCTGCCCCCTGAGGACGCAGGTACTTACCTGCTGGCAGACTGGAATCGGAGCACCCCTATTCTCTATAGGCGCCTATGTGTTTTGGGCACCTCTTTGACCTCGGCACCTGACCGGCCCTGAGCTGATGGTGTGGTAACTTTGGGGTTGCCGTGAACCCCCAACAGGGGGCTGCCTATGCCCCAGAACTGAGACTAGTAAGTGTTTTACTTACCTCCTAATCTAACCTTTACTTACCTCCCCCAGGAACTGTTGATTTTTGCACTGTGTCCACTTTGAAAATAGCGTATTGCCATTTTTACAAAGACTGTATATGATATTGTTTTAATTCAAAGTTCCTAAAGTATCTAAGTGAAGTACCTCACAGTTAAAGTGTTTAATGTAAATCATGAACCTGTGGTTCTTAAAATAAACTAAGAAAATATATTTTTAAATATAAAAACCTATTGGCCTGGAGTAATTTTTTGAGTGTGTGTTCCTCATTTATTGCCTGTGTGTGTACAACAAATGCTTAACACTACCCTCTGATAAGCCTACTGCTCGACCACACTACCACAAAATAGAGCATTAGAATTATCTACTTTTGTCACTATCTTACCTCTAGGGGGAACCCTTTGACTTCTTACTTTGAAATAGTATATACAGAGCCAACTTCCTACAATCAACATCAGGCGAGGGAGCTGAGGCACCAGGATGTGGGGAGGCAGCGGCCCACGGATCCTCCGAGGCAGAGACAACGGACGCCCAGGGGACCAGTGGGCGGAGGGTGAGGGGACTTCCACGGGGGAGGCTACTACCACAGGAGGTAATGAGTCTGAGACCTCCTCCGATGGGGGTCCCCCAGCGGTGGCGGACCCTAGTGCAGACACCACTACTGTGAGATCTTCCGCAAACCCCATACCATCACCGCCCTCCCTTCTGCTCCCCACCGAGTTGCCCTTGCCCGCCCACCCAGAAAGGTGGGCGTCTCCTTCGGCCCAGGCACCTCATCCCCTGCCCCAGTCATCCCTGCTGCCCTCACAGAGGAGGCTATTGACCTCCTGAGGACCATCTCTGTAGGGCAGACAACCATCGTCAATGCCATCCAGGAGCTAGCATCAGAGGTGCAGCAGACCAATGCCTATCTGGATGGCATTCATGGTGCCATGTCTGCCCTACAGAGATCTTTTCAGGCTCTGGCCTCCTCTCGGATGGCAGCCAGTTTCCCTGGCCATTCCGTCCCCCATCCAACGTCCTCTACCCCTTCCAGCACCCCACTCCCTTCACCCATCCAAAGCACCGCTGACAGTCACATCAACACACAAGAAGCACACTTCAAAAAACAAGTACCACATCTCCCACCCCAAGCATTCACACAGCCAACAGACACCTGCACACACAACAACGTCCACTTCCCCCAGTGTGCCCACCTCTTCTGCCTCCCTGTCTGTCCCCTCTACATCCACACCCTCATGCACTGCACCTTCACTCACTGTTACTGCTCTTCTTTCCTTCACTCACCACAATCGCAGACAGCCATACATGCACCCCATACACCAGACCTGCACTCACCACCTCTACTGTAGTTGACACATGCAGCACACTCTCCAGACTTGCAGACACCCACACAACATACATCCACATTTGCTGTCTGTCTTCTCCCACTGTGTCCACCCCCCACCTCCCAAGACACACAAACGCATCAAGGCACCCACCCATCAGACATCCACCACACAACAGCATACTGAGCATTCACCTGCACCCACTACATGCACCCCTACACCCCATACTTCCACTCCCTCTGCCTCCACTCCCACGCCCTCATCCACGCCCACCCCAATTGCTCCCAAGAAACTTTTCCTCTCCTGTGCTGACCTCTTCCAACCAACTAGCCCACCCCATCTTGTCCCCAAACGTGCCCACTTTCTTGTCCTTTCTGCTCCTTCCACATCACAGCCCACCCCGGTCCACCCTTCACATTCCTGTGCCCCTTCCCCAGAGAAGAAGAAGGCCCGGTCAGAGCCTAGGCCATCCAGTTCCTCCCAAGCCAAACAGCCCCCACCCCCTTCAAAGGAGAAGCCCACCCCCCTCCACCCTCCACAAGAAAGTCAAAGGCCCACCCCCATCGAAAATCCCAACCCCCACCACCTCCCACCACCCTTCTGTGAGGTGCCTGGATCCCCATATGGTGCCCTGTTCTGTGGAGCACCCAGCACTTGTAGGAGTCAGGTGGGGCCCGTTGTGGCCCATGACAATTGGGATTTTACAGACTGGCCATGGACCCTGTTTGCACAGTTTGGCTCAGTGAGCTTCTTATTAAAGTTTCTGTGTGGCCTGTGTTTGGGCTGCATGCAGTTACACCCCGGTGTTTGTTTTACTTTTTTATGGGTGTGGGGCTTTTTTATATACTATGGTCAAGTTGCATTAGCCTTCGGTTGGGTACGTACCTCTTGGTGTTGGGTGTATGACTTGTGCTGCTGGGAAGGGTTGGGGGGCAATGCTTGAAGGGAGGAGTGGGTGGGTATGTAACTGTGCCCTTTCCTCCCTTGTGTCGTAGGTTGCGGTACTTAGCGTCGTCATCTTCGTCAGTGGTCTCAGTCGTGTAGGTATGTGGCAAGGAGCAGGGCTGGCATGATCTGCAGCTCTCTATCCATGGCTGCCGCTGCACGTTCTGTGGAACTCCGGTGAGTGTTTCCTTATATTTGGTTCATTTCTGCCTGCCTTTGTGTGGCGGTGGTTCCCGCCCCAGAACTGGCGGCAGAATGGTGGTTCATTATTTGATGGGCTGGTTGGGCCTTTCCGATGGCCTGTGGGTGGACTCTTCCTTTGTCGGCGGGACTCCTCTCCTGGTGGTGGGTGGTTCGCGGGATGCTTGTGTTTCGTTCAGATCATTATTTGGCGGTCCAGACTGCTCCTCTGTTGGTGGTTTCTACTGTCACGTGGCGGAATAGACCGCCATGTTCGTAATGAGGGCCATAGTCACCTACAAACATAAGTACTGTCATCCTTAAACCAGCAATCTTGTCTAGAGCAAGAGTCAAACTACAACATGGCACCACCAACAATGGTGTTTAGGCACTAATTTACGGATACCATGACTATCACTGTCTCACATACAGCAGGTACTCTAAGTACCATTATACGGAGATGTCCATGGTCTTGGGGAAGTTCCTCCTCAGCTGAACAAAGAGTACCTAATTAGGCTGTAGGTTGTTCAAGCTAGAACTCATAAAAGGACTTTTGCTCTCCATTTGGTGTTCCATCTCTTATACCCATTATACAATATGGCTAAAGCCATAGACATTCATGAGAATGCTAGGCAAGCATTAACACTACACCTAGTAGTGCATGGCTTAACAGATGAGGGCGGGGATGTCACATTCATAGTAGAAGCTAGTGAAGCTTACCAAACAGAAACATTCTACTCTTGGGTCACCTTTCCTGAGGAAGACCAGAGATCATTTACATTTTACGTCAATGGTACCAAGCATATCAGTATCTTGAGATTCCGATTACTAATGCCACACTTAGAAATCCTCCACAAGACAGACACCCACACAAGTCCGCCACACCAAAGGTCAGTGGTAAACTGGCGGTAACAAAACCCACACCATTATGCCAACAGGAATACGCCCACACTATTACGACCCACGAATCAACGCGGCGGTCATTCAACCGCAGTTAATCATTGGCGGTACACACCGCCGCACTCAAAATACACACACACTTACAAAACACAACCACATTGGACAATCCAAAATACACATACCTGATACACATACACACACCATACCCACACCACTATAAAACACACAACCACATTACCCACAACCCCTTACAATGACATTTTTGGAAGAAGCAGAGAGACAGAAAATCAACGACAACACCAGCATCCAGAGGCACACAACACCATCACTCATACACCATCCACGCACCTCAAAGAACACACCCCAACACATCACCCCACACATCACATCACACATCACCTCACACATCACCCACACCACATCATGGCACCTCAAAGACACCCCAGATGTTCTGAGGAGGAACTCAGGGTCATGGTGGAGGAAATCATCCGGGTAGAGCCACAGTTATTCGAATCACAGGTGCAGCAGACCTCCATGGCAAGGAAGATGGAGCTATGGCAGAGAATTGTCGACAGGGTCAACGCAGTGGGACAGCATCCAAGAACTAGGGATGACATCAGGAAGAGGTGGTACGACCTATGGGGGAAGGTACGTTCTGTGGTATCTAGACACCAGGTAGCCGTACAGAGGACTGGCGGTGGACCCCCACCTCCTCCCCCACAACTAACAACATGGGAGGAGCAAGTCTTGGCGATCATGCATCCTGAGGGCCTCACAGGAGTAGCAGGAGAACTGGACTCTGGTAAGGCAAATCTTTAGAACTATATCCCCCACCCTACCTGCATGCCATCACAAACTTCTACCCCTACCCTCACAACCATCACCCCAACACCTCACAGATACCCCACTATCACAACCCACACATCCCAATACCAAGCTCTGCATGTGACAACAATGCATGGACACCCATCACCAAAGCATGTCCAAGGGAGAGACTCACCCAGGGCACACTATCACAACTCACACATGGGCCAAGGCGATATTGCAAGCACAGTAGTAGAGGGAAACACACCCATTGCACAAGATGGCAAACATAGATACAATAACAATGCATTTACACCCCAACACGACCCATACCCAACGTCACTGGACTGGAGGTGCCAGCCATAGCCAGTCCTCCCACGGAAGAGGCCCACAGTGACGACAGCAGCTCTGCACGCCTGGATCAAGAAGACCAGCCCAGCCCATCACGGACCTCTAGACAGTTGGTTCCCCTGCCACAGTCCCAATCCTCCACAGAACCCCCCCCTCAGGAAACACCACCACAGCACCCACCCATCGGGCCCATGCCACTGTTCCCAGGACACATCAATTAGCAGTGTGTCCACCACTACAAGGACCCCAGGCACACCCACTAACACAGGACGATCAGGGACCTTGGGTCAGTGGCAGTGGGCACACGGTTCAGGGGACAGAGGCACAGGACAACAGGGAAGCTGGGAGGACTGCTCTGCAACAGGGGGAGGACAGGCCCAGGGAACTGACCCTCCACGAGGAACTATCAAGCATCATGGGAGCATACCATCATTCCCAGGAGACCATGCACACGGTACTGGCCAAGTTTCAGGAGACCCAGCGGCTGCAGGAGGAACAGTGCCTGGGGATCAGGGAGGACTTGAAGTCCATTAACACCACCCTGGTCACCATTTCAGGGGTGCTGGAAGACATGGCCAACACCATGAGGGAGACAGTGGCATACCACCGGGCCCCTGACACCAGCCCAAACGATGAACAGCCTTCCTCGTCCACCGGCGCTAGTGGACAGGAGGTCCCGCCACAGGACCAACAGTCCACCAGCACCCCACCCCCTGCAGAAGGAGAACCACCCCGCAAATGGTCCCTGCGATCCAGGCACAACATAGAGAACATTGCCAAGACCCCCACCAGGAAATAAGACTCTCCTTATTGTCACCCTTCTGTCCCAATATGTCACCCTGACCAATTTGAATTGCCATTGCTCCACTTCCTATGCCCCATTGGACAATGCACCTGTGATACAAAGAGACTGGACTTCACCATGGATATTCCTCCACCATCACCCCAGGCCATTGCACATCCTCCTCTACTTATTAGCACTTAAATAAACACCCTTGAATTACAAAACAATCTGGAGTCAGTCTGTACTTTCACAAATGTATTAGTACAACTTCTTTGACAAATATCAATGTAAATGTTAATTTGCACATACCAAAGTATGACAGTTGTCGGGCAGCAGTAAACATAGTAGAAGGCAGATTGAGGGACCCAGATCTGTGAAAAGGAAAGCCAAAGTGAACTGTCAGGGTCCATACACAGAGGTTAAAAGGCTGACTTATACAATGTCCTACAGTAGTCAGATATGAGAAGAGCAGTGCCAGTCTCTTACCTGTGTCTCACTGGAAGCACTGGATGATGTTGTTTCAGTTGTCAATATCTTCTTCCTCTGCCTCCTCTTCCTCACCGTCCACAGACTCAACAGCTGCCACAAGCCCAACATCAAGGCCATCCTCCTGCCGAAAAGGCATCTGGTGTTGCAAAGCCAGGTTGTGCAACATACAGCATGCCACGATGATCTGGCACACCTTGAGTGAGTAGTATAGGGAGCCACCTGTTAGATGGAGGCACCGGAATCTGGCCTCCAGGAGGCCGAAAGTCCACTCAATAATACGCCTAGTTCGCCCATGTGCCTCATTGTAGTTTTCCTACTTACTGTTAGTACATGGCCTAGTGCATAGGGATGCTCTCTGTGTGTTGTGTCCGCCAATGGTAGTGGTGATGCTGGCATTGACCATGTGTCTCCTCTGTCTTTCCCACCTTTTTGTTTTGTCACCCTGTCCTTGTGTGCATTAGCATCATCTGACGGAGGAGCAGAGGCACCGGAGATGGAGGGAGCTGCATCCCACATGGCCCAGAAGGGTGAATGTATTGAGTCTGAAGGCACCAGTGGGACGGAGGGCGAGGGGAGCTAGGCAAGCTAGCGAGCTAGGCGAAGGGGACAGGAGGGGAGGGGACACCAGCGACAGCAACTCCTCCTCTGATGGGAGCTCCCTTGCAGTGGTGGGCACCTCTGTGCCCACTGCCACAACAGGTACAGCCACCACCCCTCTAACAGCACCGCCCTCACAGCAGCCCCTCAGCGTGTTTCCCGTGCCCGCTCACCCAGGAGGGTGGGCATCTCCTTCGCCCCAGGCACCTCAGGCCCTGCTCAAGTCAGCCCTGCTGCCCTCAGTGAGGAGGCTCTTGACCTCCTGAGATCCCTGACTGTTGGGCAGTCAACCATTTTGAATGCCATCCAGGGTGTCGAGAGGCATTTGCAGCAAAAAAATGCATACCTGGAGGGCATTCACTCTGGCCTGGCAGTCCAACAGAGAGCATTTCAGGCTCTGGCCTCAGCACTGATGGCAGCCATTGTCCCTGTGTCCAGCCTCCCCCCTCCAACATCCACTACCCAGACCCAATCCCCTCTACCTCAGCCTATTCCAAGCACACCATCAGACCAGCATGCACACACATCAACACACAAAAGTGACTCAGGCAAACATAAGCACCACCCATCCCACAGGCACTCACACAAGCACCATCCCCATGCAGAACACCAACATCGACTGCCTCCACTGTGTCCCCCTCCTCCACATCGTCCACCTCCCTCCCAGTCTCCTCTCCACTCACACCTGCATGCACTACATCCTCAGCCACTACCTCCATTACCTGCACGCCCATCACTACACACCGCTCACGTGCAATCACCACCCCCACTACCATTCACACGTCACCTGTGTCCTCTCCCAGTGTGTCTGTGAGCCCTCCTCCCAAAGTACACAAATACCAGCACACACCCACTCAACAGCCATCCACCTCACAACAGCCTCCAACTTATGTACCTTCACACAAACTCAGCAGACGTACACCTCCTACAACCACTACCTCTTCCTCCACTCCCAAACCCCCTCCATCTTCCCGTCCCAGTGTGTCTAAAAAGCTTTTCCTGGCTACCATTGACCTCTTCCCTTCACCCACCCGTCCTTCCTCTAGGCCAGGTTGTCTAGAGCCCAGACCAGCACCTCAGCCACCGAATCGTCGTCCACTGTGGTCCCTACAAGTCTGGGAGAATCGAAGGGGGCACCCATCAGGGCTACCACTGTGGCACCTACTGAAGCCAAGGGCCACTCTATTCCGCCACCTGCCAAGGCAAAGAAGGGGCCAGCATGCAGAAGAGAAAAACTGCACCACCCACCCAGCAAGGCCTCATCCAGAACCAAAGAGGACAGTGACAAGGTCCCAGCAGGGACTTCCAAGGTGGGGAAGGGACACAAAAGCCAAGGAAAGTCACCTCAGGGAACAGAGCCTCCGGGGGAGGGACTGGTGACCCCCATTTCTCAGGACAGGCCAGCAACCTGTACCGTGGTGAGCAGCGCCGCAACGAACACCACCTGCACCGCCGCCTGCACAGCCATCTGCACCACCACCTGCACGGCAGCTGCCACAACTACAGTCACCAGCATCATCCCCAGTGGGCAGCTTTCTGAGGCTGCATGAGACGGCCTGGTGTCTCCCTCCACTACTACAGACACCTGCACCACGGGCAGCACCAGCACCATCTCCGCCGCAGACACCGCTGCAGCCACCGCCACCTGCCCCGCTATGTGCCCAGCCTGTGCCACTACAGAGCGGACATCAGTAGCATCCCCAGTGGGCAGCCGTCCGAGGCTGCAGGAGACATCCTGGACCCTGCACACACTACATGAGGCACCACCACCAGCACTGGCACTACCAGCAGTTTACAGCCTAAGTCGTCACAAGGTGGAGTGTAGCTCTGCCTCCATGGAGTATCATGCTACCTGTTACCGGAAAATCTCGTGGCTCAGACATCCAGGTGAGGGAATGGTAACTACCACACCCCAGGTGCAGCATCACTGGCACCAAGCCCCCTAAATAACCAGTGGAGAAAAGCATCCTCTAACACAGTCCTTGGCAGGATGAAGCACTCTGGGAACAAAGCCCCCTCCAGAAGCAGCTGAGAAAAGCATCCACTAACCCAGTCCTTGGCAGGATGAAGCACTCTGGGCACCAATCCCCCTCCAGAACCAGTAGAGAAAAGCATCCACTAACACAGTCCTTGGCAGGATGAAGCACTCTGGGCACCAAGCCCCCTCCAGAACCAGTGGAGAAAAGCATCCACTAACACAGTCCTTGGCAGGATGAAGCACTCTGGACACCAAGCCCCCTCCAGAACCAGTGGAAGACACCACCCACTTGAGAGACTGTGGCTTTGGACTCCCCAGGACCAAGCAGTGGGAAAACCACCCACTTGAGAGACTTGTTAGACTGTGGATTTGCACTCCCCAGGACCAAGCAGTGGACAAACCACCCACTTGAGAGACTTGTGAAACTGTGGCTTTGCACTCTCCAGGACCAAGCAGTGGGCAAACCACCCACTTGAGAGGCTTGTGAGACTGTGGTTTTTCACTCCCCAGGACCAGGCAGTGGGCATGGAGCCCCCTCGAGGAGCAGTGGCGTCGTCCCATCATCCGGCTGAGGTGCCCTCCTTCCCCCTGAGGTGCCTGGTTTTTTTCCGACCTGATGCCCCTGCAGTGTTCTCTCTGTTTTGAGGCAGGTGTCATGTGTGGGCTTCGCCCATACTTTTTGGGACCACTGGTCCACGGACATTTAATGGGGCAGTATACGGACTTGTGTGCTTGCTGTAAATATTTGTATATACTGATTATTTACTGTTATCTTGGGCTATCTGATTGTTAGAATATTACACTTGTTAAACTCATTTCGTTCCGAGGGGTGACGGGGTGTATCTGTGATGTGATTGGATATGTGTGTGTGTGTGTTGTTGTGGGTGTGGGTTGGGAGTGTTGCGTGCATGTGTCACTCTCTTTTTCCTCCTCCCCTCCCCGGTGTGCTAGGTGCAGTACTCACCATGGTTGTCGCCGCCATACTTCGTACTCCTGGTAGATGAGAAGATACACCAACATTGGTAACACCTGTAGTTCGGGCACCCTGGCGTCCTGGTTCCTCGTTAGGTGTCAAGAGGTGAGTGGTTTTCCTTCCAATGACTGTTTCCGCCGTGCTTTTGATGGCGGTGGCACCGCCCCGAAAAACCTGGTGGATTGATGCCTTGTAATAGTGTGGTATGTACATTGTCTTGCACCTGTCTGTTGGCGGTTACCGCAGCAGTGTTTGTTTTTACCGCCGTGGCGGTCGGAGTATTAAAGTGGCTGTCTGTGTTGGTAGTTACCGCCATGGTCGTAATTCAATTTCTTTTACCGATGATGGACCAACGTGGCCTATGTTTGCCACATACACACCTCATCCAAGTATACAAAATATACAGACAGCAGACCTGTGAAACGTATACCTTGAACTGTTAACACTTTACAGATTACTTTTTCAGTTTGCAATGCAAATTTTGAACACTGCACCATCGCGTCCAGCACCATCAGCACCTCCTGGATATCAATTGGCTCCTGGGATTAATCCACAAATAGTACATACTATCATGGATAAGGTACTCACAGAACAAGAGAAAATAGCGTTCTGGATAGCCCAGAAAACAAATCAACTGGAGGCTGTGTTTCCCCATATGAGACCTCAGGAGAAACATAGAATTCTCACAATGTGCTTGCCCTTTGGGCTGGTTCCCTTGGTGGATGACTGCACCACATGGGGTACAGTCTACATTGCAATATACACGACCACACATGGTACCCCGACACTTGCCAATTTGCCGGAAGTGTTAAAACAAATAAAGAATGAGCGCAGGGCTGCCCCAGCCCTAGATTTGGGGATGAAATTAATGTTTGACTTTGACGTAGTCTCCTCAATAATACGCAGTAATATCAAAGGGGAAGCAGTAGCAATAGCTTTATGCCTGCGTCTCCGAGAGATTCTATATTTGGACCGGGAGAAAGAGCTACTGAAAATCATTTCTGACACCTAAACCAGTATAGGATGGGATAGTTTGGGAGCCAAGCCGAAGAAGATCAAATTACAGAGTACTAAACAAGCACAGGAGGGTTCTAAGAAGCACTGGGATAAACAAAAGCAATTTAAAGATAGACAAAATCAGAAAGCAGATTCTCCACATCCAGAGAACTCTGAAATATAGAATATATAAAAGCTCCTGACAGATGATGATTCATGTCTCTTTCGTTCCTTTCAGGACACACCAGAGAGACGTAGCGAGAGAGGGGGCCGTCCTGATCAACGTCCTGAATATGTGAAACAGAAGAAAGACTCACCACACTCTTCAGACAAAAAATAAGAAAAGTCCCCACAACAAAAGCCACAGTTTAGAAACAAAAAGGTGGTAGCACTGTCAATTAAAAATGCCAGTACACTTGAGAACATTACTGAAGAATAAGATGTGGGCAATGACACTGTTAGACAGCGCAGCAGAGGTCACAATATGTCACCAGAGTCTGGAAGATCATCTATATGCGACAGCAACTAGCGATTTCATTGCGGTTGAGACTGTGGACGGCCATTTTCTCCCACCCGACAGGGATTTTAATTTAATATCCTAATTGAGGGAGAAGTAGAGCACACCATTGGTGTGATATTTTGGGATGAACTTAGTTGTGACATCCGGCTGGCTGAAAGGGACTGTCTGCCTGAGCACGTCCGTAAGCTCCCACATGGGAAGGATGTAATTTTGCCTTCTTTCTCTGATCTTGTTCCAGAAGAGGTAAAACAAGCCCACACTCTCAATGGGCTTTAGCACAGGCACCTGTGTTGTACCGCAATCATGGAGGTTGAGATAAGGATTCTCCTATCAGGTCTACACCCCAACCTTGTTGTGTAGCCATTGTAGTTATAGCTCCATGCACGTTAGTTTAACACACTAGGCCGCTGTGAACTTTGACCTAGGTATATTTTATTCGGCTTCGCATTGTTATTTTTACAATAACCAGTTTTACAGTCCTGTTTTATTTTCATCTATCTAACTGTTTTGCTTAGCCTAGCACTGTGTTCTCAAACAAGACATTCTTGATCACTTTGTGCTTCAGTCAAGGCTACAGTTTGGTACATTGCCGGTGAACATGGTAGAAGTTCAGTCTCCAACATTCATAGAAAATACACATCCTTACGTCGGGACATTTTCTTAGAACACCAGCTGTGTTATTATAAAACACTTCCTAGTCCCATTGCACATTAAGAGGGAAATTCCAGCCAGGGAACCACGACTGTATGCTGATTGCTGAATGCTTCGCTGCAGATGCTAACACAGACTACAGGCCTTTGCTCAGCATGAGGGTCGATGTCCTCCCGGGGGAACCTGAAAGGCAGAATTAGAGCTTAACATGCTGTGCTCAGATTATGACTTAGAAAGGACATATTCCATAAATTCTAGTGACAATATGATAGCGTTATTCTTGTGTTTCACTCTCCAAGTCACCATTTTAATATTGTCATGTTTTTTCGTCCTGGTTATTGCAGCTCACGCTTTGCTATCTAAGATGCAGTAATTTTATTAAACCAATCATTAGAACATATACTGCTTCTGTTTGTCATTTATGTATGAGACCGAATTGTGAATGAGAGAACCGGATGCGACCTGAGTGACCACGACTTCCCTGAGAAGCCTAATATGTCATGCGCTCGGCTGCCCATTCATCCCTATCTTTTGGTAGAGACGAGGCACTGCTATTTAGCCGGAGCAAAACCCAGATTTAGAGCGACAGGTGTCACCCACAGTGGGTCAGACTCAGTCTCCCACCCCGTGGACAATTTTGCTGCTCAAAATCCAGTAGTCTCATTAGAATAAGGAGAGCCTACGCGACAACCTCAGCCACAATATCCTGTTAAACATGAAGCAAAAGCCTCTTAGGATTCACAGCCCTTGGCTACAAATTAAATTTTAGAAATACTAAAATAGCCTTTCTCAGTGTAGTGCTCCTGGGATACCAGCTATCAAATGAGGGGAAGAGCTTGGCCCTGCACTTTATAGAAAAATGTGCTCAACTACACCCACCCAACACTCTAAAAAAACTATAGCCTTTACCTGGTTTCTTCAATTTTGGCAGAACGTACATTCCTGAATATGCACAACGTATCAAGCCACTCTATGACTTAATACACCCTGATTTTTCTGGCAGACACTGGACAGTTGAACACACACACATCCTTAGGGAATTGCAACGGGACATGCTAGAAGCAAAACACTTGCACACCTGTGACAACAAAACAAATTTGTCTTCATAATAATTGCTGGTGCCGTTGGGTTCACTTATGTCACCTTTAACGAAGGTGACACAGTGTCCATAGCATATAAATCACATTTATACTCCAATTGCGAACAACGTTTTGCACCCACAGAAAAAATTCTGACAGCAGTTCAGATGGCTGTCATTAAGGAGAGGTCACTTGCCCAAGGGAAACCCATCATTGTTGTTATACCAGTGTCAGCCTTAGAAGCCATCACCAAAGCAAGCATTCCTAACGCTAAAGCATTACATCCACGTTGGATTCAGTGGACAACCTGCCTGACTGCCACCGAGGTAGATTACATCTTCGATCCAAAACTTCAGACACGAGAATTTCTACAATATGAACAGGAGTACCCCGCTCCTCTAGATATCCTGCCTCTTGACAGATATCATGCTGTCATTTATACTGATGGTTCAGCACAACCAGCTGTAGGTACGAAACATCAATATTCAGCCGCTTGCGCTGCAGTGAGTGGAGTGATAAAGGATGGAGTTTTCCACCCTCACAATACCTACCTGCAGATCCTAGGGGACTGCACAGCTCAGCTTGCTGAACTCAAAGCCCTTATTCTAGCACTAGAACACACAGAGCCAGGATTTGCTGACTTTAATTGTCTGTGACTCCTACTACTGCATCCAGTGCTACAATGATTACCTCAATCATTGGAAGCTGAACGGGTTTAGAGACTCCAAAGGGAACACTATAAAACACAAAACATTGTAGGGGAGGGTGGCTGATCTCAAGGATAAGCTACTGTGTGTCCATATAGTACATCCATTGGGCCACCAACGTGTAGGAGTACATGGTATTGCAATACTTCGGCTGATGAAGCAGCCAAATCTGCAGTAGCTATGGCTTCTGTGGCTGCAGTGACTTGTTCACAGATGAGAATGGATAATTCTCATCTGGAAAGCTGTGGAAGCTTCGGCTGAAGGCAAGTTTCTCCCAAAAGCATACCCTACAAAATATTCTTAACACATCAGTGTGCAGAATGTTACCTATGCAACACTTCCTGGAGTTGGAGATCGAGTGGTCCCCAATAAAGACCAAAGATTAGATCTAATAAAAGCAGCACATGAGGGTGTTGCTTCTGCTCATGCTGGTATCTCGGCCACAGTAACACTCTTACAGAAATGCTTCTGGTGGCCAGGTCTATACAAACAGACAAAACAATAATTCCTTTGTTGTGACATTTGCCAGTAAATCAAGGGCTCAAACATCAAACGCCCACAGCAGACATCCCCCTTAGGGTCCAGCAGGCCACCACAATGTATGTACCTGGACCGTTGTGGTCCACCACAACTGGATGGTACATACAAATACATTTTAGTCGCTGTAGATTCTTGTTCTATATTCCTGTGGGTTTGGCCTCAGCGGTTGGCTGACGTTCGAACTATTATAAAAGACTTGCTGATCTTTATTGGTACATATGCGGTTGCAGCATTCCATTCAGACCAGGGCACTGCATTTGCCTCTAAGGCATTCAGGGACACCATGGGGACGGTGGGTGTTGAACTCCATTACTCCTCACCACACCATCCCAAGGGAAATTCGGTCATGGAGCGGGGGAACCATGATCTAAAGCATTCCTTAACAGCTAGAGTATTAGGTTCTGGCCGCAGCTGGCTTCATCCTCTATATGGGGTCCAGAGAGCACTGAATAATCTGCCAAGACAGTCCTTGGGGGAAGCACTCCCTATGAGGTTCTCTTTGGGATACCTATGTATGTCCCAGATCTTAATGGCCCTGGTTTGGTGGCAGCAGACACACCTTTTGACATAAATGTACATCTAACTGTTTTACAGGAGCTTCAGCAATTTCAGGATGATAAATCATCCATCAGTGCTGCCACCTCAGGAATAAGGAATTCACCAACAACTTCCACTGGCTGGATTCCTAAAGTCGGGGATCTGGTTTGTGAGAACATCACTGTGAAGAAGGAATTCAGTCCCTCATACAGAGCACCGCTCTCTGTCCTGGGAGTACAAGGTACCAGAACTGTCATCCTACCACTGCTGCCTGGTTCCAAAGGAAACAGATTCATTTCCATTTACAACGTCAAACTACACCATGTGGTGGGTCCTGCACAGTAGACCCAGAGGTCCCTTCAGTAGTTCCCGGTCTCCTCTAACTACCAAACAGGACATACCTCTTCAAAGTAGAAATAACAATACTACTTCATACTACACAACAATGTCCAATTATGCTACAAATACCTCCTTGACCATGGGGATGGCAGAAAATGAGCTCTTGCTGGTTTCAGTTACCACTTCAACAACAGCACCTTTCCAAGATTTGGCTGTTTTCTACACCAACACTACACAGACTGACAACCCGTCTACTATGAGCCTCCACGCAAAGTGGATCCATCCACCGGTGATCCATCTGCTCCTGCATATGCAGAGACTGACTCTGGTTATTTAATCAACATTGATGACTTTTCTTCAGACTCATCTGCTCCAGTAATTAAAAATGTTTCAAAGACATGTAAGTTGTACCTATGGCTTAAAAATAACTATTTAATTCACCCATGGAACTATTCATGGTTCTGGTTGACATTTTTTGCATTGGTTCTATGGATTGGTTTTGTGACTGTTTTCATTTTGCTCATAAATGGTCAGTACCTTCCTGAACGCTCCTCTATTGCACCTGTGGATGAGGTCTTAACTCCATATCACTCCTCACATAAGGTCTGAAGGGACTTGTCCCTTGTGAACATTTCAGCTGTACCAATTCCTGATGGGATTGTGTGGGATAATGTTCCATTTGATATATACGGGCCTACTGAGGTCATTCAAATTCCATATGTCTTCAAAATTTCTATGACTGATGTAGTTACACGAAGGTGTTGTATCTGATGATTGGGATGTCCAGACGGTTGATTCTATGTTAACTGAATTGAAGGACAAATGCGTTTTATCTGATGATTGGGATGTCCAGACGGTTGATTCTATGTTAACTGAAATGAAGGACTATGCAGTGATTGAAAGTGATGATGTATATGGGCATACAATGAATTGTGGGGAAATGTTCTGTTACAATACCTGGGGACATTACTACTTGCACTGTGCCACTAGACATAGACCAGTACTTAACTACACACAATGGGAACACTGTTCAACACCACCTGTGGGGAGCCCAAAACATTATACAGATAAATGTACTTATTTTTCTGGTTGTGACACAAAACATCCAGAATCATATTATTAAAAATTACCTCCTTCACGAATTAGAAACATTTTGCTAACTGATTCAAAGCTGATTTATTCAAATTTCTTTGTTTCCTGTCTTGAAGTTGAAGGTTATGAATACTGGAGGAACACTGTTGATTTAAAGAGTATGTGGGGAACACAAGATTTGCACATACACGGTAGGTAAGCTTTATTTAGAGCATGTCTGATTCATGTGCAAATTAACTTTTTAAATGGCACCATTCAACAGACATCTTGTCTGGGATTAACAAAATAAAAGTAATGACCATGCCCAGTATCCCCACGCTGGCAAAGTTTAATGATTGGCAATTCTTTCTGAATGTCACCGAGGAAGAACTAGATGCAACGGTTCAGGCTGGTACCCATAACTCTTCACTTTCCAGTCCCGACGGGTGGTTTATTTGGCCAATAGACAACTACGGATGTCAGGCACATTTTTGGAATTCCTAAGGGGGTTTCAAGATTAGCCGGCCAGACCATTCGCTTCATCTCGGGTCAACACACAGGTATAGATACAACATACAGTGTGGTAAACTGTGCCAACAATGGGTACAGTCTAACATGTTGGCCGCAGTTAAAGAACATCTTAACACCCTTTCTGAGGATATAGACTTGCAGGATGTTTTGTTAGGTATTAGGAAGCCACGATCTAAAAGATTCATCTATGCTATGTATAATGAGATCTGGAAGCTTTCTCAGATAGAAGCTGCTGCACGTTTAAGGCAAATAGATAAAGAAAACTTAGAAAAGGCTCTAGCTGTTGTTGATAATGGCCTCAACACTCTGTTCAAGAGGATCTACACCCTGACAAACATAGTGCCATCTGTGACCGATACCATTCAGACAGACATGTCCCGTTTATATCATGGGCAAAGTCAGCTGTATTCCATCATGCAGTTAGTTTGGACGTTACAGACTTTGAAAAATAGCTGAGTTCCATGGAAGTGCATTAACAGTAGTGAATTGTTCACTGCTTTTAATTGATCCAGGCAACACCAGACAATGGCTAAAAGGGAAGCAAGTTTCACCATGCTTCACAAAGAGGAGTTAGAAAAGTTGCCTTTCACAGTTGCAGAAAGTCCTTCAACAATATGGCTCCTACATGGCATCATTAATCTTCCCATTTCCACTTTTTGTTTTTTGAAATGCCTGAGACATCTTGCTGTGGGCAGGTACGAGCGACTAGGCAATAGCTATATTAAAGAAGAGTGGGAGTTGCCCTTTGAATATAAATGTCTGAACGGTGAATCAGAGGTCTGTCTCAGCCGAAGCGAATGCAAGACTACTGTTAGTCATTCAATGACCTGCAAGCAGGTGTCCCTTCAAGGCCTCTGCAATGCGGGGGTAGCGAATTTGGCCTGTTTTCTGAAGGGTACTCCCGTCCCTTTGATTCGAACAGCATTTCATGTACTTTCGAATGGAAGTTATGTGGTGCTGAGCAACCAAATCTGTTGCGGTATTCAAACAGGAATTGCCTATGCAATTTCAGTCTCTAAGGTCGTTACGTGTTTTGGACAAGTTTTATTTCCCCCCAAACGAGAGATGAAAGTATCTGAAATGTAGGCTCACATTGATACTGTTAATGTAAATTATGCCAAGCTGAGCAGACTAAAGGCACTACTGTTCCAAAAACAAGTCGCGTTGACATCAGCTAGAAGGACGTATGCTCTCCAGATTGCGAGATCTTCAACCGAGACACAATCCCTATTAAATACCAACTTCCACAAGCACCTTGGAGAGCTGGTATCCAGAATGTTCACAGCTTCCCGCACTACTGGGATTGTCTATTTCTTTAAGGCTGTTGGGTCTGGATTTGTGTCCATCTTCAAGAGTGTTTCAGAGTCATTCCATCGGCCATCCATTTACTCTTTTCAAGTGTGTTTGGTGACTTTCCTATAATTTTGGCATTGATTAGCAGAATACTATTGTTATTTCTCATGATTCGCAGTGGTTGTATCTTTCCAGCTACGCAAAGCAACGGAGCCACTGCCACCAGCTCAACTGTGGCGTGAACCCATGGTTCAGGTCTTTATTGCTTCATTGCTGGAGCAATTGGAGCGTGATTGGTTATTGTCATTCCGACCACTCCTATGGTGCGTGCAACAAGTCTTTTGCTGTGTATGCATCTTCGAGCACTTGATTACAGTGTGTCTTGCTTTTACGTCAGTGTCTCCTGTGGACCAAGCACTGCTGATGTACCCGATGAGGGTTCATTCACGGTCTTGCCCCTTGGGACTAAGGCTGATTTGCGAGGCCACTTATGAGCCACCCTGGGTGAACAATCTGTCTCTTCTTAGCACTGGGGAGAGTGCCACTCCTGCAGGTGGACCTGCACAAGAGACTATACGCACTACCGTTCCGTGGATCCGCCTGCCTATCCTGTGACCGATCTAACATCTGACGATGTGGCCTCTTTCCTGAGGTCCTTTCCATTTGATGGTCTTCAAGATGATAACTATTGTTGGTGATTGGCTCATAATACCAAATTCAATATTTGCATTCCTGGGTAGGTCGCTCCCCCTGCGGCTGCAGCTACTCCAGCTCCTCCAGGTTCCGAGTTCCTGAGACCCACCTCACAGTAAGTACCTCCCACCTCCCTGCCTCTCGCCCTGCCCCGCGCTACTCACCCTCTCTCCTGCTCCTGCTTCTTTTCTTCTTTTCTTCTTCTCTGTTCTTCCTCCTCGCTCCTCCTCTGTAATCTTCTTCTGTACTCTTCTTTTCACTGTCTGCTCTCTTCTTCTGGGTGCTTCTCTGCCTCTCCTGTTCGCCTCTCTTCTTCTTCATCTTCTTCTGTGGTCTTCTGCCTGTCTTCTGCATTCTGTTCTTCATATCTTCATCTGTGATCTTCTGGACTCCTGTTCTTCTGTTCTTCTGTTCTTCTGTTCTTCTGTTCTTCCGGTCTTCTGTTCTCCTGTTCTTCTGTTCTTCCGGTCTTCTGTTCTCCTGTTCTTCTGTTCTTCCGGTCTTCTGTTCTTCTGTTCTTCCGGTCTTCTGTTCTTCTGTCTTCTGTCTTCTATCTTCTGTCTTCGGCTCCTCTGCCTCCTCTGTCTTCTTCTCCCCGCGCCTGCCCTCCTGCTCCTGCCTCATCCCCCTCCCTCACTCGCCTCCCCCTCTCTATCACCCACACCTACCCCGTTCGCTATCTACCTCCCTCACTCCTCCTATCTACCTATCTCTCTATCTCTCTATCTCACTATCTAACTCCCTCACTCTCCACCTCCACCTATCTACCTATCTCTCTACCTATCTATTTCTCTATCTATCTATTTCTCTATCTATCTATTTCTCTATCTATCTACTTTCTCTATCTATTTCTCTATCTCTCCCCCTTCCCGCCACCCCCTCTATTACCTGTCTTCCTATCCTCTCACTCTACCTCTCACCCTAAACCACCTCTACAACACCCCTCCCCTATCTTCACAACCCTACTCCTATCTCTCTCCCTAATCTCCTAAACCTACTAACACTCACCCCCTCCACCTTTAAACCCCCCTCCCCCAGCTCTTCTCACTCTACCTGTCCCCCCCTCCCTCGCGCTTTCCCGCCTCGACCTCCTGCACGCCCCCGCCCCCAAGCTCCCATTCGACCCCAGCTGACCCCTCCCCCTCCTACCTCATGTGGCAGCTGCTGCCCGACAGTGGTAGCGACCCTTGACCCAAGAGTAGGTCGCTCCCCCTACCGCTGCAGCTCCTCCAGCTCCTCCAGGTTCCTGAGTAGCTGAGACCCACCTCACAGTAAGTACCCCCCACCTCCCTGCCCCTCGCCCTGCCCCGCGCTACTCACCCTCTCTCCTGCTCCTGCTTCTTTTCTTCTTTTCTTCTTCTCTGTTCTTCCTCCTCGCTCCTCCTCTGTATTCTTCTTCTGTACTCTTCTTTTCCCCGTCTGCTCTCTTCTTCTGGGTGCTTCCCTGCCTCTCCTGTTCGCCTCTCTTCTTCTTCATCTTCTTCTGTGGTCTTCTGCCTGTCTTCTGCCTTCTGTTCTTCGTATCTTCATCTGTGATCTTCTGGACTCATGTTCTTCTGTTCTTCTGTTCTTCTGTTCTTCTGGTCTTCTGTTCTCCTGTTCTTCTGTTCTTCCGGTCTTCTGTTCTCCTGTTCTTCTGTTCTTCCGGTCTTCTGTTCTTCTGTTCTTCCGGTCTTCTGTTCTTCTGTCTTCTGTCTTCTATCTTCTGTCTTCGGCTCCTCTGCCTCCTCCGTCTTCTTCTCCCCGCGCCTGCCCTCCTGCTCCTGCCTCATCCCCCTCCCTCACTCGCCTCCCCCTCTCTATCACCCCTACCTACCCCGTTCGCTATCTACCTACCTCCCTCACTCCTCCTATCTACCAATCTCTCTATCTCTCTATCTCACTATCTAACTCCCTCACTCTCCACCTCCTCCTATCTACCTATCTCTCTATCTACCTATCTCTCTATCTATCTGTTTCTCTATCTATCTACTTTCTCTATCTATTTCTCTATCTCTCCCCCCCTTCCCGCCACCCCCTCTATTACCTATCTTCCTATCCTCGCACTCTACCTCTCACTGTCACCCACCTCTACAACCCCCCTCCCCTATCTTCACAACCCTACTCCTATCTCTCTCCCTAATCTCCTAAACCTCCTAACACTCACCCCCCTCCACCCTTAAACCCCCCTCCCCCAGCTATTCTCACTCTACCTGTACCCCCCTCCCTCGCGCTTTCCCACCGCGACCTCCTGCAAGCCCCCGCCCCCCAGCTCCCATTCGACCCCAGCTGACCCCCCCCTCCTACCTCATATGGCGGCCGCTGCGCGACAGTGGTAGCGACCCTAGACCCAAGGGTAGGTCGCTCCCCCTGCCGCTACAGCTCCTCCAGCTCCTCCAGGTTCCTGAGTTCCTGAGACCCACCTCACAGTAAGTACCCCCACCTCCCTGCCCCTCGCCCTGCCCCGCGCTACTCACCCTCTCTCCTGCTCCTGCTTCTTTTCTTCTTTTCTTCTTCTCTGTTCTTCCTCCTCCTCTATAATCTTCTTCTGTACTCTTCTTTTCCCCGTCTGCTCTCTTCTTCTGGGTGCTTCTCTGCCTCTCCTGTTCGCCTCTCTTCTTCTTCATCTTCTTCTGTGGTCTTCTGCCTGTCTTCTGCCTTCTGTTCTTCGTATCTTCATCTGTGATCTTCTGGACTCCTGTTCTTCTGTTCTTCTGTTCTTCTGTTCTTCTGTTCTTCTGTTCTTCCGGTCTTCTGTTCTCCTGTTCTTCTGTTCTTCCGGTCTTCTGTTCTCCTGTTCTTCTGTTCTTCCAGTCTTCTGTTCTTCTGTTCTTCCGGTCTTCTGTTCTTCTGTCTTCTGTCTTCTATCTTCTGTCTTCGGCTCCTCTGCCTCCTCCGTCTACTTCTCCCCGCGCCTGCCCTCCTGCTCCTGCCTCATCCCCCTCCCTCACTCGCCTCCCCCTCTCTATCACCCCTACCTACCCCGTTCGCTATCTACCTCCCTCACTCCTCCTATCTACCTATCTCTATCTCTCTATCTCACTATCTAACTCCCTCACTCTCCACCTCCTCCTATCTACCTATCTCTCTATCTACCTATCTCTCTATCTATTTCTCTATCTATCTATTTCTCTATCTATCTACTTTCTCTATCTATTTCACTATCTCTCCCCCCTTCCCGCCACCCCCTCTATTACCTATCTTCCTATCCTCTCACTCTACCTCTCACCCTCACCCACCTCTACAACCCCCCCTCCCCTATCTTCACAACCCTACTCCTATCTCTCTCCCTAATCTCCTAAACCTCCTAACACTCTCCCCCCTCCACCCTTAAACCCCCCTACCCCAGCTCTTCTCACTCTACCTGTCCCCCCTCCCTCGCACTTTCCCGCCGCGACCTCCTGCACTCCCCCGCCCCCCAGCTCCCATTCGACCCCAGCTGACCCCTCCCCCCCCTCCTACCTCATATGGCGGCCGCTGCGCGACTGCGCAGCGGGTGCGCCGCTGGCACGCCGGAGGCGCGCCAGAGGCAAGCCCGTATGCGCCCGTCCGCGCCCGTCCGCGCCTGGCCCGCGCCCAGCGCCACGACCCCTGGTCCCCAGCTCTCCCAAGCCCCGCTGATCCGCTACGACCCCACCACCCTCCACTCCCTCAACCCACGGCGCTCCAACACCTGCTTCCAAGGTCACCCCAAACGCACCCATGGACCCTTCGCCTGCAACTCCTGCAAACGCATCTTCCACCACGCAACTACCACGACCACAAGCCCACGCGCCATCAACCACCTCAAGTGCATCCTGGTCAACGCTCGTTCCGTCCACAAGCACGCCGTTGAACTCTGGGACCTCCTGGACTCCACAGCACCGGACGTCGCCTTCATCACGGAGACCTGGATGAACGCCTCCTCTGCTCCAGACATCGCCACCGCCATCCCGAAGGCTACAAGATCTCCAGAAAAGACCGCACCAACCAAGTAGGAGGAGGTATCGCCATCGTCTTCAAAGACTCCATCAGCGTCACCACCTCCACCGAAGACACCCCTCTCGCCGATGTAAACCTGCATTTTCAGATTCGCACCGACCCCAGGACCACCCTCAGAGGATCCCTCGTCTACCGTCCTCCCGGACCGCGCGCCCCTTTCTGCGACGCCATCGCTGACTTCATCTCCCCGCACGCCCTCGCCTCGCCGGACTACATCCTCCTAGGCGACCTCAACTTCCATCTGGAACAAAACAACGACCCCAACACCACCACCCTGCTCGACAACCTCGCCAACCTCGGCCTCAAGCAACTGGTGAACACCGCCACCCACATCGCCGGACACACGTTTGACCCCATCTTCTCCGCCAGCAAACACATCTTCTTCAGCCACACCTCCGCTCTACACTGGACCGACCACAGCTGTGTACATTTCACATTCCGACACGAGACCCGCCACCTCCGCACTCAACCCATCCCTTGTTGACAGTGGAACAAAATCCCTGAAGAGCAACTCTTCTCCGCACTCGCCGCCAACCAACCCACCCTCACCACCGACCCCAACGACGCAGCCCTCAGCCTCACGAACTGGATCTCCAACTGCGCAGACAACCTTGCTCCCCTCAAACGCACGCATTGACAGGCCAACACCAAAAAACCTCTCTGGTTCTCTGACACCCTCAAAGAATCGAAGAAAACTTGTCGCGCCCTCGAGAAGGCCTGGCGCAAGGACCACACCGCGAACACCACCACCTGATCCGCGCTACCAAAAGGAACTTTTTTACTGACAGACTGGACAAAAACAGACACAACAGCAGAGAACTTTTTAGCATCGTCAAGGAGTTCTCCAACCCCAACGCCAATGCCGTCACACACTCACAAGATCTGTGCAACTCCCTCGCCATCTTCTTCCATCGCAAGATCAGCGACCTCCACGACAGCTTCGGACACCAGACCCAAACAAGCATCACCGAACCCACACCTCCGACCATCACCCTCAACGACTGGACCCACATCAACACCGAAGAAACCAAAACCACCATGAACTCGATCCACTCCGGCGCTCCATCGGACCCCTGCCCTCACTTCATCTTCAATATAGCCGATGACATCATTGCCCCGCACCTCCAGGCCGTCATCAACTCCTCTTTTTCTTCTGCTACCTTCCCCGAATGCTGGAAACACGCCGAAGTCAACGCACTACTAAAGTAACCTACGGCTGACCCGAGCGACCTGAAAAACTTCCGCCCCATCTCGCTCCTCCCCTTCCCCGCCAAGGTAATAGAGAAGGCTGTCAACAAACAGCTGACCACCTTCCTGGAAGACAACAACCTGCTCGACCCTTCACAAACCGGATTCCGAACCAACCACAGCAATGGAACCGCCCTCATCTCAGTCACAGACGACATCAGAACCCTCATGGACAACGGTGAAACAGTCACCCTCATCCTCCTCGACCTCTCGGCTGCCTTCGACACCGTCTGCCACCGCACCCTAATCACCCGCCTCCGCTCCACCGGGATCCAAGGCCAGGCCCTGGACTGGATCGCCTCCTTCCTCTCAAACCGGTCCCAAAGAGTCTACCTCCCTCCGTTTCGCTCAGACCCCACCGAGATCATCTGCGGCGTACCTCAAGGCTCATCACTCAGCCCGACACTCTTCAATGTCTACATGAGCACCCTCGCCGACATCGTACGCAAGCACAACATCATCATCACCTCCTACGCTGACGACACCCAACTTATACTCTCCCTCACCAAGGACCCCGCCAGCGCCAAGACCAACCTTCAAGAGGGCATGAAGGACGTCGCAGATTGGATGAGGCACAGCCGCCTAAAGCTGAACTCTGACAAAACGGAAGACCTCATCCTCCGCAACACCCCGTCCGCTTGGGACGACTCCTGGTGGCCCACGGCCCTCGGCACCGCACCGACCCCCGCAAACCACGCCCGCAACCTCGGCTTCATCTTGGACCCTCTTCTCACCATGACCAAGCAAGTCAACGCCGTGTCCTCCGCCTGCTTCCTCACCCTCTGCATGCTCCGCAAGATCTTCCGCTGGATCCCCGCCGACACTAGAAAAACCGTGACCCACGCCCTCGTTACGAGCCGCCTGGACTACGGCAACACCCTCTATGCTGGGACCACCGCCAAGCTCCAAAAACGCCTGCAACGTATTCAAAACGCCTCGGCCCGCCTCATCCTCAACGTACCCCGCAACAGCCACATCTCCGCACACCTGAGACACCTGCATTGGCTCCCAGTCAGCAAAAGGATCACCTTCCGACTTCTCACCCACCCACACAAAGCCCTCCACAACAAGGGACCGGATTACCTCAACTGTCGCCTCAGCTTCTACGCCCCCACCCGTCTCCTCCGTTCCTCGGGCCTCGCGCTCGCTGCCGTCCCTCGCATCCGCCGCTCCACAGCGGGTGGGAGGTCCTTCTCCTTCCTGGCAGCCAAGACCTGGAACTCCCTCCCCACCAGCCTCAGGACCACCCAGGACCACTCCGCATTCCGGAGACTCCTAAAAACCTGGCTCTTTGAGCAACAGTAACCCCCCCCTTTTTTTCCCCTAGCGCCTTGAGACCTACATGGGTGAGTAGCGCGCTTTATAAATATTAATGATTTGATTTGATTTGATTTGATTTGATTTGATTCCTTGCCCTTACTTTGGCCTGCTGTGCTTGTCATGGTCGACATTATGGCCCTCATTACAACCCTGACGTTAAATGCCACCTACCGCCGTGCTGACGGGCGCCAACATACCGTGATTGCAGCGGTATTCCGCTATGAGTATTATGACCCACACTGAGAAATTCGCCACTATACAGACACCCACACAAGTCCACCAGACCAAAGGTCAATGACAAAATGGCGGTACCAAAACCCACACCGTTACGCCAACAGGAATACGCCCACAGTATCAGAACCCACGAATCACTGCAGCGGTCTTTCAACCCCGGTTAACCATTGGCGGTACACACCGCCACGCTCAAAATGGTAGAGGAAATCATCCAGGTAGAGCCACAGCTATTTGGATCACAGGTGAAGCAGACGTCCATTGCAAGGAAGATGGAGCTATGACAGAGAATCGTGGACAGGGTCAACGCCGTGGGACAGCACCCCAGGGCAAGGGATGACATCAGGAAGAGGTGGAACAACCTATGGGGGAAGGTAAGTTCTGTGGTTGCAAGACACCTGAGGGCCTCGCAGGAGTAGCAGGAGGACTGGACTCTGGTAAGTCAAATCTTTACAATAATCACCCCCCCAACCTGTATGCCATCACATACCCCCACCCTCACCCTCACTCCCATCACTCCACCACCTCACACATACCCCACTAACACAACCCACCCATCCCAATACCAAGCCCTGCATGCCACACCAATACATGGACCCCCATCACAGACCTGCATGGACACCCATCTCCACAGCATGCCCAGTAGAGAGAATCACCTAGCCACAAAATCACCACACACACAAGGCAAAGCTGACAGGGAAATCACAACCATACAGGGAAACACACCCGTGCACAAGATGGCAAAAGCAGATACAATAGCACTGCATTTGCATCACCACAGGACCCCTACTCAACGTCACTGGAGAGGAGTTGCCAGAAACATCCAGTCCCCCCCAGAAGAGGCCCGAAGTGATGACAGCAGCTCTGCACGCCTGGATCACGATGACCAACCTGGCCCATCAAGGACCTCTGGACAGTTGGTTACTCTGCCACAGTCCCAACCCACCACAGAGCCTCCCCCCTCAGGAAACACCAGCACCAACCCAGCGGGCCCATGCCACTGCCGCCAGAACAAGTCAATCAGCATTGTGTCCACCACTACAGGGACCCCAGGCAACCCCACAAACACAGGATGATCAGGGACCTGGGGGTCAGTGGCAGTGGGCACACGGTTCATGGGACAGAGGCACAGGACAACAGGGAAGCTGGGAGGACTGCTGTACGACAAGGGGAGGACAGGACCAGGGAGCCCACTCTCCACGAGGCACTCACCAACATCCTGGGAGCATATCACCATTCCCAGGTGACGATGGGCCAGATACTGCCAAGCTGCAGGAGACCCAGCAGCTGCAGGAGTGACAGTACCTGGTGATCAAGGAGGACCTCAAACACATCTACACCATCCTGGTCACCATTGCAGGGGTGCTGGCAGACATGGCCAACACCATGAGGGAGTCAGTGGCACACCAACGGACCCCTGACACTAGCCACACCAATGAACAGCCCTCCACCTCCGCCGGCGCTAGTGGACTGGAGGCCCCACCACAGGAACAACAGGCCACCAGCACCCCACCCCCTGCAGAAGGAGAACCACCCTGCAAACGGTCCCTGTGATCCAGGTAGAAGCCAGAGAACATTGCCACGACCCCCACCAGGAAATAAGACTCTCCTGATTGACACCCTTCTATCCCACTCTGTCACCCTGTCCACCTTGAACTGCCATTACTCCCCTTCCTATGCCCCATTGGACAATGCACCTGTGATACCAAGAGACTGGACTCTAACTGGACATTCCTCCACCATCACCCCAGCCCACTGCACATCCCCCTCTACTTATGAGCACTTAAATAAACACCCTTGGAACAAATACAAATCTGGAGTCTGTCAAATGATTCAAATATGTATTAGTACAACATTATCAAAACATTGCAAGTCATATGTACAGGTAAATTTACATTCAAATTACCTTTAGTGGGTAGCAGTAAACATACCAGGAGCCATTGTGGGACACAGAGATCTGCAAATAGAGATGCCAGAGGGTAGAGTAAGTGGCCATAGACATAGGGAAACCGTTCTGCCATGTACAATGTCCAACAGGAAACTGAAATGTAAAGTGAAGTTACGGTGTCTTACCTGTGTGTCACTGGAAGTACTGCTGTATTATATTACTTCTGTTGTCCACATCTTCTTCTTCTGCCTCCTCTTCCTCACTGTCCACAGGCTCCACCGCTTCCACAAGACTATCTCCAGGCTGATCCTCCTGCAGAAAAGGCACCTGGCGTCTCAAGGCCAGGTTGTGCAACATGCAACGATGATCTGGCACACCTTCTTGGATGAGTAGCACAGGGATCCACCTGTTAGATGGAGGCACCGAAACCTGGTCTTCAGGAGGCCAAAGGTTCTTTCAATTATCCTCCTTGTTCACCCATGTGCCTCATTGTAACGTTCCTCTGCCCTTGTCCTGGCATTCCTCACTGGGGTCAGTAGCCATGAGAGGTTGGGGTAACCAGAGTCATCTGCAAATATCGAGGGATACCTCTTAGACACACACTAACCCTTATGGACAACCCATACCCAGACACCAACTAATACTGGGTGGGGACCTTGGGCTCACTTATTAGCCACACCCGGTGCCTCTGGAGTCGGCCCATCACATATGGGATGCTGCTATTCCTCAAGATAAATGCGTCATGCACAGAGCCAGGATACTTGGCATTCACATGGGAGATGTACTGGTCCGCCAAACACACCATCTGCACATTAATAGAGTGATAGCTCTTTCGATTCCTGAAAAATTGTTCATTTCTCCGGGGGGGGACAAATACCACATGTGTACCATCAATGGCACCAATGATGTTGGGGATATGTCCCAGTCAGCTCTTACTGTGGCCAAATCCTCAACCTGGGGAAATACGACGTAGCTGCGCATGTGCTTCAGCAGGGCTGACAACACTCTGGTCAACACGTAAGAAAACTTTGGCGGAGACATCCCTGATGCCATGGCCACTGATGTTTGGAAGGAACCACTCGCCAGGAAATGGAGCACTGACAGGACCTGCAATATAGGGGTGATACCTGTGGGCTGGCGGAAATCTGACATCAGGTCTGGCTCCAATTGGGCACACAGTTCTTGGATTGTGGCCAAATCAAGTCTGTATGTTAGGATAATGTGTCTGTCCTCCATTGTCGCAAGGTCCACCAGGATTCTGTACACCAGAGGATGTCGCCATCTTATATTCATCCTCAGCGATCGAAGTCTATGGAGGAAAACGGTGAGCAGAGGGTCATATTCACACATCAATTAAAATAATGATGCATCTTTTCCTTTACAGAACCTGTATGTGAATCCGAGAGTCACTCGCTGTGCCAATGTCTGCTGTGACGCAGTTAGGTGCCATGCCATGTGCCCCCCTGAAATGGCAGCTCCCTGACCTCTGAGGAGGGACAAGTAGAAATAAGGTAATTCCGCTAGCGTTGTGTGCCGTTGCGGTAGGCGGTCGATGACCGCCGTGCAACTTCGCATTGGTTATAATAGTGCCCTATGGGTTCCAGGAGCCAATGGCGATGTACACTGGTGGTGACGGTACACACTGCCATGGACGTGACCGTCATTTTCTATCTATTCACTCACTTGCTACCTGACCTTCAACAGGAGAGGACCTACACTGCAAGTGCTGCTATGACCTGTGTCTGGAAGCAACAATGGCTCATGTGTCTGGGGAAAGGGCCCGTGCCTTCACTGTGGAGAAGTTGGTGAGACTGGTGGATGGGGTCCTACCCCAGTACACGTGACTCTACGATCCTTCAGACAAACAGGTGAGTCCACTGTGAGCATGATGCGAGGGCCATGAATGTATGGAGTGCTGTGTATGTAAGCCACATGTAGGGGGGAGCTGAGGCATCCTGACCAGACTGCTGTATGTATGGTGGTCAATGTATGTGCGCCAGGGGATAGGAGAGATCTGGTGGGCCATGAGTGTGATGGTCTAAAGGGTATTTGCCGTGCCATCGCCAAGGAGATGCAGACCCTGGGGGTCTTTGACAGGCAGAGCACCCACTGCCGCAAATGGTGAGAGAACCTGCGCCACTGGGCCAGAAAGACGGCAGAGGCCAAGCTGGGGCTCGCCTCCCAACGAGGAAGGGGTGCCCATCATACCCTGGCCTCCCCTGATGTTCCGCATCCTGGTGTTGGCCTATCCGGAGTTGGATGGGCGCTTGAAGGCATCACAGCAGCCACAAGGGGGTGAGTACAGATTCAGATTCATGACTGTGCATGCATTAAGGTTTACCTGGGTGGGGGACGGGGCTGTAGGTGCACCTAGGCCAGGTCGAACCTGGCAGGGTAGATCCCTTGTTGGGCAGGCTCTGAAGCACTCTACCCCCAATAGTGTTAGCGGGCATCCACTATTGGGCAGGGTCCTGTGGGTTTCAGGTGTGCAGCTAATGGCATTAGGCATTGTACCCCATGGGCTGGTGACAATTTTAGTAACTGGTAGTGCATGGCCTAGTGCACAGGGCTGCTCCCTGTGTGTTGTGTATGCCAACGGTAGTGATGTTGCTGGCATTGACCAAGTATATCCTTTGTCTCTCCCCCCCTTTCTGTTTTGTCTCCCTGTCCTTGTGTGCATTAGCATCATCTGGCAGAGGAGCAGAGGCACAGGCGACGGAGGGAGCTGCATCCCACATGGGCCTGGAGGCCGAATCCACCAACGGTGAGGGCACCAGTGGGACGGAGGGTGAGGGGAGCATCACGACGGAGGGGACACCACAGACAGCGACTCCTCCTCTGATGCAAGCTCCCTAGTGGTGGTGGACACCTCTATGCCCACCCCAACAACAGGCACAGCCGCCACCCCCCTACCAGCACTGCCCTCCCAGGAGCCCCTCAGTGTGTTTCCCGTGCCCGCTCACTCAGGAGGGTGGGCATCTCCTTCGCCCCAGGCACCTCAGGCCCTGCCCCAGTCAGCCCTGCTGCCCTCAGTGAAGAGGCTATTGACCTCCTGAGATCCCTCACTGTTGGGCAGTCAACCATACTGAATACCATCCAGGGTGTGAGAGTCATTTGCAACAAACAAATGCATACCTGGAGGGCATTCACTCTGGCGTGGCAGCCCAACAGAGAGAATTTCATGCTCTGGCCTCAGCACTGATGGCAGCCATTGTTCCTGTCTCTAGCCTCCCTCCTCCAACTTCCTCTACCCAGTCCCAATCCCCTCAAGCTCAACCTATCCCAAGCACACCTTCACACCAGCATTCACCCAAATCAACACACAAAAGTGGCTCACAGGCACTCACACAAGCAGGGTTTCCCTTCCAAGTCCTGTTTCCCCCGTGCTTTTGATGGCGTTGGTACCGCCCCGGAAAATCTGGCAGATGGGCAGGTTGTGATGGGGTGGGGCGGTACATTGACGTCTACCTGTCTGTTGGCGGTTACCACTGCAGTGTTTGTTGCTACCACTGTGGCGGTCAGAGTGTTAAAGTGGCTGTCTATGTTGGCGGTTTCTGCCGTGATCCCATTGTTTTTTCCGCCGGCCTGTTGGTGGTATTACCGCCACTTTAACACCAACCGCCAGGGTTGTAATGAGGGCCTATGTCTCTTCCCTTGTTTTTTTAGCTATTTTGGGTTTTAACATGTTTTTAAATGTGATTTTTTCCTAGTTTTATGCTTTTAGTCCAGAGCGTTTTTTCATTCACCTTCGGGTGCGTCACGACTATGGCGTCATACTTGTTACGGGAATGGAGAGGGTGTAGTGAATCCTAGTTTGTTTTAATGGGAAACAGGAGTTAGCTCAACCTTTGGCTTGCAGACTTCTGCCCCGTCACCTAGTGACTTTTACCCTACTTAGCTTGCTCTGTTTTAGTGCATTTATTTAATTAAATCTTTTAAGATGGCTGCCTTGTTTTTAGTTAGGCCCATGTTTTAGTTTTGCATTATGAGTGCCACCATGCTAAGGCGTCAATACCAAGCGACAAAGACAAACAAACTGTAGGTGTTCAAATTAGGTACTTTCCCTCTTCACGCCTTCGAGGGAATTGTTCATATGAATTACCATCCCAAGCATGCCTTATTATCTATTGTTTGGAAACAGACCTATGTCATGGGTCCAAGCAGATCTGTATAAATACTCCTCACTAAAACAGATAGTCAGAGGTATTCCGACCAGATGCCATCGCTGCTATCGATGCTGCACGTCGCCTTGATGCTGACTCAGTCTTCGTGTACCTTCGGAGGGTAATGAGGGTTGGTGGGTTCTTCTCATGGACATGGCATTGGGAGATTAGGTTTATCACACATAGCTCTCTTTTAGGTTAGAGATTTGGTACATGACATTAGGGTATTAGTGCATATATCATATAACATGTTACTTCATGTAATTGCAAGATGGTGGTGGTCTTTGTTTTAACGACTCTTGTCTTTACCATTCTGTTTCTTGCACTGTTCATTATCTTAATCATTGCAGCCCATGCAACTTATCGCAGATTGCAGTTCTGTTAAATAAAACGTATTTGACACCCTGCTGCATCTTCTTTATTACCTGTGTTTGATTGAGACACGTTGTTCATGTGAGAAAGGGGTTATCTCTGTTTAACCACAACACTCCCTGAGATGTCACACTCTGGAGTCGTGCGTAAAGGCTGCCACAAATCACCTTTTACTCTGTGGGTTTTTGGTGAGATGCTGCTTGTGAGCCGGGAGGGTTGGGACGATAGTTGTGACTTGATATAGGACTGGCATAGTCGCCTACAAACATAAGTACTGTCATCCTTAAACCAGCAGTCTTGCCTAGAGCAAGAGACAAACTACAACAACATCAGAGGATGATTCCAATGATTAGATCTCCTAAGTCAGTGACGGCGAGCAGAATCATTTGGAGCCATAAGCCATAGTACCGACTGTCTCAAAGTTTGGGACAGAGCACTTGGGACATTCACACTCATGAGAGGGTGCTCTTTGAGGTGAAATTAGGACAACAATTTAAAAATTCAAAAAGAACTGCATATAAAGGCCATTTATTACATTTTACCCCATGGTGTTCCAAGTAGGCATGGGACTGTGTCCTGTTTCATGCATTCCTTACTCTTTGCAAGATTTCTAGAAGAAATGTATCAAAGGAATCATTTATTTCCACTACTTAAAGTCTAATGAGAAGCTATCAAGATTTGTAGAGCACTGGATACTTCTAGCTTCCAACTACCTTTTGATTTCTTGATTGTTCAGGGATTTCCATTTGAAGAAACCTCTTTTCCCCTTCTTTACCAGTTTGGGATTTACCTATAGTGTAGGCAGGCATATCCTTTTGAACAGTTAGAAAAGGTGTCTTTACTTTTTCTCACTTTAACAGTTTCTTTTCATTTCACTTTAACATCAGCTAAACCTTTGTGGGGGCAAACGTACTTTAATCATTGACCATCCTTACCAACAGATGTTACAGGAAAAGGTTCTCTTTAGATTAAAATACATTTCTGTCCTAAGATGTATACAAAATTATATTTGCAACACATCATACTACATAGTTTCTTTCAGGACTCTTCCGATCTTGGAGAATATCTATTATACATCTATTGCTGAACTTATAGGTAAGGGGAAAATTCATAATTTACCTAGAAAGAACAGCTTCTTTTAGATTGTCCATTTCTTTTCATTATTTTTAAAAATAATGTTCTTGAAAGTGGAATATCACTTATTATGACAATCACTCTAGGTGGGTAATATAAGTCAACACATCATCTGTGTGCAGTGAAACTACGTGGCTCTTCAGTGACAGGGTAAGTGGGGCAGAAATGTTCTGGACCTCTGAAGAGTCTCCCATAGGTGGGGCACCAACAGCCCTGCAAATGTCTAGTGATACTCTATTGGAAGCCTGCCCAGGCCTGGAGCATTAAACTGTGCCATGTCATGCATTGTCTCCTACAGTTCCTCCACCTGAAGCCCCTTCTCCAGACTTTTCCCCTGCATCTCTGTAAGACGGGAAGTTCCAAGTCATCCAGTAATTGTCTGGTTTCCACCAGGCAATCCTGCAACCACGCACTGTAAACTGCCGGCAGGTGGTCCCACAAGAGTGAATTGATATTGGCCTGTGTTCCAGCCATGGTGCCTTCCTGGCACTTCAGTGAAAGGATCATTGGGGGTTGACATTCTTTTTTCAGTAGAAACACCAGTATCCTTCCCAACTTAGTTCCCTCATTATGTAGCTGCTGCCACGCATCATGCCAGATCAAACAGTCCACCCTATCCCGTATTTCCCCAAGTTATCACTGTGCTGACAGTAATGCCTGCTGTCACTCCCATCCCACATGTGCAGTCTGTTGAAGGTCCCCCAGAGCCACCTCCTCCCCACTCAGCTACACCTCAAGACAATATTGCATACCACCAATGAGAGAAATACTATGTTCAGGCTGTCCCACTCCATCCCTCTCTGCACCGTCGCCAACCAGTTAGTCTCAAAGTAGCTGACTGTCACCTTCCGGACTTCCTTGCGAAAAATTGTGTCTCTCAACTGCTCCAGGTGGAGACGGCACAATGGGACCCTCACTCAAGTTACTTCCATGCCCCATTCCAACAACAGTGGTGCATCGTCCAAAAGGAATCTACCCAAAATATGAACATTCAGTATGACAGCCACCAGGTCTCCTGACACTTGGAATCTGTTGAAACAACTATATATCTCATGTGTAGGTCATAGCCTGTATATTCCCTCGCCAGGTATATGTACATTTCAATCATTCCGTTATGGCATACAAAGTTGTTGACATATTCAGTTTTGTGCATGGCTGCAGCAGATGCTGATCTAACTGCCCATCCAACATGTAGTTGAAATCCCCAACCCACAGCAAAGGGATTCCAACATAGGGAAGTAGCTCCCTTTCCAACTCCGGGGAGAATCCTCTTTCATCAACATTAGGTGCATTCATATTCAACAGGCATACTTCCATGTCATCTAGTAGAACATGGAGTAAGAATTACCTCTTCTCAATGTCTGCCTTAACGCTAAAAACCCGAAAGTGAACCTGCAGGGCCACCCAGGTTACATATAACCTCACGGGCATAGTTGGAAAACATTGCCAAGTATAGCTTCCCCCACCATTTCCCATGTACCTTGTGTACTTCACTTTTCATCAAATGTGTCTCTTGTAGTACAGCAACGAGTATACCCTGCCTGAGCAGGTATGTCTGTATCGTATAATGTTTCACATACAAATTAAGCCCATGGACAGCCCATCCTACCAATTTAAAGTGTGATATCATCTTACCTCAGTTTGTTGCCCCACCCCACTTCCCCCATTCTCCCCCAGCCGCTACAAACCCTCGACCATATCGCTGCTGTTATCTGATCCCAACTACAATAATACACTCCATCCCACCCACTGGGAAAACACAGACAAAAAACAATGTGTGCCTTTCCAAACACCCCATTCTCCCCTAGACCCACACTGTTAACAAATTCTCACAGGCCACATCACGTCAAAAACCAAAACAAAAAACTAACAACCAACTCAGCTGTATCACTCAAACACACCCACAACACTCTATATGTATCTGTGAAGTGTACGCCTGGTGCTGGCCACAGCCGCAGCTGCCCACTCACCCAACACTCACCTGCACAAATACCAGCTCCACTGCAAACATACAACACTACCACAACGAAGCACTCTAAATACACTCAACAATTCCCAACAGTTAAGACCACAGTGGAGGAGTGGCCCTGCCCATTTACTCAGCTCATACTCTAATGCCAGCATAATTCTCATGGAATTTCAGTTCAGAATGTCTGAGTGCACATATGGGGGCCCCACTTGGACCCACCAGCTCTGCATCTCACAAGGAAGGCCATTCAGGCTTACCTCCAGGTAATGTCCTCTCAACATCCCGGTCATGGCCTTGCAGCATCAGGACTGTCTCATGGCCACGGTCTCCTCCATCACATCTGCCAAGCTTCTGTCTGAATTGGCAGAAGTCACCACTTCCACAAGAACCCCTGTCTCCTCTATATCCAACCTCTAGCACTTCTGGACCACCACCCGGACGGAAGACAGAGAGGCCCCCGTCATATTGTTTGTGTCTCCCCGCCGGTCTCGAGTGGTATGTGTCCTGGGCCCAGTCTTTGGAGCCTCAGTGGTATCTGTCCTGGGCCCAGTCACTGGAACCTCAGGGGGCTAGGGCTGTGATTCATCCCCTTTCCCACACCTTTAGTGAGTCTCACACCATCCCAGGCATGTTTAAGAAATCTGTACCTTCAGCATGGAGAACCTTCATCATTGCCGGGTAAAGAAGCATGTAGCGCAGGCCCTTTGCCCTCAGCTTTTGTACCTTCCAAAAGACATCTGCTGAACCTGCCTCATAGAGTCTGGAAAAATGAGGATCACATGGTTCTAGAAGGTGGGATCTCCAGCCTTTTGAACCACCTGGAAAACGGCATCTCTGTCTCTAAAATTGAGTATCTTCTCAATTATTGTGAGTGGGGGAGCCCCCACCAGCAGCCTCAGAGCCAGGGCACAATGAGCTCATTTGATCACAAACAGAGAGAACAGTTTGGCAGATGGAATGGCCTCCATGATCTAGCACTCAAGAAAGAGTTCTGGGATCTGACATTCCACACCCTCCGGAAAGCCAACAAACTGGAGATTACAATGTCCTCTGTATACTCAAATCTGTATTCCAGTGTGTCATCTTGGCCAAAAGGTCAGTCAGTGCAGTCTTCAAGGCAGCAACCTCCTCCTGGAGTTTGATTATATCCTCTCTGCCACTTTACCTAAGTCTACTCAGAGCAAACAAATGTCCAGGGAGAGAGCATGTGTCTCGGCTTGCACCGTTGCACTGTGGGCCTCAATTGCAGCCAGTATTTGAGCACTAGTTTGGCTCTGTGTCTCTCCCCTGACCTCCGAATGCTTCTTTCGGGGTGGATCTTCCCTTGCACCTGTCCAAGGGGCTGTAAACTGGTCCATCTTAGTCTGCTGCACCCACACTGTGGCCTGTCCTTCCCCATTGCACTGTCACCCTCTGCACCCCTTGCAACTCAACCATGACCACTCCTAGCTGTTCACTAGCTAGCATCTCAAAAGGCACTGCTGCACTCACCGGTCTCATTCAAAGCAGCAGAGGCCAAGAAGCTGCCCCTCACACCAGTCTTCTGGCTCCACCAGAAGTGGGTGGGTCAGTCCTCAGCTGTCTTAACCCTCAGGTGGCTCCAACAGAGGAAGCACCTACAGAGTATCCACCAACAGTCTCCCCCTGCCACTGGGCATCTATCTCACCCCCAACACCCAGCAAGGAAAATAATTGAACAAAGTCCTCATCCATCCCCTGCCTCCCAAGCCACGGTCTGTTGTCCAGCAATTATGCAGAAAGAAGGGGGGGGGGGTTGGTCCTGCACAACCTTAGTAGGATCCTTAGTCTTAGACAGAGAGACACAGCCCGCCAGTCCAGCTGTTGTCCTGAGTCTACATTGTGGGTTAGGACCCCAACGCACAATTTTCAGCCTCTAGGGACAGGTGCAGTGTCCCCCAGATGCTCCCTGGGAGCTTGCCAGTCATCGTGGGGAGACAATACAGTATTCAGGCCTAGTCAATCCCCCACTGGTGCCACAACTCCCACCACTGGGCCACGCACTAAAGAGTCGAGTACCCCCCTGCAGCAGACTGACCTCTAGGTTCCACAAAGCAGGGTGGAGCACACCTTGCAGGGAAGTCTATGAGGTGCTTCAATCCACAAGCATCAGTTGGTGCTGCCGCCTTCAATGCAAGGATTACTGGCTCACTCTCCCTTCTTGGGAGCGATTTAAACTTTCAGCTTTCCACCGGTCAACTAAGGGAGCAGCAGAACAATGGCCCCCAGCAGGAAGTGTCCAGAGGCCCCACAAAGTTGACGACTCCCTCAAGCAGCACCGGGATTCTGTCGTTGTGCCGCTTCCCTAAAATGTATCTGCCAGGGACCTGAGGCATTAGCAAGTTTCATAACAATTGTTCAGGTAGCAATGAGCCATGATTAGGGAGGATCTTCACGGGCCATGATGGGAGCTGCAAAAGCTACATCCTGGCAGCCATCTTGCCAAGCCACACCCCATCCAATTCTTTGTTGATTTTTTTGGTTGAAGCAAAAAGAGTGTTATAAATGCCAAAGCCACTATTTGTAGTTGAGTAAAGAAAGCTGTTTCCACAACTTACAGAACTTCAGGATTGAGTTAATCTCAGCCACTGGTAATCACTCTGGCTGCATCCCAATCCATCATTATTTTGCACACCATTTCACCTCAGTTAGGATCTATCTATATGCAAATCAGTCTTGATCCTGCTCCAAAAAGAACAGTACGAACCAAACTGCCAAACCAGATCCTTCCTAAACACGAACACAAGCAACTCCGGACCAGTTTTGCCCTAAATATGAGCTCATCAGTCAGGTACGGCTTGGTTCTATTGATACAGTGATTACAGTAGCTGAGATTAATTTAAGCATTCCATCCATCACCTTGCTGTTTTGCATTTGATGCTGTAAGTGCACTGGGTATACCCAGGTGTGGATCCTGTGCTCATTGTGCCACTGGAAACAAGCTATACCTGGCTGAAGAGGCCATAATAAAGTCAAAATTGGTCCTGGGTTGCTTGTGCTCTGATTCAGTAAAGACCTGGCCTGGCAGTTCTGGTGGGACTGTTTCCATGAGGAACAGGGTCAAGACTGATTTGTTAATGGCTGGGTTCAAACTAAGGAGGCACGGTCAGTGAAAAATGATAGATTAAGATGCAGCCTGAGAAATTCCCAGTGGCTGAGACTAATTTAGGCATTTCATCCATCACCTTGTTGTTTTTGCATTTGAGGGCCAAGTCTGACAAGTATTGTTTTCCATTGTTAAGGAATGTTATTTTAATACAGAAATCTTGAAATAAAGATTTATATTGAACATTTGAGTAATGATTTCTCATTTTCATTTCATTAACTGTCAGCAGTAAAGAGCTTGATATGTCCTTATTTATTAGACTCAAATGAGGAGGAGGAAAATGTGGAGATAATGGCCTACATACAAAAATCTTCATTACTCGTATTCCACTTCTTTCTCATTCCAATCATGCAACCTCTTTATTTCCAACCTTTCTACTGCCAGCGTTAGCTTGGTCTAAACAGTAGGTCATCCTGCAGCTGGGGTGTTTTGTGGGAATGGGAAAGGGGAAATGGGAGAAGGACCAAGAAACGTTAAAATGTTAACTTACAAGAAGTGGGTAAGAGATGAGATCTGTTTCTCAAGTGACACAAGCAATCATGTATTCAGGACTGAAATGAGGAAGATCCCAGCTAGGAGTAATGAAGTTTACCACTAAGTAATGGGGTCAATTCTTACCAACCTGAGAGTCAAATTTAACAATTAGTCTCAAATGTAGGTGGGACATCAAACATCCACAAACATTTGTCGGTTATTCTTTTGATGAAGAAGGAAATACCAGTTCACAGTCAGCATTTTATTTTTTTCCCATTCGCTTCCCATTGAATTACCTGGTAATCTCCAATTACATGCTGAGACACAAGGATGACTAGGTTTACTCCTACCTTTGACAGAAGTAAAGTTCCAACTGCTTCCAGAGTGTGCATGACTGGTGAAGAAGTTTGTAAAACAACCAAACATATTTGTGAATACCCTCAAACTTTCCAGGGCATCACTTTCCTGGAACACCCACTCACCATCTTTGGTAGGGGACTTACCCATGAGCAATATTGCACTACACTATGGTTGTTAGAAATGGGGTTTCTGGTTGGCTAGGGTATACACCCAAGGCAGGTAGAACCCACCACTCCAGTCAGGGAGCTACATACCCATAATAACACCTGCTCACCCCATTGGTAGCTTGGCCAAAGCAGTCAGACTTATCCCAGAAGCAATGTTTGGAGCATTTGCCCAACACACATACTCCAGTGACACAATAAATACACCACAAAAGGGGCTCCACACCAAGTTATATAAAAATATAAAATGCATTATAAATACACCACAGACCAAAACATCATAACACTGTGAATACTTTGCCAACTAGGCAGTTGTCAAAACTTCACAAATAGAACGACTGATAGGTTGCAAACATGATGATAATCTTTACTGGATTTTTTTATGCATTCACTGAAATAGTACTCATTGTCCTGTCAGTGCAAGGTAAAACGACATACAGCCATGCATCAGGGCCCAAAAACATGCAACCTGCAATGAACAATGCCCAGGGATCATCAAATGCCACCCACAGTTGCAGTCCTCACATAGATATAGCGTAGCTGTGCTAGTATTACATGTTATGCAGTACAAGGTTCCCAAATGTAATTTACTGGTCCACCTACAACATCGATTATGCTAGTTGAAGGGCTCCGCAGGAATGGGGCTTCTGTCGATGATTCGTCCTGCCAGATAAATCATGAATTCCCCCAAAAGGTATGCCCCAAGGAGGAGGGGCACACATCCAGCCCACGTCAGTGGTGAGTCCTCACCAGGTCCCCTGCATGTGGGATACTGTAAGGCAGCAGTGGCCACTGCAGACCCCCTCACTAGAGAGAATCCGATAATCGGAGACGAGCCACCTGGGTTTGGGGTCTCACCCGGCCAGCAGCATGTCTTGGGGAGAAGCTAGGGACTGGAGCAACTGGTTCCTGTGCTCCCTCTTCACCAAGGGCTAGCCAAACATGGCTCCAAGCTTTCTTTGTGATGCCTGCTTCCCTCAGCAAAGGAAAAGTGAGCAAGCCAGCTTGAGGGATGCGCTAGCCTCCAGGACAATGGCAGTGAGAGGCAGTGATGCTGCTATTGATGCAACTCTTCCCCGAAGGTGCCATCCATTGGGGAGCTCTTCGAGGGTCAGCAATGTATTGGCTGCAGGGAAGACCAACAGCACTCCATATGCGCTAGTAGCAATAGCAACCAGAAGCTCCACCCACTTGGGAGCCAGAGTGAGTCAAAGTTGAAGCGCTCACCAAGCAGGAAAAAATCACGGTCTTCCACACGCACTAGTAGCACTAAAACAGTAAGGTGATGAGCACTCACCGCGGACTCTTCACAAGAAGCTTAAGAACCAATTATATGCTTCCCCATGTGCTATGGTTGCAGGACCAGAGGCAGCAAAAGTTCAGGAATCCTATGCTGGCCCCGGGGGGAGAACATTGAAGGGAACACAGGGCAGGCAGCATTGTACAGGGAGGCCAGCACACTGGTCTCTTCAGCAAAGGGACAGTTCTCTAGCAGCCAAGCAACCAAGAAGGTCAGCACAACAAAGCAAAGTCCAAAGTGGTTGTTTTCCGGGCAGCACAACAATCCTCTGGTGAAGTATGTAGAGGCAGCAGCATCTGGTTACAAGTCACACGCAGTGTCTAAAAACATGGGGTCACGGTCCCTCTACTTATACTCACAATGCCTTTAATTTAGGGGGAACTTCAAAAGAGCCTCAGAAGTATACAACACTCCACTTTCAACCCCAGACCTGGCCATAGACATCAGTTAGGGGTAAAATAACTCTTTGTGTAAGGACAGGACACAGCCTTTACAAATGTAAGTGTCCCTCCCTCTCTCTCAGCCCAAGAAGACCATTTAGTATGCAGATATAATCCTGTCACACTTCCACCTTCCCTGTGTGCTACTTGTCTGGGAAGTATGCACAAAGTCCAGCTGTAACTGTACCCTAAACGTGGATTGAATTCAGGCTGCAAAAAACAAGAGTCATAAGCGCAGTGAAATGCCTCCTTGCTAAAAGTGGCATTTCCACAATAGTTGTTAGAAATGGGGTCTTTCGTAGACAGTCAGGTTACCCCCTGTTCAAGCAAGGACCCTCACTCTAGTCAGGGTAAAAGAGAATCACCCTCAGCTAACCCCTGCTTACCCCCTGGGTAGCTTGGCAGAGCAGTAAGCTTAACTTCAGAGTGCTAGGGGTAAAGTATTTGTACCAACACACACACAGTAACTTAATGAAAACACTACAAAATGACTCAACCCAGGTTTAGAAAAATAGAAAATATTTATCTGAACAAAACAAGACCAAAATGACAAAAATCCACAATCCACAAGTCAAGTTATCAATTAAAAAGCAAAAAAAGTAGGCTCCACTCACGAGCGGGACCTTGCGTAATTTCTCCTTTCGTCGGGTCAGGGCGCATTGTTTCTTCTCTCTGCAGGAGAGTGATGCATCGATCCGGTCAGCACTCTCGGGTCCTTGCAGGCCTTGCATTGTTTGTACACACCCAGTGGTGTTTGCATCGAAATCCAGCTGCACGATGATCCAAAAACCACACACCGCGGGTTGCTATCTCCCAGCCTCCGTCAGCGATGCTGCACATTGTTTCTCCAGCTCTGTGCATCGATTCTTCGGTCACATTGCAGGCGAGCATCGATTTTCAGCCACGAAGCCAGCGGCGCGTCGATTTTTTAGCTGCAGATCGGAGTGGCGTCGATCTTTTCCCCGCACGGCGTTCTGTGTGTGGATTTCTTCCTCTTAGGCTGCCAGCTTCTCCTTTCAGGGTCCCAGGAACTGGATGGCACCACAGGGAAGAGTAGGAGTCTCTCCAGAGGCTCCAGGTGATGGCAGAGAGAAGTCTTTGCTGTCCCTGAGACTTCAAACAACAGGGGGCAAGCTCTAAAGCAAGCCCTTGGAGATTTCTTCTCAAGATGGAAGGCACACAAAGTCCAGTATTTGCCCTCTTACTCTGGCAGAAGCAGAAATTGCAGGATATCTCTACAAAGCACAGTCACAGGCAGGGCAGCTCTTCTTCCTCAACTCTTCAGCTCTTCTCCAGGCAGACGTTCCTCTTGTTTCCAGAAGTGTTCTAAAGTCCGTGGTTTTGGGTGCCCTTCGTATACCCAATTTATCCTTTGAAGTAGGCCTACTTCAAAGCAAAGTATCCCTTGCATGTGAAATCCTGCCTTGCCCAGGCCAGGCCCCAGACACTTACCAGGGGGTTTGAGACTGCATTGTGTGAGGACAGGCACAGCCATTTCAGGTGTAAGCGTCCACTTCACCCCTCCCTCCTAGCACAGATGGCTCATCAGGACATGCAGCCTACACCACCAGCTCCCTTTGTGTCACTGTCTAGTGTGAGGTGCAACCAGCCCAACTGTCAAACTGACCCAGACTGGGAATCCACAAACAGGCAGAGTCACAGAAATGGTATAAGCAAGAAAATGCTCACTTTTTAAACGTGGCATTTTCAAACACACAATCTTAAAATCAACTTTACTAAAAGGTTTATTTATTAAATTGTGAGCTCAGAGACCCCAAACTCCACATGTCCATCCACTCCCAAAGGGAATCTACACTTTAATCAGATTTAAACATAGCTCCCATTTTAAACTATGAGAGGGACAGGCCTTGCAACAGTGAAAAACGAATTTTGCAGTATTTCACTGTCAGGACATATAAAACACATTACTATGGGCCTGATTCTAACTTTGGAGGACGGTGTTAAACCGTCCCAAAAGTGGCGGATATACCACCTACCGTATTACGAGTCCATTATATCCTATGGAACTCGTAATACGGTAGGTGGTATATCCGCCACTTTTGGGACGGTTTAACACCGTCCTCCAAAGTTAGAATCAGGCCCTATATGTCCTACCTTAACCATACACTGCACCCTGCCCTTGGGGCTACCTAGGGCCTACCTTAGGGGTGTCTGACATGTAAGAAAAGGGAAGGTTTAGGCCTGGCAAGTGGGTCGAATGTACAGTTAAAACTGCACACACAGAACCTGCAATGGCAGGTCTGAGACATGATTACAGGGCTACTTATATGGGTGGCACAACCAGTGCTGCAGGCCTACGAGTAGCATTTGATTTACAGGCCCTGGCACCTCTAGTGCACTTTACTAGGGACTTACTAGTGAATCAAATATGACAATCATGTATAAGCCAATCACATACACATTCTGGAAAGGAGCACTTTAGCACTGGTTAGCAGTGGTAAAGTGCACAAAGTAACAAAAACAGCAAAATGAGAGTCCAGCACACATCAACAACCTGGGGAACAGAGGCAAAAAGTTAAGGGAAACTGTGCGAAAGTAGCCTCTTTCTAGCCTTGTTACCCCCACTTTTGGCCTGTTTGTGAGTGTATGTCAGGGTGTTTTCACTGTCTCACTGGGATCCTGCTAGCCAGGGCCCAGTGCTCATAGTGAAAACCCTATGTTTTCAGTATGTTTGTTATGTGTCACTGGGACCCTGCTAGTCAGGACCCCAGTGCTCATAAGTTTGTGACCTATAGGTACGTGTTCCCTGTGTGATGCCTAACTGTCTCACTGAGGCTCTGTTAACCAGAACCTCAGTGGTTATGCTCTCTTATTTCTTTCAAATTGTCACTAACAGGCTAGTGACCAATTTTACTAATTTACATTGGCATACTGGAACACCCTTATAATTCCCTAGTATATGGTACTGAGGTACCCAGGGTATTGGGGTTCCAGGAGATCCCTATGGGCTGCAGAATTTCTTTTACCACCCATAGGGAGCTCTGACAATTCTTACACAGGCCTGCCACTGCAGCCTGGGTGAAATAACGTCCACGTTATTTCACAGCCATTTTACACTGCACTTAAGTAACTTATAAGTCACCTATATGTCTAACCTTTACCTGGTAAAGGTTGGGTGCTAAGTTACTTAGTGTGTGGGCACCCTGGCACTAGCAAAGGTGCCCCCACATTGTTCAGGGCCAATTCCCCGGACTTTGTGAGTGCGGGGACACCATTACACGCGTGCACTACATATAGGTCACTACCTATGTGTAGCTTCACAATGGTAACTCCGAATATGGCCATGTAACATGTCTAAGATCATGGAATTGCCCCCTCTATGCCATCCAGGCATTGTTGGTACAATCCCATGATCCCACGGGTCTCTGGCACAGACCCTGGTACTGCAAAACTGCCTTTCCCGGGGTTTCACTACAGCTGCTGCTGCTGCCAACCCCTCAGACAGGTTTCTGCCCTCCTGGGGTCCAGCCAGGCTTGGCCCAGGAAGGCAGAACAAAGGACTTCCTCAGAGAGAGGGTGTTACACCCTCTCCCTTTGGAAAATGGTGTGAAGGCAGGGGAGGAGTAGCCTCCCCCAGCCTCTGGAAATGCTTTCATGGGCACACATGGTGCCCATTTCTGCATAATCCAGTCTACACAAGTTCAGGGACCCCTCAGCCCTGCTCTGGTGCGAAACTGGACAAAGGAAAGGGGAGTGACCACTCCCCTGACCTGCACCTCCCCTGGGAGGTGCCCAGAGCTCCTCCAGTGTGCTCCAGACCTCTGCCATCTTGGAAACAGAGGTGCTGCTGGCACACTGGACTGCTCTGAGTGGCCAGGGCCAGCAGGTGACGTCAGAGACTCCTTCTGATAGGGTCCTTCAGGTGTTGCTAGCCTATCTTCTCTCTTAGCAAAGACAGGAGTCATGCCCCCTTGCCCAATGGCCATGCCCAGAGGACTTATGTCCCCTGGGCATGGTCATTGGGCATAGTGGCATGTAGGAGGGCACAAATCAGGCCCCCCTATGCCACAATTTTATTTTAAAAAAAATACTTACCTGAATTTACCTTAAGTTCCCTGGGTTGGGTCCCTCCATCCTTGGGTGTCCTCCTGGGGTGGGCAAGGGTGACAGGGGGTGTCCCTGGGGGCATGGGAGGCACCTCTGGGCTCCTTCCGAGCCCACAGGTCCCTTAACGCCTGCCCTGACCAGGCGCTAAAAAACAACACAAAAGCGGCTGGACGTCATTTTTTTTTACCCGCCCACTCCCGGGCGTCATTTTTGCCCGGGAGTGTAAATACGGCGCACATGCCTCGGAGTCATTTTTTAGACGGGAACGCCTACCTTGCATATCATTAACGCCAAGTAGGTGTCCACGCAAAAAAATTACGCAAACTCCATGAACTTTGGCGCTAGACGCGTCTAACGCCAGAGTATAAATATGGAGTTTGTTTTGCGTCAAATCCGGAGCAAACGGAGTATAAATATGCCCCAATGTTTCTCCATCTGTTACAATTAAGACTTCAATAAAAGGCGCTAAACAACTGCATCTTGAACCCTTAATAAAATTTTGAGACCAGAAGGGAGGTGGTTCACTAATCCTGATAAACGATCACGCAGTGCAATAATGCAATCTAATGTGATAAAGAGAAGTAATACATCAATATATATATTTTTTAATGTAAAAGATCATACCTCAGCTATAAATAGTCAGCAGCACTTGCATTAGAATGGGAGGCTCACGATGAGCTAAAAGCTGTTCACCTCAGCATCCTCACTGCTTCTGCTCCTCACAGGATGCAACACATGCAGAAGCAGAGAGATTAATGAGACATGGCAGTCCTTGCCTTACTAGCACTGCTCTGTTCATACAGGTAGCAAGTTGGAAATCCTTGGCTGTTGGGTGTGGCTCACAGTCACAGTTGTATGTGTGCCCGCTGCCCGGACCAAGTGTGCCATAAGTGCAACCTGTTTAACAGGCCATGTTATGATTGTAATCACACTCACTTTGTAACACCGCACGTGCCGACAGCCTCACCAGTGGCATGCTGCTGGACCTTCTCAAGGAGTATGGCCTGAGGAAAAAGTGTCCTGTCCTCTCCACCTTCTCACCGTGATCTATGACTGTGGGTCCACGTACTGCTGCTGAGAGGCATGTGCTATTCGTGATTCTGAAGCTTCCAGGGTAGATTAAGAGGACATGTGAAGTATTTTTCAGTTCAGAATACCAGTATATGTTTAGTTTCTGTGGGCAGTTGCTGCTGTGTTCCCTCTGAAATATGTATTGGAATATTCCAAGCCTCTGTTGATCTGATCCAGATTTAAAACTGTATTTGAGTTATTTTTACTTTGGTCGAATGCGAGTTTTAAAAAATTGGAGCAAATTATATAGAAAAACATGTGGTTCTGCACAGTTATTGTATGCATATGTAAATTAATGGGGGTAATTCAAAAAAGCATTTATGGGTATGGGAAGTACTACTACAGGAGTACTCTTTCAGGTACGCTTGCATACTTTCTATTTGCACTGACTGAATATGACTTTTACCTGAATATTCCTATTTTATTGCCATTTTAGTGGTATTGGGATCAATTCACAAAGGCATGTAAGAGTACGAAAAAGAGTACTGTAGAGGTACGTCGTAACATACTCCAAAACACCTTTATGAATATACCCAATGACTCTTCTTTTGCATTAATGAAAACCCAGATAAAGTGCTTTATCGTGTTTCAGTGTTGTGGTTATTTGAGGCACCCACTTGTGTTTAAATATTGAAGTGCATCTACATTTTGAACCAAAACTATTACAAAAGTGAACATTTTCTATTCTATTTTTCACGTAATCAGGGCAGGGGGCCTATCCCAAAATATCTCCTTACATGTGGAATGTGCGCTTGTCTCTCCATATCAGATATGTGTACTTTGATATGTGATGGTCTGCGTTTGAATCATGTTTTATACGGGAGCAATCACACAATACAGTATTTATACACAAGATGATTGTGTAAAAATATGTAGAACTTTCTCTAAAATTAAAATCTCTGCTACAACTCTGAAATTGCTTATGGTACTACAAAAACGTACAGAGAATGAGTGGATTAACATGAGCAATATCTCCAATAATTCATTAAATTCGCTTTGCAGCAGTATTAATTATGTTCAGTCACCACCCTGCAATCCCACTGTGTTCATTCATCTGCGAGCGACATTTAAAAAAAGGAAACTCAACAGCAAATTGCTTTATGTTATGGGTTATACAATATTTCACTCGGATATACACTGCAGAAATTGCGCTTGAAGTCAATCAAGAATCTGGAACTTTGCCCATAACAGAAATCCACTATTTTGTGCTCTGGGTTTCAATGATAGATATTATTCAGCCTGGGGAAGAGAGAGTCCTTTGCTTATAAACTGTAAACTGTGCACTTTACACAGCATTTGCTGTGTTTGCATGTGAAGCAAAGGGCTCGTTGGCCTCATTGACTTTGGTTTGGTTTACTCAGAGCTAATCTTTTATTAAAGTAAGGACAGTTTCCACACAACAGCGGTTTAAAAGGCATAATTATACTTTCAGGAGTGCAGGTTTATCTTGTAATTAGTGTTAGGATGGCTTCCTTTCTCATCCCAAGGGACAGTGTGCTAGAACTGATTAGCTGTTTCGAAAAGTCATGCAAGGCCGACACAACAACCTCTTTAAGGAAATATTTTTTACAGACAGTGCATTATTTTTTTCAGCATTATTAGAGGAAACCCAGTAGCCAGTAGATTGTGAATTAAAACTGTGCCAGGCAACCAACAAAGCTTATTTAGAAAGGGAAGTTTAAACCTGACATCAACTGGGCCATGCATATTCAGCCCCAACCACTAACATTTGGAGATAATGGAGATTTGCA